>NW_028277744.1:314489-628979 GCF_059751315.1 Micrasema longulum
TCAAAAGGATAGTTATTTATTTGGTTGATATGTTTATAATTTGAAATAATTGGATGGATTGTTTCAGCTGTGGACGGTTTTAGGATCTTTTTCGCATTTGCTCTAGTAGCAAGGAAACCACAGGAAACTTGTCAGGAGAAGCTGGACTTTCGTCATTCGTCAACAGACCTTCCGATCCACTTGAAGAGTGTTTGGCATTTGGTGTCCTTCTGTAGTTCATACCTGTAGCTCAATCACAAATAACTACTAACGAGTGCTAATAAGCGACCTGATAACAATTTCTTACCATGGTTGTTTACCGAAATTCGTGATTACAATGGAATAGCCGTGAACGCCTAATATTAAATATCAAAATATTTATGTTTCGCGACGTATAATCCTGCTGCGCAATCACATATTTTAATTTCACCGGTGTAAATATGGAAAATGACCACTTAAACCAGCCAATGATAGGTCTTAAGCCCTGTAAATGCATATACTTCGATATTCCCCTTTAAAGGTATTCTCCATCCATGTTGTAATTTGTTAAAACAAAAAGAAAAAAATAAAAGTCAAAATTAAAAGTTAAAAGTAAGGCAGGAGATAAATTTAAAATGTCTTTAACAGATCTGATGAAAATATAGTTTTTACAGTGTAATTTTATCTTTTCAATTATTTATCGAGTCATATTTTTTTCTCCCACCAGTGCCGATTGAGTGAATGTCCGTTTTTCACCCAAAACAATGGCCACCGTAGCTTCCATTACTTGGCCATTGTTTTGGGTGCAATAATTATGGCTGATCGTTCGGTTAGCCAAAATTATTGAAAACATAATACAACAATGTTTTAAGTATGTCCAAATACTTGCAGGCTGGCTGGATTTTCTCCCTAGGGAGTTGTTCATTTTTAAATTTGTTGCAAAAGAGGGGGAAAACATTTTTGAGAAGGAATATGGAAGTCTAGGCATTTACCAAACCAGCCAATGACAGGTCATAAGCCCTGTAAATGCGTAGACTCCCATATTCACTTGTCAAAAACGTTTTCCCTCTCTGTTGCTACAAATTTAATTATGAAAACATAATGCATTGTTTAATGTAGTGTTAGTTTATTTAGCCGAAATTCCGGCTAAAATAAAAATTCGGCTGCAGCATACAACCATAGATAAATCAACAACCCTCTCTCCAACCATGTGTAAGGAGAAAGCTGCTAAACTGCCCATATGTACAAAAAATATTGTTGTGTATTTAGTTCAGTTAAGTGCCGAAAATCGGCTTTAATTATAGTAAATAATATTATGCAATATGTTGTTAATACAATTAAGTTAATATTTACATATTACAACAGAGATGAAGAAGATTTAAGATAATGTAATATAGAAGTCTAGGCATCTACAGGGCTTATGACCTGTCATTGGCTGGTTTGAGTGGCCACTTTACACACTGTGTAACATTCACCATTCTACCCATATTTGAACATCTTTATCTCTTTAATTCATTAATCTTTTGATGTTTGTGAAGTTAAAGAGCTGAATCCTTTATTTATGCGGGTGAGATTCATGTAATTGAATTATTTCACCTACATATTAGGCAAAGACTGAAAATTTTATTGTTTCAATTTCTATACTTCTTCTTGAACTAGGTGGATTTATTAGTATTTTGAGTTTGTCCAAACTTTTGAAGAAAAGGACTGGATTCAACTCCCTGAGGAGCTGGCCCTAAGTCTTGTAGATGCCTAGACTTCTATATCGTGGGTATACTGGAAAAAACGTAAACTCGAAAATATGCGGATTTGACTTAATGCTGCAGTTTTGTAATGTTTTTGACGCTCTACAAACTGGCAAATTACAATTACAAATCATATTATATATCATATGTCTGTAGTTTTAAAAATAAATTTAAGGTTAAATCATATACTCTTATTTTATTTAAGCTAAAAGCTTAAAATAACCTTATATTTGCTAAATAAAAAATTAAGAAACGGAAAATTCAAAAACATGTTCTTAAATGAGCATTTAACACCTTTTTATAATTAAATAAGATATAAAAGAGTATAATTGGAACAAAACTTAAATGCTTGATTTCTCAAAACAGGGATTCGAGAGTCAAAGCTTTTTGAGGGAATACCCACGATATTACCTTCTCTTAAATGTTCTTCATCTCTGTTGTAATATGTTAATATTAACGGCTCCCCAGGGAGTTGAATCCAGTCCTTGTCGTCTAAAATTTTGATAAACTCAAAATATGGTCAATTAAGTTGAATTAGGTGTAATACGATTATGTCAAATTAAATTTAAATGAAATAATAATTAAATTATAAGCAAAGATATTAGACACTATCTATCCTCACTAGGTATAGTAAATGCCTGTTCTGAGGTAGAAAGTATTTAATTATTTTTGTATATACAGTATATTTAGTCATAATAATTTATAGAAATTATATTTTTTTTCAATATTTAAATTTATAGGGTGTTTTAAGAGTATTTCTACTAGAAAGCTTTAACTACGCTTGCCTATTTAACAAGGCACTCGTTTTTCTTGTTCTGGAAGCCCACTGCTGCTAGGTTGTCAGAAGATCATGTCTGAACTACAGGACGTGGACCCAACGAAGGAGGACACACTGAAATTGGCAGGCAACATTGCCACGATGCTCCAATTAAGGAGCGGATATAAAATGATGATAAATATTTCACAGCATTTTTGGGTCAAGGCAAGTATGTAGCTCTTTTGCTGAACTACGCCATTATTCTAATGCCAACATTTTATTTGAGTATTGTTGGTACATATTTACTCATTTATCACGTACTTAGATGTCACGTCGAAGTAAATTATTAGATAGTCCGTTATTGGTTTAGTCTTTACACGACGTGTTCCTATTGGCAGATCCAATGCAATCATTCGACCAATAGCATTGTGCACGGAGCTACTTAATTTATTTACGCAATTTATTGAATTTAGCCTAGTCTTACACGATCACATTTATCACTTGTTTAGCCTGCAAAGAAAATTATTAGCCAAAAAACGTTACGTTATCTTCAGAAATCGTTGTTTTTTACGTTAGTTTTATCTTCAAAACTGCGATTTAAGTAAAAACATTTTTGATGAAATTTGTAGATTCAGAAAATATTGATAAATTTGAAAATGAGCATTACTAGTGTTTGCGTTTAATTAAATTAAAAATCAAATTAATAATATGTAGAGTAAATAAATACATAATTATTTTATTTCAAAAGCAGATCACATTTTTTTTTATTATTCCGAGAAACCTGCTAAGGTTTATTTTATGATTAAAAATGCATTTTACACAGGTAAATGTGGTATCAGGAAGGTCTAGAAATGTGTCTAACTGCAGACATGTAACTCTGTATGGTTGTTTACTAGTTGTTTTCAGTCTTTTGTTTATCAGTAAAGATTGTTCTATTTTTGTTTTTGATCTATGTGTATGGTAGCTGAACCCACTATATACGGTCTCAAATTTTTTTTACATATTTATTTTTGCATTTTATGGGATTTATCGCCAAAAATATGAAGACCTGTCTGCGTTTCCTAACATCGAAATACGATTCTAGGATGTAATATCAATAGTTTTCCAATAAACAGATTAAAAAATATAAAACTACAGTGTAGTGTTATCTTGATGCTTGAAAATATTATTTTCGTGACTGTCCCAATGTTGTTCTTATATAAGAAAAGAAGTCAATTATAACATACCTGTATTTTTATTTTCCATCAATTTTTGTATTGCAGTTATAAAAAGGCATTATATTAAATCAGATCAACATCGATTTTCAAGAAAGAAAGGCTGGAGGTTGGGCTTATCCAAAGACCAATATACGTATAATGAGTTAAAAATTAGCTTGAATATATCTTCTCTTCAAGATTGTCGAAATAAATCCGACCTTTTAGTCCTATTTCAAAATCTCAACTCACTCTTTGATGCGCCTGAACTACTGAGCTCAATAAAACTAAATATCCCAGCTAAAAATCTCAGACAAAATTTACTCTTTCATACTGGTAACCATAGAACTAACTATGGTTTTCATTCCCCTATACCCAGAATTCTTAAGCCTGGCAACAAACATACCAGTCTTGATTTCTTTGACAACAAGTTATCTTCTTTCAAACAATCACTGAATCAAATTCAATTATAAACACCTCTCTCCCACTTCCACTCCCGCCAAGTCTACTATATACCATTGTGTCTTTCTACTTTTTTTAAAGTATTTTTTTTTCGACGACGCATTTTTTCGAAAATGCCCATTGATCAAATATATAAATAAATAAATAATATAATCATGAAATTAGGGATGAAAATAGTCATACTTACGGTGTTTAGATGAAATATTATATGATCGTAGATAAAATCCAAGATTTTTACAATAAAAAAATCTGGAACCGTCATAAAACAAGAGGTAAAATAATATTTAGGTATTAAAAAAAACTGGAGATCGATTAATTAAATAGTGGTAATACGCCCCAAATGGGAACATTGGTAACAAATAACTTATCTTTATTAATTTATTTATTTTTATAAAGCTATTGGAGAGAAATAATGAGACTTTTCAGCCCTACGGAAAATCTGATATAAAAATGTTTTCTTACACGCGGTAAAAATTAGAGCATTAAATTGTATGGCAAAATTTCGAGAAAATATATGAAAAATACTATTTTTTTTAAATAAAAACAAACTACTTTGACAACGTCACTGGTTCAAAAAGTTTTGAAGATGTTTTTAAATTGACTAAAGAAGATTCTTCTCATCGTTTCTTTGAATCCCTTAAAATATGTTTATGTATCCAAATGTTTTTTTTTTTAATGTTATTATTTTATTTTATTTTTACATCTGAGCATGTTTTTCATTCTTTATTTTAATTCTTGACTTTAGATTGCTTTTACCAATTTTCCTAATTTTTTAATTTAATTTTAATTTTTAAACAAATTCTTTGTGTGTTTTTTTCCTTCTCTTTTTTGTACTTAAATTGATAACCTTACAAATAATTACTTTATAATATGGAAACTTCACTGGCCCATTAGAGTTAAGTCTAACTGTGTAAAATATGAAACTTTGTAACTGTACTGTATGTTTCCTAAATAAAAGAAATAAATATATATAAATCAACCAACGATTAGAGAATTTCGGAAGATTTCCGGTTTATTTACCGTCAACGAACCAATCGGCAGAATTTACCGAGAAGAAGTGAAAGAAAACTTAAAATGTCCCACGCAGAGTAATTTTATAAACACAAAACTTTAAAAATCATTGCGCTGAATACACAAAATTAAAGAAAAAAAAAATGGTTTATTGACAAATAAAAAAAGACACTGAACTTACTCATTGCCTTTTTGGATTTCAATGTTACTAATTCTATATTCTTTGATAATGTATAGTGATCGCTAGTTTGTATGTATTTTATATATCAGAGGTAGAAAAAAAGGAATGTAATTAATTGAAAAGAAAATCCAACAAAATGATCATACTCACTTTAATTTTATTTAGCGCGTTCCAAGTAAATTACGCGCAAGTTATTTGTTCTGATCGTGTAAAGAGGGGCTTACATCTTATGCCTCTGGGCTTTCACACAGTCTGTAATAGTCTCGTAAATTATGTAGGTAGGTTCTGTACAAATTGATCACATTCAACCCATTCAGACCTAAATTACGTAATTATTAAATGAATAACATAAAATAATGACACCAAATAATATCTAAATGCACATACAAAACTAAAAGGATAAATTGGATTTACACCAAGCATATGGGTTTTTAAAAAATATTTTTTAATTTGGTAATACGCCAAAATATTTAGTAAATGCCACATATTATTTCCATCTGTAGATCTTTGTGAAGTTAAAAAGCTGAAACTTTTATTGATGACATGGAAAATTTATCCATTCGTACTTTTAAAAAAGATGTTAAAAAATTGGTTATGGAAAAAGATGTTCTTGATTTAAAATCTTGAGTTAAAATCTAACATACAAATAATAAAGGGTTAAAAGTAAATAATATGGAAATATTTCACTTTAGGAAAGCTTTAAAAAATAATGTCCCTTTGATCAATAATCAAACAAACTTCCAATTTAATCCTTTATACGATGTTCCACTGTAATGGTCACCCTATAAAACCTATTAAGCTTATCCCCTCCCTCCATCCCCTCTACTTTTTTCATTAATTCTCAAAAAAGATACTATTTTAATAATTTTATCAGTGCATATTTGTCCTTATCAGCTTATTAAAATGTATGTCGTGTTGGTTTTATATTTTTGTGCAACAACTATGGTAAAGGTGTATAGTGGGTTTTGCATGTTGGTTTAATTGGTGTCCTGACGAAGAGACGGGTACGTCTCGAAACCGGTAGACATAAAAAAGTCGGTAAGTGGTTATATACAAATATTTAATAACATTTAGTTCTTAATTTCTTTAGCTAAATTGCTAGCAAAATATGTTACTTTTTGCTTTTCAGTACTAAAATATTTATATTGTTTTTTTTATATGTGTATATACACTTGTATATTGTGTATGGATATGTGCGTGTGCATGTACGTATTATGTATTGTCTTTGTCCGCATCCTCCTCTCCGTTGCTCTCTATCCGTGAACAAATATGAGTTTTATAGTGAGAAGATCTTTTAATATAATTATGTATCCCCGTACTGCGGGCCAACTGTTTGTGACTCCTGATTTTTATAATCCGAATCATTTCTATCAAACTTATATGTTATTCTTATTTATATATTATGTAGGTGCATATAATATGCATTTGTGTGTTCATTTTGAATCAACGTTCGCGTATTGTCAAACCTTATTTTATTGTTGTAATTATTTCGTATTTACTGCATTTTGTGGTTACCTACCGTATTGTATGGGACGCACATTATTCAATCGATGTGTATCAGTTAAATTTTAAAATAAAATGCTTTTTTTTTTTTCAGAATACGGTTTTGAAATTTAACATACTTAAAAAAAAAAAAAAACAATTCATATCATTTCTTTATTTGAATTTTAACAAAAAGGTTTCTAACTTTTTACTAAGCTCTTTATTGTACAATTACAAGTTTTAAACAATTATTTTTTTATACTTACGCAACCACACCCACACACACGCACCCTCTCCCTCATTCATTCCCACACGCACATGTATCCTCTCCCTCATTCATTCATGCATACACACATTCACATACACATGAATACAAACGTCACACAAATACAATTACTAAACTTCTTTTCTTATATATTATGTGTCATTATATTGACAGTGGATTTTTTAAAATTGGCTTTAGCATTGTTGAGATTTTTCTACTTATTTTCTTTATGTGATAGCTGTAAAAATCCCAAATAAAATAAAATAAAATAAATAAATAAATAAATAAGTATGTTTGTGTTATTTTGATCATGAATTCGTGCTGTCACGTTGAACATATTAATCTAGTATACCCCCCCCCCCCCACGCACAGGCTATGCCTATGTGGTTTTTTTTTCTTATCATTTTGTTCTTTTATTATTGACACCTACTGTAAACCTATAAAATTATAAGAGAAAAAATCAATTAGCACCAAAAAAAAATACGCCCGAAATTCATCAGACTGAGAAGTTAACGTTTATCATTAATTTTATCTACTAAGTTAAATTAACTGTTCTGTACGAAAAATAGAATACAAGTATGTACCTAAATTGACTACTTCCACCAGTCGTTATAAAGTCTTGATTTTTTTTCCCTAACGACAAATATAAATTTACTAAGCCGACTCTCGCCCGGAAGGTTCCGGGTTCGATTTCCGGTGAGCACACACAAATTTAATGTGATTTCTCTCATTCTGTGTTGTAATTCATCACTGTAATTGGGCCTCCTAGTCTGTTGTGGTGCAAAAAAAGTATTACTACTTTTCAAGTATAATGTGACCATTTTACACACTGTGTAACATCCATCACAATACCTATGTTTAAACATCCACATTTCCTAAATTCTTCCATCTGTTGACTTTTCTGAAGTAATAAATGCGTGCACTTCCTATTTCCTTTTCAAAAAAGGTTTTCCGTCTCTGTTGCGACAAATTTACATTTACACACAATGTTAATCTTGATATCCTTTCTTTTTTTAAATTCTTATTCTCCTAAGAATGTATTATGGGCCGCGAAGGTTAACGCTTCGTACCCTCTCCATAATGAATATTTTTCATTCATTTAGTAATACAGGATTAAAATAATTGGAAAAGAGCAGTGCGGTCCAGTCGAATATTAGAAAGCAACTGACCGTCGCTGGGTCTGGGTCTGTCGAAAATGCAAAGGCTGAGTCATACATATTTCCATCGAAACCCGGACATTCTAAAAGGCAGTTCAATAATTATTACACGTGGGCAATACATTATTGTTTCGTCCCAGGACTCACGTGTAAACAGCAATTTGTAGGACAAATAATTGCGAGACTCTATCACCGGGATACATGATAGGCTATCTCCGCGGAACAATGATCAACCCCACCACCACGCGCGGCAGCATTGTCCTCGCGTGAACACGCACGAAAAACACCTTGTGACAATAGCAATTCGCTCGACGTGAATGTGTCGCTTCCGCACATATTTCCTTCCGGAAAAAAGGCAGAAAAAAATCATCTATATTATTTAGTTCGTTATTTAATCATTAAAATACATGTTGGTATAAAGTAAATAATATTTTTAGTGAACTCGCTCGTTATAAACGACGTCGTCTATTAATTTTGTAAAGAGAACATGTGACCGAACTGGCAAGGTTTTCAATGATCCCAGTACACTCAGGATCCTGTTGGTTCGGACCAGGATTGAGAGTGTTTCGGGGATATGAAGTCCGCGCGAGGCGAGATATTCCCTCATGTTAGAGAGGGTTAAGAAAAAAAATATAAAGTATATTCACATGAGGAAATATGGTGGTTACTCGTGGTTTTATTCCACCGCATTCCTCTTCGTCACGCTTGGGATCAACAGTTTGCAACTTATAAGGGATGGGTTAACACTGACCCATTTTTTCAAGAAGTTTTATCGAAAACTCAGCCATTTTAGAGAGTATCAATTTTTATGCTCCTGATGGTTATCTTTGATAGCGTCAGTACAGACTGTTATAGCTCCCAGCTTTCAGAACCAACCTGCTTCTGGTTATGCGGATTGGAAGAGCAGTTAGGCAGCTGAACATGATCATTTTGGAGATAGACACCTTTGACATCAGCGAATCTATGTTTAAGAGGCAAATAATCTTTCTATTGGAGAGTATTATATCTTAATAATGTCGAACCCATAAAATTAAGAAAAGTCAAAAAAACGTATACGGGCATCAAACAGAAGGCGACTAAAAATTAGTAGTTTTACGTTTTGACCCATTAGTTTCTTTGTAAACGTCGCTCAGTACGCAACTCCTGATTTGAATTCGACAATGCCGTGTTGTGTCCTTTTTAAGTGTAAAAATACTGCTAGGATCTTAAAAAAACAGGGTGGGATCACATTTCATGTGTAATTAGCAAATAAATGTGTAAGTAGCAAATACTTTGCTTAAAAATTGAATTATTTTTCCATTTGTCAGTTTGTCGAAGAAATCAAAATGGACATTTCGTTAGTGTTGCCAGGGTATTAATTTTTTTACCCTACTTTGCTCATCCGTTTTATGTCAAATAAAATTTGTTGTATATTTTAAGTTCAAAGATCATTAATAATATTACTCTTATTAAATAACGCTTAACTTATCTACTCTGTTGTGTCAATCAATATTTCCGCGTGCACAATAAAATTTTAGAGAAATTAACAGATTGATTTTTTTTACCTTACATTTGTGTTATGATTTTATTTTTTCCCATCGTGTAACATTACGCGGCGACATCACGAATGCGCACGGCAAAAGCGAGGCATGGTGAGGGAGTTTTTGGACACAGTCCGATGCATTTAAATATGATTCTACGCTCCTCCTGGACTATTCTTAATCCAATTACAAATAACTATCGACGTGCTAATAAGCGACGTGATAACGATTTCTCACCACGGTTGTTTATCGTATTCGCAATCACAATGCAACATCCGTGAACACGTCATATCAAATGTCAAAATATTAACGTTTCTCGACGTATAATCCTGCTGTGCAATCACCTATTTGAATTTCACCAGTGTAAATATGGAAAATATTCCGAAACTGCTAGTTTTGTTTATTTATTTATTATTCATCATGCTATTTATTGCATTTAGCTGGCGGTTGGCAAGCCAAATGTCAAGAAAAGCAGTTGCCATAGTAATTGTAATTTATTTTTCACTTTTTTGTATTAGATACTCCTAACTATTTTGGAAATGCAATATATTGTATTGTTTTTCATCGTAAACGCCGATTTTTTGCCAGTGAACTGTATTTATTTACGATGAAAACAAAAACAAACCGACACGAGCGTTGACTTAGAGATTACACACGCGTTGACTTATGACTGCGATAACTTAAGCAAGTTTATTATTGTTCATTGTGATCGCTCAAATGCTTAGCATGTTTTTAAGCATGTCGATAGTTTTGTTAATTGAATCGGCATTTACTTCGTAACACTTCATTATAAATTATTATAAAAATAAAACTTTGTTATTAGTGTTACACAATTTTTATTCTTTTACAAGAACACTACTACAGATTAATAACAAAGTTTTATTTTCATAAAATTTATGTCGATCGTTATTTATTATTGAGCTACTGGTTTAAAATGTTGTCATAATAAAAAGACTTAAATATTTTTTTATTTGTAATGGTATTTTGGTTACATAAATTAATTTGAAAAAAAAAATCGCTGCGATCACGTGTGAACGCGGCCGAATTTTCGTATTGCCCCAGCGTTCTGTCCCGCGCGGTCAAGGCTGTTCACGGAGCTGGGACAAGACAATAGTGTCATATCTTTTGTATTGCACACATGCAAATGGACCTTTAAGAGAACTTAATTAAACAAACATTTGGTTTAGCAGTATATATTTGCTCATTAGGTTATTTGTTTTTATTTTATGAAATAATGCCATTTGTTGGTTTATGTAATCCACTATTTAAAGCAACGGTCGATTAACCAAATACCTATCATAATCATTAACGTCTATAATAAACAATAATGATAGTAATTATATTTATTTTAGCGGTTGTAAAATTTGCAAGCAAAGAACACCTTTTAAGTACTCCGATCAAAATATTTAAGCTTTGTGTTAGTAAATACTATGAAAAAATACTAGAAAAAGTACGTCAGACGGAACTTTTTTATTTGACAATCAAAAATAAAAAGACGTCAGATTAACTCTACCGTACAATTTTCGTACCCGACATTTTTTATAAGAAGGTGTTAAAATAATTGCAAAGGACTCCATTTTCGGAAACGACAGCTATCAATTAAAAAGATACGTGTTTGATTCCATCAAATAGTAGCGCTCTTAGATTTTGGGAAAAAAAGTGGGGTAAAAGTGTGTATAATTTATATTTTAAAAAATATTTCTGACTATGACTGACGTCCGAAGGTAGGAGATAACGCTGAGCGCTTTTTTGTTTTTCGTTTTACGGTTCTAGCTCCTATACGAAACAATTTGTCAATAAAAGAAAACATCAAAGATACGCCGATGGTAAATATCTGTAGCTTATAAAAAAACATTGTTTTTTTAATTTTTTAATTTATGTATTTAAAAAAATATATTTATCAAAAACATTTAAATATAAATTATCAAGTCTTAGCAGGTGCTTATAGTTAAGTTCTAATATATATAAATATATATACATAGTAAATAATTTGAATTATGTTTTTATACGTACATTTTTTTTACGTTGATTTCACAGATACTCTTATTTTGTTTTTTTTAATACTGCTATATTTTACTATTATTTTGTTGATTTTAATGAAATCATTATTTTGTATATTTGATAATGTGTGATTCTTAATTTGTATTTTAAAAATTGTTTCTGACTATCTTTTTTGCAATTTCTTTGGAATTTTATTATTTATTACCTACACTTTTTTTTCTAGATTGTTATTCTATTGCATCACATGTCATAATAGTTTAATCTAATTGATTTTACCATGTATTTTTATAGTTAATTGTTATGGCTTGACACGGACATAGCCTAAAAATCCTTGATAAGTTCATTATTATTTAAACTAGTGTAATTTTGAATGAACAAATAAATAAATGTATTAACATACTACAACAGAGATGAAGAACATTTAAGATAAGATAATATTGAAGTCTAGGCATCTACAGGGCTTATGACCTTTCAATGACTGGTTTAAGTGGCTACTTTACACAGTGCATAACATTCACCATTCTGCCCATATTCGAACATCTATATTCCTTCAATTCTTTCATCTGTTGATGCTTGTGAAGTTAAAGAGCTGAAACCTTTATTTATGCGGGTGAGATTCATCTAATTGTATTATTTCACCTACATACTAGGCAACGCCTGAAAATCGAAAATGTTGTTAAATAAATGTATACCGAATACTTAATTTTGTTATTGATTGAACTTGTTCTGACAGGTTATTCTAGTAAAAGATAATGAGAAAGTTCAGTGTCTTTTTTATTTGTTAGTAGAATATTAAACTAAGCCAGAGTTTTTGTCTTTTATTTCTATATATCGTATTGTCAGCGCAATGATTTTTTAAAGTTTTGTGTTTCTGAAATAACTCCGCGTGTGACGTCAGAGGTTGTTCTCTGACAGTTCTTCCGATTGGTTCGTTTACGGTGACCAAACCTGATATCCTTCAAAGCTCTAATATCATTGGATGGTTCATATAAACCAGTGACGTTAATCAAAGTAGTGCGTTTTTATCAAAATATTTTTTATTATTTTTTTCGTACATTTTCAAGAAATTTTACCTTACAATTTAAAGTCCTAATTTTTACCGCGCGCAAGAAAACATATTTTGTATCCAATTTCCCGTAGGGCTGAAGTTCTTCATTCTAAAATATTTTTATACAATGTTTTCATTAAGTATAAAATTAGTTTTCATTTTGATTTAACCATAAAATTGTAGATTTGCATTTTTGAAGAAAATTGATTTACATTTTTTTTTTAGATAGTTTTTCATATGAAACAATTATCATCATTCCCTTTTCGCACTTAATGATGCATAGGGCACTGCATTGATACACCAATCATGGTGTATCTTTTTTTAAAAAGTTACATGGAGGTAAGGTGATCAGTCTTACGCTTCAGGTACCAGTCCAGGAACTAACAGAGGAAAGTTACTATTTTTAAAGATTACATTTTTTTTTCTTTTCAAAATTATTTGAACCAGAAAAAAGTAAGAATGGTTTAAGTCGGTGATATTACGAATCAAGTTACCCCGCTTTACGCGGTGAAATTGCTAACAAATTATTTTGGTATAATATTATGCAGTGTTATTACCGATAGCGATGGTTGGACAATTATTTTGTATTGATTGAGAATTTAATGAGGTGTTTTGAAAATTACTAACCGTAAAGCTTGGCAAAAAATATCTAGAGAATTAATTACATCCCATTGTGTACAGGCCCAATAAATTTATTTGTCCGATTATAATCAAAAGTAATAAAACACAATTAATCACATGTTGTACGAATAACATTCAAATATTTGTTTTACGATAGTAGAGTTCAAATCTAATGAAAGTTTAATTTATATATCATCATTATCATATCCGCGTTTGCACTCGGTGGTGCATAGGGTGTTATGGGATCTTGCAGATTGCTGTAGACAGCCGCAGGGAGAAGAAAACAGTCTGTTATTTTATGTATATAATTAAATAGCTTCGAGTAATGGCTAGAATCTACATGATAATTAGTCTCTGATACATTTGTTATATTTACTTGTATTTCTAATAAATTATTATTTTAATAGTTGAGATCGAAAACAGAGAAGAACAAAAAGGATTCCAAAGAAACAGATCCACCACAAACGCCATATTTTATCCGTGCGCGGGAAAAAGGCTTTGATAAAAAAAGCAGATTTTTCAGGAGAGTCAATTAAAGTTTTGAGTGTCTCCAAAAATCGAAAAAACAGCTGCCAAATCGTAAGGATGCAACTGTTTTGACTACTTTTTTTACATACTTAGAAAATTATTCTTGACATTTTGTGTTTGTTAAATTTCGCATTTAATTATATTTTTTAGATGACTTAAGTCTTAACCCC
Source organism: Micrasema longulum (assembly GCF_059751315.1). Classification (NCBI taxonomy): domain Eukaryota; kingdom Metazoa; phylum Arthropoda; class Insecta; order Trichoptera; family Brachycentridae; genus Micrasema; species Micrasema longulum. Next base: position 328,589 of record NW_028277744.1, read on the forward strand.
GAATTCTTCTTCTTCTTCACGTATCATGTCGGGTCCCCCCGATGTTGAGGATCACTTGGGAGAAAGCTTACCTATCCTGAGCTGTGCGAAACAGCTCCTTCACAGTTCTAATCCTTGTCCATGCTCGGATGTTTCGAAGCCAGGAAAGCTGTTTTCTTCCGACCCCTCTACGTCCCTTGATCTTCCCCTTCATGACAAGCTGAAGTATGGCATATTTATCACCTCTCAACACATGGCCAAATAAGAAATCTTACGGAGCTTAACAGTGGTGAAAAGTTCTCTATTAGTATTGGCTCTACGTAATACTTCATTGTTGGTTATCATATCGGTCCAAGATATTCTTAACATTCTACGGTGGATCCACATAGGATAACTTTTTTTAACTTACCTGCAACACACATATTTTTTAATTGACTGAGTTTTGATATTACTTCTTAAAATAATGAGGTATTTGGTCATGTGCGTGCCGCAAAGTCAGCGCGCTAACTACTTTGCTTAGTAATAATCATTTTCTTTTTCTTTTAAAGGTATTTAAAATGAACACGTAAGATTATCACGTAATCATCATTACTGTCATATTTTTATATCACAGGGGGTGGGGTTTCCTTTTATCCTTCTAACAACCTTCCTTAGCTCGAGTGGTCCATTATACCTGTTAAAAATCTCACACATCATGATTCAAACGGTTCATTAAGGTACTATACCTATTACCGACCAACCAAAATTTCATTCTGTAATCTTCAGAAACAATAATCTTCCTACTAAACATGTCGATGGCTTAGTCCATAGAGAGATAACTACAAAATTTGATGTTTCGAGTTCGGCGTATATATGCAGAAAAGGTCCAACTGTCAAATTACAGTTTTGAGATATTTGAAGAAATATAAGATCACCCTAATATAAAATTACAGATAACTACTTGATTTGAAAAATTATTGTTAATGATGAAAATAGTATTTTTCTTTCCAATGGTGTTTCATTTGTTCAAAATTAACATTTCATCAATGAGTTATATGCCTATTTATGTAGCTGGATCATTTTTGCATAAACAGATTTTAGGATTTTTAAATGCAAAAAAAGTTCAAGCTACATTTTGAAGAATTTGGCTACTGGGTTTGTTTAGAGAAAAATCGGAAAATTTACTAAAAAACCCTCTAAAATAATAAATAGCATAAATCAATATTGTATAACTCTAAAATAAATTAACTAGTAAGTAGAAGGTTGTCATGTTATTGTTTATTTTCCTAAAAATGTCTGATTCAAAACAGGTTGTACCTAGTAAGGCAGACTAGACATATCTTTTTACATATTTTTTATACGAAAACATTTTTCAACTACATTAAGACCAAATATCATTGGACTCTTTGTGCAAAACGTAAAATTTTAGTATTGCATTATCGACCATGTTTTAAAATTGAATTAGTACGTGAGTGTTTGTCTAACCGGATGGATCTTTTTTGTTTAAATATAAATGAGATACTCGATCGATTTTTACAATAAACTAAAAAAATATCCAAAGTGAGTTGGATCTTTTTTGCATATATACGGCCAGTTAAGCTCTTGATTTTATCTTTTTTATAAAAAGACTATCTTCGAAGGTTTAACCATTAAAAATTATTTATTTGATTTTGTTAGACAGATATTTTCGTATGCAAATAAATAAACTAAATATCGAAAAATTAAAATCAATTTACTGTACTATAGGCCCAATCCATATTTCAGTACGGAAAAATAGGAAGGGGTGGGGTGGTACTTTTAAAACAAAATATTTTACTGGTCGAAAAAATTTAAAAAATCAATCATAAAAGTTATTTTCAAATAACCGTCTACTTTTTCCACTATCCAATTATTTAAAAAAAAATAGGGTTTTAGTTATAAGCACTTTACGTGAAAATAATTGTTTGCTTCAAATTCATAAAGACAAAATAAACAGTAGTGTTTCTACGTCACAAAACGTAAGTACGCGACCTAGAACAAGTGGGAACACGTTAATTTCTAAATTAAAAACAACTACAGGACAACATAATTATACTTACAGAGAAATATTTTTCTCTGAGAAATAAAATGAACAAAGATAATAAAAAGTGCAGCCAGGAATACAATATATCTAAGAAAGAAGTGAAAAGTTAAATTTATAATTTTTTTTTGTGGAGCACTCATTAAAAATATTATTATTTTTTATTTATTTATTAATAAAACATATAAGACATGAATATCATGATATTATATTCCCAGGAGTTGTACGAGAAAACTCATTTGGGACGGTACATAAAAAAAAATAGTACATTTCTTGTAACAATACATAGTATACATTTAAACAATAAAAATTTAAACAAATTTTAACAATCTATGAACTTAATATTAAAAAAGGAAAGAAAACATTTAAACAATCTGTGAACTTAATATTAAAGAAGAAAATAAAAACATTCAAACAATCTGTGAACTTAATATTAAAAAAGAAAAGAAAAATATTTAAACATTCTGTGAAATTAATATTAAAAAAGAAAATAAAAACATTTAAACATTCTGTGAACTTAATATTAAAAAAAGAAAAGAAAAACATTTAAACCTAAAACACAATATATAGACTATTCACAGAAACTGAGCTAAAAACTATCACTTTCAAAAAGATTCAAGAAATAGGTCTTCATTTCTGGTCTTTGAGATTTACCACTCGACATTTCATTTTTAAGGTCATCAGGCAGTTTATTAAATTGTATACGACCAATGTATTCCAGAGACCTTTTGCCGAACTTCGTGGAACAAAATTTAGAAATGTGAAGATTTTTTGCATGTCGTGTATTATAGTTGTGAATTTCATGATTAAATGTAAGTTTTAAATTTGTGTGAGCAGAAAAGTTTATGATGTTTGAAATAGTGTTAGTGATGTCATACAGTGCCATTACCTTGAAAGGAAGTATTTTTGTGTTACGATAAATATCCTTGACATGGGAATCCCATTTCAAACCATGAATGCTTCTCAGAGCTCGGTTTTGAAGAACTTGAATCTCAGAAATCTGGTTTTTGTTAGCGAAACCCCAAATACAGCATAAATAGGATAGGTGAGAATGTATCATAGCGTAATAGACGGCAAACAAAACAGAGTGAGGAGGCAGACCACGAAGTCTATGCAAAACGCCAGTTACGGGTACTATTTTTGATTTAACATGTTCATATTGGTATTTCCATGAAAGTTGAGAGTCAACATATAGTCCTTAGTATTTAGTAACATTGGTCTTTTCAATATAGCCAGTTCCTAGAGAAATATTAATTTTCAAATCCTGTTTGTTCCCAAAAATCATATATGATGTTTTTTTCATATTCAAATTTATTCAATTTTATTATTTTTGCAATATACATATTATCCTAAAAATATTAAAAAATATAAAAAATTTATTCAAATTAATTTAAGACGTCACTCCCCATTATGTACACAACAATAGTTTTTTTTTCTTTTACAAATTTGGAAGCTTTGATGTAAATATATATATTGAATTTATATAAAAATTTTACTTAATAGTAATAATAAAACTTTTATTTGTTTATCTGAATAATAAAAAAAAAACTTAACAGTTCCTAAGCTCTACAGCTAATTAAAACGTTGTGATAATTTGCGAAAAAACTTAATCCTGAAACTAATAACAATTGTCTTTATAATTCACATGAATATGCTTTTTAATTATGTCTTTTACTAGGTTTTTTATTATGTTTTATTGTTTTTACTATTTTTTTTGTAAGTAAGTATTATTTTCAAACAAAAATACAAAAATATTTTTTAATGTGATGGTAATAGGATCAACTACCACACTAAAGTAACTACCGCTGCGTATATTGACTTAAGGTATTTTTTACCCAGTCGTATTCACCGAACAAATGTTAATATTAGCCTAGAATTTTAAAGCACCTAGTCAAAAAGCATACCTTTTCTACAATATATAATTAGTTCATAAAAGTAAAGATTCAATCTTGTTATAAAAAGGTGATCCTATTCAAGGCTAGGGTTAATGATTGAAAAACTAAACATCGGTCTCTTTGTAAGGTTTTAATCAGTAGTTAGCGATGGAAAGTAAAGAAGCAAGTAACAAATTGAATACATTCGTTGTAGAAGGTTGTATGTATTTATTTTTTTCCGCGCAGTTTTGAGCTTTGAGTATAGGATGATAAGAGTTATTATCACTTGCTCATATTTTTGTATTTGTCTGGTCGCAGAGAGATATCGGCTCGTCAAGTAGCAATTAGCGATTGTATTAAAAGTTATATTATGTTGAATGAGAGTTGATGTAAAAGGTATTTGGCAGGTTAAGAGGAGAGTATTATATATTTTTTAAATAAAATAAAACAGTGTAAAAATGTTTATCTGGAATAATTTCTAAAACTTAGCACCGCTAATTAATTTATATACTTGTATATTTTTGATTTTTTAAGTTAGTTAATGGATTTAAACAACTAATTGGTTCAACAATGTTTTGAGTAAGGCCGAATGTTAGTCTATCGATATACTAAATTTCCTCCCTCGGGAGTTATTTGAATATAATTTTAATTATAAAAATAACACATGGAAAACATTTTCGTGAAGGGAATATGGAGGTTTAGGCATTTACAGGGCTTATGACCTTTGATTGGCTGGTTAAAAAATTGATTTCACGCGTTGCCTAGTAGGTGAAATGGTTTTTTATGATATGTACGTCTTAAATTTTAGTTTGTTATGTGTATGTTATTTTGAAATAAATAAATTGTATTAAATTAAATATAAATTAAATTTAATGTATGAATAACATAAGAAAGACTAAAAGAAACAATAACAAGTTAAAACAAGGAAATGTACCCACATAAGTATATGGGTATACAGTAAAATATTAAATATATTTACATATATAAATATACACATATACATACACACCTGAATGCACCCTAACACACATACATATATATATACATATTTGTACATATATAATAGATTTAGTATCTAGTGGAATTTTTCTTTTTAGTTTATAGTGATACATGAAATAGAAAAAATACTAAAATGTAAACAAGAAAATTGTATATTAAAAATAAAAAAATATATGGATTATAAATGGAAGAAAAAAGTTAGCATTTTGTTGCACAAATAAAACAGAAAACAAAACCATAAAAAAACATGGAAGAAAAATATGCTTTGAAATCTTTTTTACGCACTCTCATCTTACATAATTCATCATTCTATATTGTAATTTGTGAAAACCGGTCATTTGTTTGGGTTGATGATGAAAAATGACCGCTTGATAAGCTATTAATCGCTTCTGAAGGTACTAACAACTACTTAGTAAAAAGTTATTAATTACATATTTTTTTATTTATTATATCAAAAAGTTTATACACATAAGTAAATTAGGAGTTCTTAATACTAGGAAAATATGTTCTAAAGAGGACTGTGCAGTGTAAAAAAAATATTTTTTACATGTTTCACATGACATTCAAATATTTTTTTTAATTTCTACTATCCTAAGTTTTTTAGTCAGATTTTCATCTATTTTTTTAATGAAGAATATTAAACAATTTGGCAGTCAAATAATCCTTCTTCTTTGTCCAAATGTTGGGTTGAAAGGAAAAATATTGACAATGCTATTATTTTAGCCTTTTTTATCATTTTCTCAAAGAAAAACTTTTTTTTTAATTAAAAAAAAATAAATATATTTTCGTTCCTCTGATTTACCCAATTTTTTAATTTTTAAGGTCATTTTTAACGAGTTGTAAATATCTTACTATTAGAAAATGAAAGTAAAGTTGGAGTAGAGTGGGATTCGAACCACGGACCATTGGCCCGTGAGTCCAAAACACTAGCCACAAGACCACAACCTGATTCGACATTAGCTTTATGAGTTTATCGGCCGTGTTATTAACATGAGTTCCCACCTTAAGTTCTTATCCATTCAAGCCTAAGATATTTATATATTTACTTGTGTATTTGTTTTATGTCCGCCTTGTTTTGCCTACCATGGAAGTGGTCTCGGGTTGGATTCCCGGCATGGTTGACATGAAATATTTGACTCCATACTTTTATTTTAGGAAATTTTAGGGAGTTTTTTATTCATTGGTTGCAATTTCGTTTATCACGCATTCAATATTTTTTATTTTAACTATCTTCGAATATTTTGATAAAAATGTTTAACGCAAATTTTATTTTAAAAAAATAACAAAATTCACACTTGAATATGAAGAGAATCGTGTACATGTAAATATTTATTGTAAATAACCACATTAAAAATAAATTACTCATCGTATATTTTTTAACATAATAAAGGTATTCAATAAACGAATGTGGTGGGTGCTATTAGTAATTAAACATGCCATAGTAATTGGACATCCTTTATTTATTAGACACTCTAAATCTAATGGTCAAAAATAAGTTAACGTAAAAATGTACATCCACCATAAAATAAACCCTTTTTTGTGTGTTTTTTCATAAAATTGCCGTATTACATTTATTTATTTTTGACCTTAAGATTTAAAAAAATATATTTTTTATCACTAAATTTCATAAAAGATACATGTTTTAAAAAAAAATCTATACATACATATTTACTTTTACACATCTAGTAAATGTTATCACTGTAACTCTCCAAAAAAGAGACTAACTCTTCTGCTTGGAGAGTGACTTGCAATGTTGTAGTTGTTTATTATTTATTATGAGAGTTTACATAATTTTAAAAACGAGTACATGATAAAAAAAAAACACAGGATATATAAAGAAAAAACAATAATAAATTCATACTAATTAAAATTTAATGTAGTTAATTGAGTTATTATAAGTGTTCAAAAAATATATATAGATTTACTTTAAATTTATTTATTGATATATAATTTTTAATAGCTTTTAATTCACTGGGAAGATGATTATAATTTTTTACACCCTTGAAGAAAAGTTATTTTGACCATGACTTGTGTGGAATTTAGGAATTTTAAAATAATGTTGGTATCTTATAGACTTATTCATCTCAAAAAATGTTTAGAATGTCAAATTACGGTAGCACGTCCAATTACAAAAGCACCCGCCATACTTCTTTTGATATTATTTGTGTATGGAAATACATACGTCTGATTTAAAAAAAAATGTTATTTACATGTTTTTATAATTTTTTCATTTGGCGTAGGAAAAAGGGAATTTGAAAGTCTAGAAATTTAAAAGGCTTAATCTGTTTTTTGCCGGTTTAAGTGGCCACTTTACACACCGTGAGACATTTATTCATTTTATCAGCCAATTCAGGTCATTAATCAGGTAATCAACAAGTCGATTTCTTTTTATTTTTAAACATCTCTGTTGTTATGTGTTTATCTCAATAACTGAAGGGAGTGAAATGCAGTCCTTGTCTACAAACGTTTTGACAAATTTGAAATATTGTAAACAATAAATACAAATGTTAAAAAAAAAATCGCATTTTAAAGTTATATTGTTATAAATAAAAAAGCTGCATTTTAACATATTATAAAAAAAAACTATAGAATATTGTAGATAGTAAACGTAAATTCTTAGATTCTTAATGCATTTTCAAAATACTTAATACTATAAGTGATGTCCCACCTCTGATGTAATCAATTTTCACGTTCCCAACCATGTCACCCACCAGATGTCAAAATCTCTAATTTATTGAATCCTCTAAGAAAAATCATTCATTTATTAAAAATAACACATACATTACAAGCTAAAATTCAAGACGTTCTTACATATTTTAAAAAGACAAAAAATACATGAATAGACTCTTGTCAAAACAGTAGGAGAATCCTGCTACAGAAAACCCCCTCGGTTTTATGAAACAGATTAACATCTAGATCTAGAGCGATGTTGTTCATACACAATATTATTTTTTGGTATGTATATATATTTACATATTTATACACACACAATTCTGGGTTTTTTATCCCAAGGGGGACTAGGTATATTATTATTTATATCACTACAGAGATGGGTAGAATTTTTGTTTCAAGATTATGGATATTCGAGCGTTTACAGGGCTTATGACCTGTCATAGGTTGGGTTCAAGTGGCCACTTTTATGTAGAATTCTACAACATTCCCCATTCCGCTTATTAGCGAATATCCATATCGGTGACATTTTTGGTTTTTAGTATTTATGTCATGAAACATTTAACATATATACTAAAAACCAAAAATGTCACCGATATGGATATTCGCTAATAAGCGGAATGGGGAATGTTGTAGAATTCTACATAAAAGTGGCCACTTGAACCCAACCTATGACAGGTCATAAGCCCTGTAAACGCTCGAATATCCATAATCTTGAAACAAAAATTCTACCCATCTCTGTAGTGATATAAATAACGATGTTGTTCAGTTTTATGTCTCAATGTCCAAAATGCGTAGATCAGTCAATTCATAATATAAATTGGAATTCTTTGGGATTGATCATCCGGCTTTTCATAGATTTCTTCGCCACTAAAACAGTGTGGGATGAAGATGGATTTGAATGGTTTTGCTTAAGTCTTATATGTTTATCGTGCTTGTGAATATATTGTATACTATTATTTTATTGTCATTGTTATATAGTTTTATGTTCTTTTTGTTCAGTTTCTTGTATATCTGTTTCTCCATGTACCTGTTGTTATTAGTTTAGGCCAGATATAATATATCTGTAACTTGCTGAAAGGCTGGAAGTCTCATTTTTTGCAAAATTAAGTTATGAATGTCATTTTGTTCATTTATTCAGATTCTAATTATGCCAAAAACATTGGAGTCTTCCGGTATACCACTAACTTGTTCTAAAACATAGAAAAAGCTTGTTTTAAAACACCAGTAGTGCAGTAAAAATACTCATGCTTTTAACAAAATTCAACGGTTTGCGGGTATTAAAGCAGTGCATATCGAATAAATTCCACCTTTTTTATAACAAACTAACTCTGACACAGCGAGGAATTTTGCACAAAATTAAGTCTTATTTTCATAATCAACCATAGTTAACCATTTTGTCATTTCTTTTGCCATTAATTTAATCATTTTACTTTTAATTTTTTCACATACTGTTTACTTTCAATTACTGTTTTCTTGCTATTTATTATGATTTTTTATGTCGTTGAATATTTTCATTTACCTGCAATTTTTATAAATAATTCAAGTTTAAATTGTACGTAATTTGATGTTTTTTCCCAAAGAAAATTTTATAAATACATTGTTTTTCATTCAATATTCTACATTACTTTTTATACTAAAGTCCGAGGATGAATTAGGGCGTGGCGCGGTCCCGGCGGTTAGAACAAAAAACATTAAAGTTCCATAGTTATTTGATAGTCCATACTTTAAATGTGTTTTTTTATTCAATATTCTTATCAAAAGCTTTTAAATCTAAAAAAAACAGCAATACATTTTGTTTTTACTTCAAGAGATACATTTGAAACAGTTTTACAACTTCAAACCGCTCTCGAGAGTAATTTTCCCAATGTGACTTCCAGCATTTCAGCTTTAAGGTACAGATATAATAAATAAATGAAAATAAATATTTTATAATCAACTTGAATCAAACAAACCTTATCAATTTCATTATCTAGATGCGAAAATTTTTGTTAAAAAAATAAAGCGATGCCTTAACATGTCAAAAACAATTCAATTTGAGTTTAAATAAAAAAAAAAAACAAAGTAATGATTTTAAATAGTATGTAATTAGTAAAAAGTAGCGCCTTCTCGCCTTGGGCATCAAAGGCAAGATAAGTGACGTAATTATAGCTCATTACCGCTCGTTTATTCTGTTCCCCTGGTACCTAGTTGGTAACATCTGGACACCCGGGTACCAGGTCGTCAGAAATGTAGGGTGGTTAACGAGATTCTGAAGCTTGGAATTAACAAGGGCCCATCAGAAAACCAAGCTAGAAAATCGACTCTAGTAAAATTATTTGATGAGTTTGCTTAAGTATTCTTAAGACATAGAAATATATTTTTTAAATAATTTTGTGAACAATTTAAGGTTTTGCAGATAACATTCTGTAGTCCTTTGCCCATTCCACTTCTCTGAATGAAATGATTCAAAACTCAACACGAGGAGGAAGCTGCAGTAGAACGTTATAATGCAGAAAGCAATATTGAAAAAAATAGATATTATGTATTATCGGGTGCAGTAAGGTCAATTCTATGTTCTGCTAAAAACAGTCGGGCTTTCATACGAAAAACTGAAACGTCAACCTTCTGAAAATACATAATGTTAATCACAAAAACTAGAAAAATCAAACGGCATCCATAGATATTGAAGGAAGCATTAATGCCTCCAGCAATCTTGTCTTCGAGAAATGAAAGAGGACGCGAGTATTTTAATTTTATAAATTTACTAACATAAAAATACCCGTAATAAATCAATATATTTTAATGAAGAATGTTACTTATACATTTAAAGTTTGAATAAGATATCATCTTTCAACATTAGACTGGCGTCTTTAAAAAAATACCAAAATTCGTTTAAAAGTTATTATAATAAATGAATTAATTAACGATCATTCTACCCTAATATAAAAATATAAAAATATAAAATAATATGTTAAATACATAATGCCACAATATACATCAGAGTTTTACTGGGGCATGAATGCAAATTGTTTTACAAAATGCACATCTTAGGTCGTGTGGTCAGCCAGAATTTAATTATCATTAAATCTGGTCAAATACAAATTCAATTCATTTTTCCATTATTAAAAACCTAATGTATGCATTATTTATCATTTGTTAAAGTAAAAAGCATTTCAACTGTTGTATATATTTGACTATTCACTATTTTCACAAAAGTGCTTTTATCTCAGTTTCGCTATTCTATGGCCAACTGCTTTTTGCATAACTACGTTCAATTTGAGTTCGGCTACACCCTGACCATCCAACCAACCAACCTATTGGGGTGTATTATGTCAATGATTCGAAACCTTTTTCTCGCCGCGGACCGGTCAACGTTTATTAATTTTACAGGGGCCCGCTCAGGGGGGGGGGGGAGGACCTTGATTGTTTACAATTTAAATTGTATTTGAAAATGCCTACAAAATAAAATATACTTACACAAAAAATGCATATAAGTGATTAAACTAATTATAACGCTAAATCAATGAAAACCAACAATGGTAATAGGAAAGAATGACACCCCCGAATAATAATAATAATAATGTTTGGATAATTAACATAGCGCCATTTTTGTGAAAATCACCTCAAGGGTACCCAGCAGAGGTGCGAGGCTGTGAAAGTGAAGTGATGTTTCGGAAAAAACTTAAAACCCACTTGTTCTCTAAATCATTTGAATAAATCCGTAGCACGTGACAACAAAATAAATTATTTTAATTAAATTACAAATTTAAAAGCTTCAATTAAATTAACTTAACAATAGAATCACCATGTAAAGCGCCCTTGAGGTATTTTATTACGAAAATGGCGCTATATAAGTTATCCACAATAAATAAATAAATAAATAAATAATTAAATATCCCAGCACGCCTTGCAGCTAGAGAGCGCATTGACGGTTGGGATTCTTATGTCCAGTTTATTCCGTTGTTTTATTTTGGTTGCTGCCATTGCAGAAAACCTTGCTTTTTACAGATAGGATGTCGGAAACGATAAAAGGGATTTAAGTGATGTATTGGTTGATTTTTTTTGCGTATTTTTGATTTTTAAACAGGGCCTTGGGCGGCCCGGTACCATTTGATGCACGGATCGGTACCGGTGCGCGGCCCGGGGGTTAAGGACCACTGTATTATATTATATACATATGTTGTAAAAAAAAATAAGTTAAGGACGTTGTCTTAAAATCAGATTTGTTTTTAAATTTTGGCATCATTTTTTGGTTTTTAGCTCACTGTATTGTCACGAAACGTATTTTTTTTACTGTGCATAGTGTATCACTGTGATTTATGTATTGTTTTTAAATATTATTTTTAATTAATATTTGCTAAAGATTCTTATGTTTATTGTTAATTCGGTTGGAAGAAATGGCGGCAATTTAGAATTAATTTTTCAATGAATGGAGTAATTAAACGAAGGATGTTTTGAGAGTATTGTTCATTTCAATAAAGGCTGTATTTAAACAATGAAATATGGTACGTGTATTATAAATGAACAATAGTCCTGTCAGCATTTCGCAAAGAGTCTGAAATACACCCGGATTAAAGTCACAGGCTTAGCTGAATCCTTACCATACTGGAGTTTATACTATGTCGTTTTGGTACGAGACTCTCTTTGTAATTTCGAGTGGTCCATACTTGTATTTCTGACAATAAACAGATTACAAGATTTAATGTTATTCATTTTAGATAATTTAATTAATTATCATCACTCGTTTCCTACCTAGTGGTGTATAGGGCACTGCATCGGTAAACCAAATGTAGCGTTGTTCGATCATTTATTACATAAAAGTAAGGTGATTCTTATTTATTTATTTGACACTTTATATACATATACAATATAATAAATAAAATAAAATAAATAACTAAAAAGTCAATTTTTAAGTACTATTTTATACCGTCCATGCGCTTGATAGCTGCAAGGCGTGTTGAGATATTTACTGTAGGTACAGCAAACTTTAGGTGATTTTCACATAAATGTGATCCATTTATTATTATTCAATTTATCCATTATTTTTTTAAAAACCCGTTGGGGTTAAATATAAAATATATTATAATTTATAGTCATGTTATGTCTTTTTTGTTTAGTGTAGTCATCACGCGCTTTTTCAGGTTAATTTTTAATTTGTTTCCAGTGTAATTTTTCACGTGTAAGTAATTGTGGTGTTTAAGTCCATTGTATAGTATTTTTGACAGTCCTACGTTTGATTTGGCTTTTTTTATATGGTATTATTGTTATTTTCTAGTTTTATATTTGTGTATGTCATCTTGTTTTGTTAGTGATATTGGTAACGCCACATGTGCTATATGTGTATAACACGTTTACTAGATTGCGGCGCTAGATTTATTTGCTGCCTACTGAGCTCTGGTTTTAGATGTTCCAATTGGCCTACTGTTTTTTTTTTTTTTTTTTAAAAGAAATATTCGCGTTCTTATGATTTACCCAAATATTTAATTTTGAGGGCCATTTTCAACGAGTTGTAAATAACTCACTATTAGAAAATGGAATCAAGTTGGGGTAGAGTGGGACTTGAACCACAGACCTTTGGTCCGTGAGTCCGAGACACTAGCCACAGGACCACAACCCGATCATCATCATCAAGTGGGTATCATCTTTTTCTATCCGGCCCTAATAACAACCAAACTGTTACTGAATGAACAAGTGTTTTCATATTCCGAGCGCGATCGCAAAAAAAATGTTTCAGCGATCAATAACCCACTGTGTCGTGTTATCGGATTTTGTTATCAAGAAACCGAAAAATGCCGATCCTTTCTGACCACAGAATCTGATTCTATCTGTCACGAGAGAAGTCCAAACAATAAGGTGCCAAGAACATCAGTACAAGGTAGGTAATTGCATTAATTTGTATTAGGGTTTAATGGCAAAGAATATGAAGATAACGTAAATCCGCGATCCAGTTTTTCGAGCGTCTATCAACTTCTGGCTAGTGGAGTAATTAGTTATTTCATCTAATCTTTATATATCTAATTCCTCTATACATGTGATGTCACCGCACTCCTAAACGGCTTAACCAATTTTCGTGCGGTTTTCAGAGAAATATAGATCTTTGTGCCGTTTGTGTTCGTAAATATTAAAATCTTCAATCGAATATGTAAAAAAGAAGTTAGGAGCATAAGTGTTTTATTTATCGATCTACCAGGGTTGCATTCAAGGAGAATGCACTTGCAAAAAATGTAAAGATGTTTTGTTGTGTAAAAAAAAAGTTTGTTTTTGAATGTTTACAAACAACATTTGTTTTTGTGGATCTCAATCAGATTCTTTCCTTAGATTCCTTATAAGTTCTACCCATTTATTTCTTTTTATTGGATTTTTGGTAGCACTAAAATAATATTATATTCAAAACATTTTTAAAAATCGTATTCCTACATAAGTACACCCCTTTGTTGGTGAGACGACCGGAGTTTGACGTTTGCAAAAAGAATGCCATTTTTGAAAAAATATTTATTTAATGTTTTGGAATTCAACCATACACAAGTACCTACATAAATTCAATATTTTTTTTATTATGACAATTTTTAGTTTTGGAATTTAATCACAAACAAGTATCTAGGTACCTACTTATCAATGAAAAGTCTTTTTCCAAGGCAAGCCGACGATCGGGCAGGACAACGTCTATTGGGTCAGCTAGTATAAAAAAAAGATATGATGAATACGTAACAAATGATATTAATCATACTTTTAGCCTGTTGTGGTGCAAAAATAAACGTTTAAAAATAATTTTAAAATGCTTTCAGAATCTTCAAGTTAAGAAAGCTGCTGTTCATTTAATTGTTGGTGTAGGATATACGCGATTAAATTGTCGACAAAAGAGGATTAAAGTGACTCAAGATGTAGCAACAATAATGGCTCCAACTGCTGAAGGTCTGAAATTAAAGGTGGGAAGAGAAGTGAAGACTTGATGACGGTACTTGTCTGTTAACTGGAAACGGCTCCTTGTTACAACAATGATAATAACAATCAGTGTTTACTGTCGAATATGTTATTTGTCAACGTCCATTGTATTAAAATGTCGAAAAAATTTGGGGTAAGGACGTGTTTCCACCGGTAAGTATTTTTCCGCCTCGTGGTGTGATGATCAGCGCGTTTGTCTACCATGTAAGACTTAAAATATTTATTTAAAAAAAGTTGTTAATGTTTATTTGAAATATGTTTTTAAATATGTCGTATCCATATGGTGTATTTCATTTAAAAATTGTTTAAGTATTTTTTTTTTAGTTTATTCGGAAAAAAAAAATATATATAAATATAAAATTATAACATTAATATTATTTTATTTTTTATAATCACGTATTACATTATGTAAAGGAAGTAACGTCTAACAATCATGTTTTTCCTATTTTTTTTATTGATGTGTTCTTCGTATAAAGTACAAATTATTAAAAAACAAAAATTTTGTTCTCTTGATGTTTACAATTTTGGAATTAAGATGTTAAAAACTGTTCCATATTATGTCATAGCACTAAGCTTCTTTTTCTTCTTCTTCTTCTTAGTGTAGGGTAAAAACAAGCAACTTTTGTATTTTTTTTTCAATGGAACAAGTCTCTTTTCAATCCGTGCCTCATGTCTGAGGATGGTGATTACGCCTGACTCCAGGCATGACTCGTCTGTGGACAGTCTCCCTCCATTGGGAACGGTCTTGTGTTCTTCTATAGGCATTCGTCAGTGTTGATTTTGATAATTCAGTAACTGTGCCGCTCCATCTTGTCGGTTGACGTCCACGCGACCTTGTCCCTTCGACACTTTCCAGGAGAATAGTTTTCTCCAAACTATCAGAAATATGCCGAAAAAATATATGGGACATGTATCTTTATTTATTTATTTATTATACGGTACAAGTGCCTTTTATGATATAAAATGAAACAATATAATGAGTTAGTTAGATATACAAAAATTACAAACTAAAAAAAAATATTTAAACATGGGTATAAAAAGAAAAAGAAAAATAACAAGAAATATACATAAATACATGTTTGTATGTCAGCATACAAAATATGTAAAAAATATAAAATGAATAAACACTAGATCATTAGTATAAGTAACTTTTGCACATTATAGCGTTTATCGTTTATTTATTTTTTATGTATCATATTTTTACATATGCAACATGATACGCCGAGTAGCGGGATTTTGAATTTTATAAAAATTAGCGGACTCATTCCTACTTGAAAACATAACATTATTTTTAAAATCTAATTGTCTAAAAAAACAGTTTTGAATATATTCAATGCGATTTTTATAAATATACCAGAACACTACGTAAATACGAAAAAAGGTTTTCAATGCGTCAGATCTTGTAAAGGGTTTGTATGATAAACACTAATATTTTGTACGATTTTTCTACAGTATTTTAAATATGCTTGTTATGTGTAATATGTCGATGTCACTAAAACCGTTATTATAGGTAGTCCGTTTATAAAGAAAATATTTTAAGTTTAAATCAACATTATTTTTTCATTTTTTAAGTGTTTATTTCCATTTCGGAATATTTTTTACAGCCTTGTATAAAATGGGATTTGGTGACTTCGCTTTCTTTCTAAAACGGAGTCTGATCATTACTTTGTCCCGGGTATTATGATTGTGTTCGAATGACATACATTTTTTTTCAATAAACTCAAAATACGTTATTCTTTATAGATTTTTTTTTTAAGGTTAAACCTATTTTCTGGCAAATTTTTCTTATCGGGAAGGGAACCAAATAATACACTCATTTCCCTGAAATACTTGCATTCAAGTTGCCACAGTTCATATCAACTGTCATGATTATTAAATAATTTTTACACGTTTAAAAACCCTTCAAACCCTTAAAAATTTTCATTTGTAGTATTATTTAATAATACGCATGCTTTGACTCTCTTTTTTTGCCTTATAGAGCAAGGGATATGTTTTTTTCGTAATACGTACAGTAAATTTATTTTGAATAAATAAATTAATAAAAATAAATAAATAAAATAAAAATGAAAGACGAATGATACTTAAATTTAAGTAAACCAGGAAGAGAAAGATGTTAGCAAATCTGAATTTATTTTTAATTCCCATAATTTACTTACTCATTAAATACCTGTTACGTTTAACAAATACTACGTGTAGGAATGTAAAATATATGAAAAATTAATAATACTAGTGATGCAACTGGTCATTTACGATATTCGATTATTTTCTTTCATTAAAAAAACAGAACGATTTAGTGAATTCAACTGAATAGTTTATTCAATATTCATTTATAAAACTAGTCAGTATGCAGAAAAAATAAAGGCACTTATAACCAGGGTTCATAGGATATACATAATTTATATACAATACCTATCGCGACATATATCACGATGTATGTCATGATATGTATTGCTGATATATATAATATAGATGTACAAGTATATGATATATATATATGTATAATTTAGTGGAGGTCTTTAATTTTACTGAGATTACCCCGGGCACCATAAAGTCGTGTTTGTTACGTGTCGAGGATGAGAATAGAGATCCACAGGAGTAGGGAATAATATGCAGCAACAGCAACTCTAGAAATACACTTTTCATCCTTTAGTTTGATTCAATCCAAACATAGGAATAGGCTGAGTAATGAAAATGCCGTGAAACTAGTATTTCTCTTGCAACATTTTAACCAACACCCTGAAGCCAGACATTTGATTTATTTTTATTTTACTTAATTTACAATTTTGTGGTTTACATTTGATCCATTCTTTATTAAATAATATAAAACTTTTTTCATGGAAAAAAACCCACATAGGCATGGCTTGTGCATGGGAATACTAAAACTAGAATACATTATGAAATTTAAGGTGAAGATGCATATTTATATAATATATAAAAAAAAAACAAATAAAATAAAAATTGAAAATTATATTCAGGTTGTTTTTTTTTTTTAAGATGACTAAGTGGAAAATAAAAAATATCAAAAGTAAAAAAAATAATTTATAGTAAAAAAATATCAAATTAATGCTGATAATTAAATTAGGGAAAAATACGCGAGCAGATTAAAATTTTATCTGGACAAGAAAAAATTGACATTTATATTTTTGACCTAGTTTATAAATGAATTATTAGATGAAGACAGGCTTCAATAATCATTTTCCGTTAAGTCTGTAATGTAGATGCTGATTTGAATTGAGTTGAGGAGGCATCGGAAACAGACGCTTATGAAGACTCATCGTCACTTGATGATATTCCAATAGCAAACTTGATAAGAGATTGATTTCTGTTTTATCCTTTGTAATTTTTCATGTAAAACAAATATTTCATATACTACTAGTAGATATAGAAATTAATTTATATTTATAAAAATATCATGATATTTATTATCCCTGTTTATAACTTATATACTTAAACTCAACACAAGATCTGAGTTTCTTCAGTATAAGTGTAACATAATTGAAACTAGCACTAAAAAAATAGTTCAGATCTTGATTTGATGTCGATGAATGATTTTTCAAAACTCTGTTGTAAACTTTTGTAAACGGAAAATTATTCTTAACTGACCTGCAGTCTGTTCCGTTCCTAGACTGAAGTTATTCGATTGCTACTATAAACGATTAACCACATCACTAAAATACTTAACAAATGGGAGCAATTATCTCAATCGTGCAATAATACTTTTTTGATTCAAGACATGCATGCTTAAAATTCTGGACGTTAATTAAAACTCGTTGCTTCGCCATGTCAAGGGAATTAAATTTTAAAATACATAACGGCTTTCGCTCCGTAACTAATTTGAATTAAATTTTAATTAATCTTTAAAATATTTTTTATGCCGCCGATGGCATTTTCACGAGTATTTGTTTACCGTGGGTCGTTATTTTTTTTCTCTCTCATATTCTTCGTTTTTTTTACGTGTCAATTTTTGTCTAGTAATTCTAAATATTCTGTGATTTTTTCTCTAGTACGTTTAAACAGGCATTTATGATTAGGTATGTGTAGTTAAAATCTGTAACATTCAGGTAAAGAAGTACTAGTCAATATGAGCTAATTGTACAGGAGAGCTATTTATAATTTCTAATTGATTAAAATAATAATAAAATACGAGAATTGGTACAAGTCATATTGTGTTCCTTCCTTAGAATAATAATTCTCTAGAGAAGCCCCTATGCTCTGTTGCATAGAACAAAAGCGTTCTAAATTTTTGGTTTGGTTAAAGTTTAGTATTTGGTTTAACAACAAACGTGTAATGGATGGTTAAGGTAAAATTACTTATTTATTTATTCATATATACGCCTAATGGGCATTTTTAAGGACATATTTAAACATAGAAAATTATTATAAAGGAAAGTAGAAAACACAGGGATATTTAGTTGACTTGGTGAGAGTGGAAGCGAGAGAGAGGTGATAAAAATTTAATTTGATTCAGTGATCGTTTGAAAAAAGACAACTTGCTATAAAAAAAATCGAGACTGGTATGTTTGTTGGCAGACCTGAGAATTCTGGGCATAGGGGAATGAAAACCATATCTAGTTCCATGGTTATCGGTTTGAAAGAGTAAGTTTTTTCTAGTTGGGATATTTAATTTTACTGAGCTCAGTAGTTCAGGCGCATTAAAGAGTGAGTTGAGAATTTTAAATAGAACTAGAGAGTCGAATTTATTTCAATGGTCTCAAAGAGAAGATATATTTAAGCTAGTTTCTCATTATACGTATATTAGTCTCTGGATAAGCCCAACCTCTTTCTTCCAGCCTATCTTTCTTGTAAATCGATGTTGAACTAATTCAATATTTTTGATGTGAACTGGATATTGTTATTCTTTCTAATAACATCATTTCAAATACTTACACAAACCACGGTGAAAACTTTATTGATTCTAGGTTTATAAGAAAATTTTGCATAATATGGAAGAATGACATAAATGTCAATGTTCAAACACAAATGGAATAAAAACGATTAATTAAACTAGTCAAAAACAGGTCATATGGCATGAGCGAAATTCCGAAATTCTCTATTCTCCATCAATTTATTTACAGAGTGATAAAAACGTTTTTACTTTACGTGAGAAGGATCAAAATTATTACAATCATTTTGTTTCTCAGCCCAGAAAATACGAAATTAAATTACTCGAAATCGTGAGATGTTTTCTGTTGGTAAAACTGTTTTTAATGTGACAAGCTGACAACAGTAACGTGCAGAATTTAAATAAAAAGATGTGACATTTTTAATATGAGGAACGTCACACGAGAGCATGTCGTAACATAAACATTTACTTATGACAGTACTGCACAAGGAGAGCGCGTAAGGTCATAACCCAATGAACAAAATGTACGTACATAGGGTCAATGCGGGTTGGATGCCACTCATTTCGGTTAATATTTTATTTTTAATATACAATAAAAATAAATAAACGTGTATACAGTAAAAAAGTTTAAAAATTATCTTAAAAATAATAACCTCTACATAAGTACTACGTTTTTTAATATTTGTCCATAGATGCAATGTAGATGCACCTTTTCAAACTAGTAAGTGTACTTACATACGTATCTTAAATTTTGTCAAAATTTTTCAATAGTATTTTTTTACTAGAGACGCTGCGACACTGACGCGGACAAATAATCAGGAGAGCTTCGTTAGCATGTGATACTGTTGGTGTCTATCACTCAACGGGAATAAGTTGCAAGTGCGGCGTCTCTCCTGACGCGGCGTCTTACCCGGAATGACCCTATATTTTCTGCCTATATAAATATTATATTTCATTTTAAGGAATTTTCGCTACATATGAAAAACGTTAAAGCTACATTGATAATATTTGAAAAGAAAAATAGTTAACAGTGTATTTTTCAACTTTATTTATTATTAAAAAAAAAAAACTTTTCAGGTTATTTTTTATTTATTTTATTTAGTTCGATGATTTACATGGTCTAATATATATTTGCAACACAATATTTAAATCTATACTTATTCTAACATTATTTATCACTATTATACACTATTACACACTTAATATTCTAATTTATAATATTCAGTGTTTCATATGTACATTTTCATTAATTATATTCACTATTTACACTATTTACTACCTAATATTTTTCAGATACATACTTTTTTCATTTAATTTTAAATATATTTACATTTATTTCATTTTTTATGCTTTCTGGCATTTCCTCAAATAATTGTTTTCCCTTGTACATAAGGCAGTTCTGGGACACTGATTTTGATTTCTTTTCCAGTCTTATACTCGTATTTTTAGATCCTCTTGTTGCATAGTTATGAAAGAACTCATTATTTTTTAGTTTATTTTAAAAATATCTCGGAACTATTCCTTTAATAGTTTTGTTTATTTCATTTGCAACATTGAATTAGATTCTTTGATCAATTGTCATGATATCTAGAAGTTGAATCATTTTCTTAACTTTTGTTCGTCTCCCACATCTATGTAAGAAATATTATAAGGTCTCGTCTTGTTATGTCTCGTCTGGTAAGTGATGTCATCATTTGCTTTTTCAGGTTGATTTAAAATTTGTTTCCAGTGTAAATTTTCAAGCGGTAAGGTAAGTCATTGTAGTGATTAAGTCCATTGTATTGTATTTTTGACTGTCCTACGTTTGTCTTTCCTTTTTTAATGTCATAGTGTTGTTGTTGTCTGGTATTATATTTGTGTTTGTCAGCATTTTTAGCCAATGTTATGTCATTTTCTTGTTTGTTTCCCAGTGAAATTTTATGTACAATTTTCGTCAATTGCTTTATGTCAAACTGGTATGTTTTAGTACAGTTCAGTCGTAAAGGTCAGGTAGGGTAAGTTGTATGTTAGTTTAATTTGAGTTTGAGCCTGTGTCTAGAAGGAGGAAAAATGTAGTTGTGTGTGTAAAATAAAACCAAAATCCTGAACGGGTGATTTTGACTCGATAACATCATGTAAAAACCCTAAAAAAGTTTTTTTTTTGCTCAAAAAACGAAGAATTTTTTAGTACTAATGTTGTATTAATTTTTTTATTCTCAACTTTACTGTGTTTTATTTATATTTAGAACATAAGATTTTATCATGGTTATTGTTATCTTTTATTTAGAGATGTTATGTTTCTTTTTTACTTTTTTATTTTTTGTATAATAATATGTTCACTAATTTTTTTAGTTTTAATTGTTATATTATTTCATAGTATGTACTACATGATTATTGTGCACTGCTGTTTTTTTTTTGTAAAAGGTTCTTTGAACTGTTGATGTATAAATAAATAAATTACCCACGAATTGAAGTAGAAACTATTATTATTTTCAGTATTTTTATTTCTTAAGTTAGCTTATGTATATTACATACATATAAACTAATATTTACACTTACTTTACTTACATATTTATTTACATCATTTTACAGTTAGCAAAACATTTATTTTTTCCATTATACGTCATTGAAATAAACCAATGTTTGTATATGCATATAGTGTAAAATAAATAAGCATTTTCACAATTCATGATTGTTATGATTCTTGGGTCGGGGTATGCACCCAGTTAAGTCCAAAATTGACATTTTGTGATACAGCAAAGACAATGTTTAAGTTTAGACAAAAACTATTCTATGATTATCAACCAAAAAGTTATCTACATTTTACAGCAATACAACAGGCCGTGCGTACTCAAGTCGAGAATCGCAAGCGCAAACCGAAACCGTCCGTAACACGTTTGTTATTAAACCAAATACAAAATCAAAAATTTAGAATGCTTTTGTTCAATGCAATGAAACTAAAGAGCTTCTCTAGCAAATTATTACTCTGAGATTATTACAACTTAAATTATTAATTTATTATTTTTATTCAGTCAAATACAAAAAATATTCTTCCCTGATACTGTGCAAAAAAGATAACTGCACGTCGGACTGATTATGCCTAGATTAAATCGACAAAATCGAGATTTCGTTGTCCCGTTTCCTGCACCCCAAAACTGAACCGATTTGGTTGTTTTTTTTTAGAAAGAATATCAGATTGAAATTTCCCATGTCGGTTCATTTTGAGATTTGAAAAACATCACCATCACCATCATTCCCGTTCAGCACTTAATGGTGCATAGGGCACTGCATTATTGCACCAATTACAGCGTATCATAATCTTTTTTTTTACATGAAGGTAAGATGATCAGTCTTACGCTTCAGCTGCCAGTCTAGGGACTATGAAATATTCTAGTAACAATACACCCTTTTAAATAAATAATTTATATCATCTATGTCGGAAATCGAACCCGAGACTTCTTGCATAGGCAAATGCGCTGACCACTACATCACGAGGCCGACAAACAACGCCAATTTTCAAAAACAGTTAATTATAAATAATTTAAATTTTCCCTTAACTGTTCACAGCTATAATTACAATTACCAAATTCCAAATATTAAATTTATTTGCAAGTCGTTGGACAGAGTAGATTCGATCAAATATTTAGGCATTTATGTAGATGAAAATTCAAGATGGACTAATCAAATCGAACGTATTAAGAATAAATCGAAAAACAAATTCACTTTTTTAAAACAATAAGAGATATAATAAGCCTAAAAGAACTTGTAAAAATATATTATGCAATAAGTCAGTTTTGGAATATGGGATAATTGGATGGGGATGTGCAAATGACACACTGATCAAACAAATAATAATTGCACAAAAAACTTTATTAAAAATTATCTTAAGAGCCCCAATCAGAACTAGCTCCCTCGGTATATTCGAAAATCTTAATGTAAAATCTATAAAACAACTTTATGTAAAAGCTCTGTTACTATACGCACACAAACATTATTCTCTACTTTCCATAACCCTTTCCACAAAGACAATAGTTACTAGATACTAAAATAAATACAACCTTCGGTCAAAGAGGATTGGCCTATTATTTGGTTAAAGTGTACAATCTACTTCCATTATCCACAAGAACAATTAGTAAGTACTCACAATATAAAATTGCTTTTAAGAAATAAATAGTGGAGGTGGGTTGCGCACGGATCGATGAGTGGATCAAGCCAAATAAGTCAAATGTGTGTACTGTTTATGAAATTTGTTCTATTGGTCTATATAATTGGTTATGTTTTTTATGATTATTTTAGTTTATGTTGTTTATTATGTTAATGAAAAATAGGTTAAAATTATTATTGTGTTAATTTTGTTAAACAACTAATTTAAGGCATGTTTCACATTTTGTAAAATGTTTCCCTCGGCACGGGACACCCCAGTGACATTATTCTGTATAAAAAAAGAATACAAACAATGTAAAAGTATAAATAAATAAGCACATATTTGTATACCGTACCTCCGAAGACGCTAGATAAAATTAAGTGCTTTCAAAGGTTTTTGAGCGGTTCAAGTTCCTATAATAAACAATTTATGAGAAAAACAAAAACAATAGACACGCTAATGGTAAATATTTATGGTGTATAAACAAATCACCGCTGTGCCATGATCCAGGGAGAAAATACGACAATACGCTTTACCGACTACTCACGTCGAAAGATTTTTAAAAAATCTAGTCAAGTGGCGTTTGAATTACATTTTTACTATTTTGTGACTTATCTGACTACACACCCCAACATGGGATTATACTTTACTACGGCCAACCAGCGCAAGTCTCTCCTCCTCAACAATTAAAGTGTCAGATGACGCTTGCTTAAAAGTACCTACGTACGTATAACAATACATTTTAAGATATGATGAACCCCCGTAGCTTTAGTTCGTCAAAAGCCTTTAAAATTTCGTCCAATTAGGAGTCGACAGTAAGGATCAGAAAGTTTCATCCAAAGATTCTTGTTACAATATTGACCATACACATGTGTACATTGTTTATGTTGTAAATTCATTCTGAAGACCCGGTACCAAAAGCATAAATATCTTGATATCGCTGTGATGGAAACCCAATTCTGTTTTTTGTACATTCTTGCGTGGGATCTTCGAAGATTCCGATTTTGATCGCCCACGAGCGTTACAAAAGCTTCTTTGCTTGCTCTTTCAGAAGTGCCGATTTATTGTGAAGATTTCTGATGCTATCAGCAGAATGTGTACGAATAATTTGTTTATACACTGTGTGATTTATGAAAGCAGTCCTTACTTTTGTTGAGCGTTGCAAAATCCGATTCGAGTATTTGTGAAAGATATTTCAAAATGATTGATATCAACACGGATTGCAGGGGTGAATTTGGGTAATACGTACTTTTATCTTGAAAAATGTTTTTGTCTTTTTTGTACCACAGGGGCTTATTTAAAATGGTTTGCACGTGGACTATACAAAAGATATGACAATATTGTATTGTTCCTGCTCCGTAAACAGCTTCGAACGCTCGGGACAGAACGCTGGGACAATACGAAATGCACGATGACGTTTATTTCGAGCGAGTTCACGAAAAATACTATTTATTTTGCGCCAATATCTATTGAAATTGTTAAAGAATGAACTAAACTATTGAATGGCAGAAATTTTCTTATTCCTCCATTTCGGCAGAAAAAATACGCTGGAACGACGCGCACGTGTCGAGCAAATCGCTGTTGTCATAAAGTCCTATCCGTGTGCGTTCACACAAGGACAATGCGGCCGCGCGCGGCCGTTGGGTTAATCATGGTTCCTCGGAGACAGCCTGCCCATCTGTCAGCGCGGCAATGTCTAAGAACAATGTTTAGTCCTCCAAATCGCTGTTTACACGTGAACAATAGTTGTATTTGGGAACAAAACAATATTGTATTGTCGACGTGTAAGCGGTCTTTATGGCTGGAGAACAATTACCGAGAATCAAATCCGGAGTCCTTGTGGGGAAAAATTAGTCAATAATGACAATTTTCATGGTATAGACCACGGGCTAGCTCTATGAATACCGAATAGAGTTTCTCGCTACTATTCGGGCTGTTATAGATCCTGCCGAATATACAGATGGTTGCTTTTAAAAAAATATTCATGACTTTTAAAAAGTTTTGTGTACATTTCGGTAAATTGATCATGTTCAATAAATTTAATCCCAGAGAGCGAAGAATTCACTTCCGTCTTTTCTTTAATCTAATGAAGTACGTACTTCGGGATTACCTTTTTTAGGCACCAATGTGCTGAGGCTACCAGATTACAAAGAACTCTCTCAGAAGCAATTTTTCCTTGTATGTGAACACCGCTAAGGAGTCTCAAGTCCTCAAATGTTGTGTGCAGTATGTGGTGGTCAAGCTATATTGCGGGCTCGATTAAATTATGTGAAAATTATTTACCAACCAAAATGATTAACCGTAAGCTTTCTGTGCTACAATTTACTAGACATATTTTTTTATCTATTTTTTTATGCATAAATTATATTTTATATATTTATTTTTTTATTCACAAAAAGTACGTGTCTTTGTAAAATTTTAAACAAATTTACTCTTACAAATCTAGTAAATGTTATCACTGTAACTCTCAAAAAAAAGACTAACCCTCGTGCCGAGAGAATGACTTACACTGTTTTAGTTGTTTATTTATCAGTGTTTATATAATTTTAAATACGAGTACATGAGAAAGAAAAATAAAAACAATAATACATTCATAGTAATTAAAATTTAATGTTGTTTTTACACGAGTTCAAAAAATTTCTTTAGATTAACTTTAAATTTATTTATTGATATGTTATTTTTAATAGTTTTTAGTTCATTGGGAAGATTATTATATTTTTTTACAGATTGAAGACAAAGCTATTTTGACCATGACTTGTATGGAATTTAGGAATTTTAATATTATGTTGGTACCTAAGTGACTTATTCATCTCAAATTTTTATTTTTTTTCGTCTCTATAAATTTGTATAATAGAATTTATTTTATAAAGAGTGTCTACTGTATGAACCTTAAATATTTTAAATAGACTTTCCGTATTGAATGTTGAGGGTTTCTTTATAATTAATTTAATAATTAATCTTTGTACTATTTTAAGAGGGTTTAATATATTGGCATATGCACCACTCTATTCTACAATACCATATTGTAACAAATATTGTACAATTGAGTAATAAGCTATTTTTAAATAATTGATTTTTAAAATATTCCTTAATCTAATAAATACGACATACATTTTCTATTTCGTTTAACTAGTTCACTGATATGGTCTTTCCATTTTAAGTTTCGATCTATGTATACACCAAGATATTTAATTTTATCTGTTGTATCAAGTATTGAACATGTAAGATTGCTGTTAGTTTTATTACAATTGCTTTTTGAACATATTTATATTTTTGAACATTAGTTATATAAGTTTTTGTGTTTAATAATTGACTCTATGTGGTTGTGGGTGTCATAATAAGTTGTATTTGTGTTGTTTTTTTATATTTTGGCCTTAACCACCATGTGGTAATATTAGCCAGAAAAAACACAGTATTTACAAATGTTATGGCAGTATTGCAGAAAACGAAAAGGTTAGTTTTTTTTAGTATCTGCTTATAAAACTTGTTGCGACTCACTAGAAAATCCGTATTGAATCAAATCAATTTTTCAAAGCATTTTAAATTCTCGTCCACGGCATAATTTAATTTATTTCATTGTTATTTGTGAACAATGGCAATACAGCCAATGGATGTTGATTGGAGAAATTGATTATCAGTTTGTGATGACGACAGGTGCGATTATTGCATGCCAATATCCCGCGCGTTGAATCGCGAAAGTATCTCGAATCGAATCAAGAGGAATGGAATTTTGATCCTCGTGACGCCGACTTGAGTGATATTGAGAGACACTTTAAATAAGCTTTGTATACTAAGATTATTATTGTCATAAATATGCATTATTATTGCATACATAGTGCATTTATTTTATTAAGATTCATACATGGATAGTGTTATGCAAAAATGTGTTAAGCCACACAAACCTCAAACCGAGATCATTGATCTTTAACATCAGGCGCATCAAGTACTTTTAATACAGTTTCTTTATTGAAATTAAGATTATTTTCTACTAGATAAACTTATAATATTAAAAAATCAAACACTTATTTGAGTCTTCTGAACACTTTATTATATTCAACAATGTTCAACAATGTTCAACAATGTTCAACAATGTTCAACAATGTTCAACAATGTTCAACAATGTTCAACAATGTTCAACAATGTTCAACAATGTTCAACAATGTTCAACAATATTCAACAATGTTTGAGTAAGTCAACAGATGGAAGAGTTGAGGAAATGTGGATGTTCAAACATGGGCAGAATGGTGAATGTTACACAGTGTGTAAAGTGGCCACTTAAACCAGCCAATGACAGGTCATAAGCCCTGTTAATGCCTAGACTTCCATATTCCCTTCTCAAAAATGTTTTCCCTGTCTGTTGAAATAAATTAAAACTTTATTTCATTTTTACAAATACAAAAACAAAAACTTCGTTATAATTGTTTCGCCTTGTTCGGGCATTTTCAACATTCGTTTGAAAATACCCTAACAAGGCGAAACAATTGTCACGAAATTTTTGTTTTTATATTTAAAATAATAAAATAAAGTATTCAGTAGACTCACATCAGTGTTGATTTCTAATATTATAAGTTTATATATGGAGTTTTACAAAATAAACACCACACAATCAATATTCTATTAAATGGTTTGCGAATTCAGAAAAAATATAGTGCTTCAAATATTGATATTATTATTTTATATTTATATTAGTGTACTGAATTGTAAAGAATCTAATAACTTGTTCTAATAACTTTAAAAAAAAATTAATTAGGTGTTAAAGGAATTTTGGTGATTTTTTAAAATCTGGCTGACCATACAATTTAAAATAGGCATTTTACAAAAAACAGCCAGATCCAATTTTGAATAATACCTTATTCAAACTTTAAATGTATAAGGGCACATTCTGTAATAAAATATGTGCAGACATTTATCTCCCAATCAGCATCTATACTGTAAGGTTTTTCTAGTGCTGTTAGTGTTTTCTGCAAATTGAGAAATGCCGTTTTTGTGATCAGCACTATTTTCAAAAAGTGCAAAAAAAAGTTTTTAGCAAAACATAGAATTGACCTTACTGCACCCAATAAAATCATTATCTCATTTTGTCAATTGGGTTGTGGTCCCGTGGCCAGTGTTGCGGACTCACGGATCAGAGGTCCGAGGCTCAAACCCCACTCTTCTCCAACTTGATTTCCATTTTCTAATAGTGACTTACTTACAATTTGTTGGAAATGGTCACCAAAATTGATGAATTATAAGAACGCTAATATTTTTTATTTTTTAAAACAGTTTCGAAAATTTGGACTGGTTGCTTTCTGCATAACTACAATCAGATTACTCTAGAGTTATTATTCTTCATATTGAATATCACACAGGGATATTTATTTTTGTTTATATACACAAGTGTTCATTATTTTGTTTTCTAGCCAGAGGCCGCTGAAATAATAAATATATAAATAAATAAAGCATCACATTTACATAATCTTCATAGGTACCTACGATGATATTTATATGAAGCAATGTGATAAATATGATTAATTTATTGTATAGGGCACTTTAGTAAAAAATGTATTATTAGAGAACTCACGAAAAGAGTTTTGCATCACCTCGAATGACAATACTCTATTCACGAGTCCTATTCACTTGAACCAACAAAATATTATACCTCATTGTCATCTCTCTTGCAGTCTTGCAACATCACTGTTATTGATCATTCTACGCTCGTGACATGTCACATACCATAAAAGCTTTAACTAGGCTACGAACTATGTGAACCGAGTAGCCCAAAACACTGACTTAAGAAAAAAAGGACTTGTAAAAATGAAAAAAAATAATACTGTGATTTGTTTTCGCGTCAGAGTTTTATTTTTAGAACAAATGACTAAAATTACCAGAAATTATATTTATATCAGGATATTATTTCATTATTATATCACACCTCTGATAAAAAAGTAACTGAAGAAAACGTATTTTAATTTTGGTATACTTACATAATATTTTTTTTTTTTAAACTCAGATATTATTAAAAATAAATATTATTCTAGCTTTACAATTTTACCGCTTTACGATCTACACTAACTTTTCTCACTATATTGACACTTATTTAAACACAGCCATTCTCAAACAGTATAATATTTGAACTGTTTTCTTTATACCAATCAAAACTTAAAAAACTAAAACTAAAAAAATTTAAAAGCCTTTTTTAATACAAATCTTTTTCTTTTTCTTCTTTCAAGTCGGTTCCTCAATCCTAAGGATCGTGATCATCATAAACATTTCTGATTAGTCTGTTCCACTCCAGTCTGTCCTCAGCCCGACGTACTGACTCATCAAATTTTAGCCCCGTAGCCACCTTTATTTGGTCAGTCCATCTATATGGGATTCTACCCCGTTTTCTCCTACCTTCAACTCAGCCAGACTTGCCTTTTCTAGATTGTCTGGCTCACGTCTAGCAATATGCCCAAATAATGACAGTATTCTTTTCAAACACACCACTGATGAACGAGTTGTAATATGGAGCTCTTCCAGTATCGATGCATTCGTTCTTCTGGCTGTCCAAGGCACTCGCAGCAGCCTTCTCCAACACCACATCTCGAATGCATCGATCCTCTTCCTCTCGTAGGCACGCATTGTCTACGTTTCAGCCCCATATAAGAAAACGGAGAGTACCAGGGCTAGCATCAACCGCTTTTTTGTGTTTATTGATATACCTCAATCTCGCCAAATCTTCTCCAAACGGTTCATTGCTTTTTTGGCCATTTGAATCCTGCGACTAATCTCAGGTCTGCAATTGTCGTTGTTGGAGATAAACGAGCCAAGGTACACAAAGTCATCTATCAGTTCAAGGTCTTGTCATAAGGAGACTACCAGCTCTGTCTACAATCACTAGCTTTGTCTTACTTTTATTTATTTTCAGACCCAGAGCCTCACTCTCCAACTCTATCCGTCTGATAGCTTCTGCTAGCTCGGTTTCATATTTGGCAATCAGTGTCGCGTCGTCTGCATATCTCAGATTTGATATTTGTTGACCTCCCACTTTGACACCACCATTTCACTCATCCAGCGCTCTTCTCATAATATATTCACCGTAAAGGTTGAAGAGTTTTGGCGACAAAATGCAACCTTGACGCACAGCTCTTTCTGTTTTAAATTTAAAGATATGCTTTACATTTGTTCTGTTTTAAAAATTAAAAAAAAAAAATAAACTAACATGGTTTTAAGACAATATGTTTTTATAGTTTTTGGCTCTTCTAGAAATTCTGCTTTTTAAAATTATTATTTAATTTTATTGGATGTGCGACAAATCATGATTTAGATAAGATTTGCACTGTTACATTGTTTAGTAAATTGATTTATTTAGTTATTCATAAGAACTAAATAAACATTGATTATACTTTACTAAAAAGACCTACAAAGTTTTCACAAATTAACAAAGAAATTCAATATCAAGGGTGACCAAAATTTTGTGTATGAAGAGGAAAAAACAATATCAACGTTTCTATGGAAACGATTATAAAAAAAATAAAAAAAAACATCGAATACACACACTGTGTTATCCACACTAACACATTTCCCACCGCATTTTACACTAGTTATTTTACAATACTTAACCTAATGTTGTGACAAGTCCCCTTTAATATACAGTGAACAGGCTGAGCGCGAGCTTCGTGAACTTTTATTTCCAAAATATAACTTTGCCTTGGCTGTACCAAAGTATGTGTGTATAATGCATATTATTATTTACTTAAATGTGCCTGTGTATGTTTGAATTTACTCTTTTATTTCGCATTACGCTCGTTTTCGCTCGATCTATTGTGAGAGAATTCGTGCATTAGAAATTAAGCGTCTTTATTAAGGTTGGTTAAACTAGCTAATCCAAGAAGATGAATAAAAATTGAAACATGATTTTAGGATAACATTTATCGACACCGTTTTTCTAGGAAACCACTCTCGAATCACTGATACGGGCACCACTGTCCTAGGAAACCCTAGCCTAATACCCTCAAGTATCCTCTTCAGTATCGGAAATACTGTCAATGCCGTATTGACATATCAATTCATAGACGCACCCTTAAGAGTAAAATATTAAAAAAAGTAATGACACAAAAATAGACCCATAGTTTTTTTATTTCATTTTTTTTAAGCCAATCAACAGGCTTATGAAAGCCCTAACGGATTGGCATTATTGACTTTATATTATATAATAACACTTAATCTAAACAATCTTAAAGTCTACCAGAAATCATACTAGAGGATGGGTCATGGGTCTATCACAAACTCTGAATTCGGGCAAAGAAATTTCAGGTTTCTGGGCCCTAAAACATTCAATATGTTACCCAAACATTTTAAAACCATGACCCGGATTCAATTTTTAAAAAAATATAAAAAAATATAAATATATGAAAAAGTAAATAAGAAAAATCGGAAAATATACTCAAGATACATTGTAAAATAATAAATGGCATAAATTAATATTGTTTAACTGTATAGTAAATTAACTAGTAGGTAGTAATGTAATTGTTTATTTTTGCACAAATATGTCTGCCTTAAAACAGGTTGTACCTAGTTAGGCAGACTAGACATGATCCAGAAAAATCTATTACCTAAGTGTATATGAGTAGATAAAGTAATTGTTATTTTGTTAATTAACTATGATGCTTATTATTATTTTTTTAATTTACAAAGGTATGATTATGGCATAATCGAGGCGGACATGGCAAGTGTATAATCGCGAGTCAGGAGTGACAACACCGCTTGCTTCTTGAATGCTTGCCTTTGCTGTTGGAACACATCGATAGTACCGATTAATGAGAGTTTTTTCATTGTTCTGAGGATCCTTGGCACAGGGAAAAAGAATCCGATGTTGGTTTTATAATTTCCCGCAACAAAGACAGCATTGGTACGCAAGTTACGGTGAGGTACATTAAGGTTAATCTGAGCAAGAATATCATGGGCATCTACACAGTTAGATATTGATTTGTGTAAGAATATCGAGCCAGCTAAAATCCTTCTGAATTCCAAACTGAAGATATGAAAGTACTCTAGACGATCATAATAGTTAATTATGAAAGTGTTTGATCCAATTCTAAATATTAACGATTTTAAAAATTTACGTTGCACCGGTTCAATCCGCGTAATATTAATATTATAATTAGGAGATAATATAATTGAATTAAACTCAGGTTATTTATTCAACTTAATTTAACTAAAGTTATTATTCATTTGAGTTATTTACTCAAATTATATATTCATATAAAGATACATACATATTACAAAAAAATAATGTATCCTTAACTCTATAAGGCCAATAGCCCTGTGTTGTTACTAAGTTTGTTAAGATCATGCATATCATCATCATCGTTCCCTATCCGCACCTAATGATGCATAGGGAGCTGCATTGGTACACCAATCGCAGTGTATTTTGATCATTTTTGTTTTATTGAAAAAATATATTTTAAACTTTTGTAGCTTTGACACCAGTCGATAGAAGAAAAAAAAGTGGTTAACTCTTGTATGGCTGTGATGTCACACTAGTCGACATAGGACACAAGACTTGATATATCTCTCTTATTTTTAAAAATGATGAATTCGTATTTTTTGTAATTTTCAAGTGGACATTTTCACACCCGATTTGGAAAGTAAAATTAAAATTTGTATAACTATGCTAAATGTAAATACAAAAATATTTATTCTTGCCACGCGAAGAATGAATGTCCGCTAATTCAGCAACATATCTATACAGATACCTTATACGAGAGAGAGCACGAAGATAGAAGTCATAAAAAAGAAAGAGACGCTGTTCTGCGGAGGGTGTCGTCTAAAACACATTCAATCTTCAGTCGGTTGATGACAATAATGGGCGGCGTATTTGTGATTTTTAATTTATTTTGCTATAACAGGGCTTAATTATATGTTTATTCCCATAAATTATGGAAAAGCAACTATTAAACAGTAGTCTCTTTATTATTTACCACAGCCTTTTAAGAGTTAAAAACAAACTTTTTGTATTTTTTTTTTATTAATAACAAAAGAAAATACAATATTACAACTAAATAAAATATTTCGCTATCCAAGTGACTTGCTCTTCAAAGAATTCAGAGTACTGAATATTATTCAACAGTATATATTGAGAACGGTAGTGGTTACACACATAAAGAGAGACATTTACCCAAGCGTCAACCACAACCATAATACAAGATACTTTAATAGGGATCTGATACTAAGTGAAGGGGTCAACACTGTTCTGGCATCGAGACAACACTATAACGTAGGCAAAAAGGTCCATAACCTTTTGCCAGAATCGTGGAAAGACGGGAGTGTTGTCAAGTTACGGAAGGTGTTGACCTCGCTCTTTCATGACATTGGTCGTAGGGAGTCAGAAAAGTTGATGCATGCCACGGATTGGAGAACCTTACTGGATGTCAAAAATAAAATATAAAAAAATAAGGAATAATTTAAAAAATATGTATTTACAGATGACAACCATGAAGTTTCGCATAAATAAATTGTCTATGTTTTTATGAATGTATGTACGTGTATGCGCATGGGTGTATGTACGTGTGTGTGTATGTACATGTGTATATATGTGTATATTTACATATACATGTGTGTATATATGTGTATGTCTGTATGTATATGCATCAAAATGTGTATCCGAATAAGTTTATATTTTGTTTGTCTGTGCTCTATATTAATTTGTTGAGTATTATAATATATTAAAATGTAATTGCCTAGCTTGGAACGGGGTATGTACCCTTGTTAGCTGGGCAAAGTGAATATGGAATTGTATTTTGATAAAGAGTGTGAATAAATAAATAAATAAAATACAATTTTTTACATTAATCAAAAACATACATTTACATCAACGTTTCCCTTTACGTAAAATAAATAAACAATTTTTTTGTACATAATGGGGAGTGACGTCTTACAATAGTTTATTTTATATTAATTGATAATATTTTTAGAATAACATAAATAAATTACAAAAAAGATTTAAACGATGTTCCTGACTGTACTTTTTATTATCTTTGTTCATTTCATTAAAGAAAAATATTCCTCTGTAAGTATAATGATGTTGTGCGTTAGTTGTTTTTAATTTAGGAATTAAGATATTACCACCTGTTCTAGGTCGCGTAATTACGTTTTGAGACCTAGAAATACTACTATTTATTTTATCTTTATTTATTTGAAGTGAAAAATTTTTTTTACATAGCAATTTTATATCTAAAACCTTAATTTTTTTTAATAATTGAACAGTGGGAAAAGTACACGGTTTTTTCAAAATAACTTTTCTAATTAATTATTGTATTTTTTCAACCGGTAAGATATTTGTTTTAAAAGCACCACCCACCCCATCAAGTTGGATTATTTATACCAACGCAACGGTGCAATAATTAAAAACAATACGTTTCTTATATAATCAAGATAATTTATATTCAACATTCATCCACGTTGTGCGTTGGACATAAATGTTTTTTTTTTCATTTTTCCTATGACGGCGACGTCTTTAAATTGCATATAATTTTCCAATTATGGTAAAGAAGAGTTGTGGCGCCGTACATATATTACTGGAGTCCAAGCAAATTATAGCCTCCATGACGTCACAACGTGAGTAATCTTCATCCAATAAATATTACGCTCTGCGTACTGTGATTTCTATGGTGAATTATGTATGAGAAATTAGCAGAAAGACAATACTCTAAATTATTCGATTCTGATGGTAGTTACAAAGGTTGCGTGGACGGACATTTTGAGACCGGTTGTAGTCCCGTGGATAGTGCTGTGGACTCAGGAGGTCCAAGGTTCGAATTTCGCTCCACCACAATTTGTTTCTCATTTTCTCAAACGATTATTTACGATGATAAGGAAATGGTGTCGAAATTGAAATATTTCGGTAAATCTGCTGTAGTCCCGTAATTAAATAAATCATTTTTAAAAATCTACGTAAAACCATTGGATTTTAAATGCCCTAAAATATGAGATATACTTAAAACGTTTCAACAGACAAGAACGTTAACATATTACAACAGAGATGATGAACTTTTTTGAGAAGGACATATAAAAGTCTAGGCATTGGGCTTATGACCTGTCATTGGTTGTTTTAGTAGCCAATTTAAACCCTGTGTTACATTCACCATTCTGCCTATACTTGAAAATCTATATTCCTTTGATTCTTCTACGAATTTTTAAAGTTTCACAAGATTGTTCAAACATATATAACTTTTACCAAATCTGTACTTAATGAGTTATACCTGTCAACTGATGATATTACAACAGAGATGAAGAAAATGTTTAGAAGGAATGTGAACATCTAGGCATTTCTAGGGCTTATGACCTATCATGGCTGGTTTCAGTGGCCGCTTTACACAGTGTGTAACATTCAGCATTTTCCTATGTTTAAACATTCAAATTTCTTCGATTCTTCTCATCTGTTGACGTTAGTGAAGTTAAAGAGATGAGAAACCTTTACTGTCTTTTATTTTGTTTATTTATTTAATTTTTGTGCATAATTTTAATTGTTCATTGGCGGGCTTATTGCCAAATGGAAATTTCTTTCAACTACCGTTTAATTAAACGTTTAATTTTTATAATTCAAGTTAAAACATATTTAATAGGAAATAAAGATAAAAAATGCTAAAGATATTTAAAAATTGAAATAAATGTATTTGTATATAAATTGCCTTTAATTTATACTTATACTCAATGGGAAAAAAGAAAAAAGAGAAAAGATGAAAAGAAGAGAGATTAAGGAAGAGAAAGGAGATGTTTCTTCAGACGTAATTTAAACAGAGATTCTGCAGTAACATCTTTGATGGTGGATGGGAGATGATTCCACAGTTGAGCGGCATGGACACTATTTAAGTAAGAAAAGAAAAGAGAGTGCCTTGAAAATTAGAAAGAAGAGGTGAACCATGAAATGATAAGCGTTGAATTTATTCACGTTATATAGGAGCGTGAGGACTATGAAGTACATTGAACAGAAGTGAGAGGGAGTGATAGTCTCTCCGCTGTCAAATTTTGAGCCATTTCAGTTGCTTACGATTATTAGAAATGTGGTGATATTTGCTAAGAATATTGTTGCGGGTGAGATTCATATGATTGAATTATTTCACCTACATTAGACCAGGGGGTATTTTCTTATGATAGAGTTTGGAAGTGTAGATAATTTGTCAGTGTCTATAAGGACGAATAATACATTCCAGTATTTGAAATAGAACCCGGATTCGGGACGAGTGTTTTTGACTAACTCAGGTAAAAATCTTGAAAAAGGAAATGTAGTGGAAAAAAATCCACCTCGTAGTGCAGTGGTAGGCTTCCGATTCCAGGCAGGTTCAGCTTAAAAAAAAATTTTTATAATGGTTTTCTGTAATATTTTACTGTTCTTG
Source organism: Micrasema longulum (assembly GCF_059751315.1). Taxonomy (NCBI): domain Eukaryota; kingdom Metazoa; phylum Arthropoda; class Insecta; order Trichoptera; family Brachycentridae; genus Micrasema; species Micrasema longulum. The sequence continues at coordinate 365,400 of NW_028277744.1, forward strand.
AGCTGGCACCTGAAATGTAAGGCTGATCACCTTATTTTTATGCAACAGCTGCACTTGGTGTACCAATGCAGTGCCCTATGCACCACAAGCGACTTAATGATTATGTAAAATACTTAAACCCTTAGAGACGACCTTGCTGGTAATTGAACTGCAGAAAATAAAAGTGATAGCCAAACGCTCCAACCATTGTATTACGATTTAAATAAGTTTTAATTCAAAGTAATGATTTTTTGTTTGAAACGTTTTTGACAATTTCACAATTGTTTTTTTTTATCAAATACCATTGGTTTTTTTCATGTTATAATAATTTATTTACGAGGACAAGGTACACAAGTTAATATTTGTTAGAATGTAACTGTCCTTTTATTACATTGTGTTCAAATTATAACAATCTTGAATATATACATGGCTCGTTTGTTTTATTGATCGGGTTGTGGTCCCGTGGATAGTGTCTCGGACTCACGGCTTAAGGGTTTGTGGTTCCAAACTCACTCTACCCCAACTTGTTTTCTAATAGTGCGTTATTTACAATTCGTTGAAAATGGCCCTCAAAATGAAATATTTGGATAAATTATAAGAACGCTAATATTTTATTTTTTTTAATATATTTTTTTAATAAATTTAGAATGGCTACTTTTCGCATAACTGCGAACAATTTACTCCAGAGTTATTATTTTTCATATTAAATAACACTTTTTTTTTGTTTATAAACACAAGTATTCTTTATTTTGTTTTCAAGCCAAAGGCCGTTAAAATAATAAATATATAAATTAATAAGGTATCACATTTCCATTACCTTCATAGGTACCTACTAAGATATTTATATTAAGCAATATGATAAATATTATATATTTATTGTATGGTACAAAATTCGTTTGTTTTATTGATCGGGTTGTGGTCCTGTGGCTAGTATCTCGGACTCTTTGGGAATATTATATAAAATTATGTGTAATATGTTTTCAATTTAAATAATAAAAAAATAATCCGTGGTTTGAATCCCACACTACCTTAATTTGTTTTCTAATAGTGAGTTATTTACAACTCGTTGAAAATTGCCCTCTAAATTAAATATTTGTTACTCATTTTTTTTTTCATTCGTACATAAAATAACGGTTATATTGTGATGATTTTACTATGAAAAACAGATGTATTCGTAAATTATGGCAGTAAATACCAATTAGGCTTTCATTAGACAACCTTAAGAGCAGATGACCTGTCATCACAATTCACGAACAGGATAATATATTACTAAAGAATTATATTATAATTTAATTTAAAACAATATTCAATTATCTATTCATGTTGAGTGTTTTCGATCCTTATTTAAAAACAATTTGAAATATTTTAATTTATTCGACAATTTTTAAGTCAGTGTTTTCCGTAGCATTTAATAATACCTCCAAGATGATTTATTTTTAAAATATCTTTACAGGAAATGTTCATGTTATAGAGGTATTCAAATTAAGGACACGAGTTTTAATTTTTTTAAAAGCGAGTACAAAAGAATCTCTAAAACCTTGTATTAAGATCGGTTGAGGGTTACAATAAAAGTGCACCCCCCTCCCTGAAAATATTCACAAGCGTGTTTTTTTTATGTTTTGCATATTTACTTTAAATTTTAAGAAATAAAAATTAATAAGTAGTTCGATATTTCTTTACAACGAAACTGTGAAAATAACAAATCATAGAAACTTTCAAACCTTTACTATTCATGTTAAAATGTGGATAATCAAAATGTGGATAATCGTTGTGGGTAAACATGTTAAAATGTGGATAATCAAAACGCTGTCTTTCGGTTGTAATAATTTAAAGTTTATTGTTTGACCTTTAACTGTACAACTTAACTTCATTACTGTGAATTACTTTGGCATAAATATAACAATGGTGAGTAACTTTGCGGAGCCAATATTAAAATTAAGGAACTTTAGTCTGATAAGGATTTGCCAAAAAAAGAAAAAGATGTGTCGTATTTATAACCTTTCAATGCGCTCTAAACAGAAGCGCCTATTCAGAGCTACCAATAAAAGAAACCTTAATTAATAATAACCCAATTTAGCAATACAAGAAAACTAAAATCAGAAAACAAAAATATTCACCAGCCTGAAGATGCCCATTATAGGGTGAAAGCGCTAATTGGTCAAATAAATAAGTGGAAGTGTACCAAGACTTTTTAAATTAATACCTTATATGTAAATATAAGTTATTACATTAGTACTACAGACAATATACAAAAAAAAAAACGACACAAAACTCCTATACATATGTGTGGGAAACATTTAAAGAATTCGTTCAATACAACGCCGCGTACTCCAACAACGAAAGAAAGATAATTTGCATCCAAAAGTAAATGAGAAAATCAGACTTGAGGGTTTGCGAGAAATAGAAAGGTCTCTTATAAGATGGACCGTCTAAAAAAAAGGAACTAACGGGGTCCTCTAAACGGTCCATTCAACGCTGCCCTCAACTTGACCCAGGAGCTGGAGGAATCTAGGCATATCATATATCTAGTAGTAAATTAGCATCCCTGGAGGCCACGGCGCATAGTGAGATAAGAAAGATCCAAAACTGATATTGAATCATAGGGTGCATTTACCTTACAATGTTTTTAGTATGTCCAAAGTTGGATTTCCTTTCTAGGGAGTTATTTAGATCTAAATTTGTTGAAAAAAACAGATAGGAATAAACATTTTTGAGAGGGGAGTATGAAAGTCTAGGCATTTACATGGCTTATGACCTGTCATTATCTGGTTTAAGTGGCCACTTTACACACTGTGTTACGTTCACCATTTTGCCCATATTTAAATCTTCCCTTCTCAAAAACGTTTTCCCTCTCTGTTGCAACAAATCTAGATCTAAATACCTCTTTAGAATGAAAATCCAGAATTTCTGCGAACATTTGGATTTACTCAAAACATTTTTAATTAAACTAAAAAATATGAGAAGAAGTATTAAAATTGGATTTTTATTACAGGCGTTGCTTAGTAGGTGAATTGGTTCAGCCGGATGAATTTCACCCACATGATAAAGGTTTTAGCTCTTTGACTTCACAACATTCAACAGATTTATTTATTTATTTGGTTTACAAACAATGAAAAAATAATACATAATACACATAAATATTGAAACAATAAAAAAATAGACACTACTTATTTTTTATCAATTACATGTAAACACTAACTAAATACATATTTATATAAAATGAGCAAAATAAATTATTAAAATTGCAAAAATTGTACGAATTAATAATAAAATAAACACGAATAAAATACGTAATTAAATAAAATTAATAATAAAAATTATCAAAATTAAATTATTTAAAAAAAAAAAACATTAATATAAAACTAATAAAAACAATTAATGAAATACCAATAAAAACAATAAACAAAATATGCATCGACGAAAAAAACAAGCAATGTTATCCATTAAAATTGAATGTACAAAATTAATATATCAATATAAATACGCAGTTTGTATGAGCTTTCCAATCTACTATTTACAATGTTATATTAATATAACAAGTCATTTACCTTTCTTCTAGTTTCTAAAGTTTTGAAGTTAAAGTGTTGCAGTCTCTTTTCATAACTATTTAATGTGGAACCCAATTAACGTTTCTGTGATAAAAGTCTAAGAATTTTTTTTGTTCAGATTCAACAACACATATATATTTATTGTAATGTGGATTCTAAATGTTGATGGAAGAGATGGAAGAGTTGCGGAAATGTTTATGTTTAAAAACGGACAGAATGCTAAATGTTATACAGAGTGTAAAATGGCCACTCAAACCACCCATCGACATGCCATAAGCCCTGTAAATGTCTAGACTTCCATATTCCCTCCTCACTTTTCCCGGTCTGTTGCAACAAATCTCAGTGCATTTACCATAATATGTTTGATACAGTTTTATTTTCGATGGGCACTAATTAAAAAATAATTTTTAAAAATGCTGTTTTTACAAGTTTTTTTATCATTGAGTCTTTCTACTTTTTTAAAAATAATTTTCCATGCATAAATGTGCTCATGAAAATGTCTATTGGGCGTATATATAAATAAATAAAATACAATGAATAATTTTATTATTTTCATCATCACCACTCCCTTTCCGCACCTTATGTGCATAGAGCACTGCATTGGTAAACCAATTGCGGCGTATCCTGATCATTTTTTTGTTATATGAAGGTAAGATGATCAGTCTTACGTTTCAGGTGCCAGTCTAGGAAATATAAAATATTCTAGTGTAAAAACGCCTTTTTAAATAAATATTTCATGTCAACCATGTCGGGAATCGAACCCGAGACCTCTTGCATGGTAGGCAAACGCGCTGACCACTACACCACTAGGCCAATAATATATTTATACGTTTTAATATTTTGCGAGAACACTACTACAGTTTCGGGAGAGCACTTCTCCTATCGACGGGTGATCTAAAATTAAAATACGAGTTTAGGACATACATAAATATTGTGCACGGTGTCATTATAGTGATAATTTAAATCATAACATATTTAACATATTACAACAGAGATGAAGAACATTTAAGAGAAGGTAATATAGAAGTCTAGGCATCTACAGGGCTTATGACCTGTCAATGGCTGGTTTAAGTGGCCACTTTACACACTGTGTGACATTCACCATTCTGCCTATATTTGAACATCTTTATTCCAACAATTCTTTCATCTGTTGATGTTTGTGAAGTTAAAGAGCTGAAACCTTTATTTATGCGGGTGAGATTCGTCTAATTGAATTATTTCACCTACATACTAGGCAACGCCTGAAAATGTTATTTTTTTCAATTTCGAGTTGAATCCAGTCCTTGTCTACAATTATTTGGACAAACTCAAAATATTGTTCATAACATATTTATTATGAGGGGAGAAGAATTTTTTTAAAAATAAATTGAGTAACACGTGATGGAAGAATTGGAACAGGCTAGCACAATGAAAAGCAATAGCAAACGAAATATTTTTAGGGGGTGCAGTACTTTTTTATATTTTTAATTATATGTAAATTATGCGTTAATTACATGTATTCCTACAAAATTTAATACATTTAATTCACAAGACATGACGCGTTGTCACTTATATTTATTTCTCAAATCGATTCAAGAATAAATGAATAAGTTTTTAAGTGCATAAAAAACACTGCACTGAGATTTTCTCGACAGATTAAGCCATAGTGCACACTAATGCATATGTATGAATGCAACACCAAAGATTGTTGAACTGTTTTTTTTTTGTTTTTATTAACTGAATCGTAAAGGTGGTTACACATAAAAACCGCCATGTTTTGGTTGAATGCAAAAAAATAAACATGAGAAACACAATGCATTGAATTTAACTTTTTAAAGTAATAGATACGTTTATGAAAAAAATGTTATATGTTATCAATTAAAAATAAAGATGAAAATATAAGATTATACATCGTCTATGTAAGTAGACGTAGGTAAGACCCTGTCACGGAGAGGATACGTATCACTTGATCTGCATCACCAAAGTGACCGAATCTTTTAAGTAGTTCAATTGACCGAATGTATCTTTAGCTCATTCGGCTCATTAAGGTCATTATATTTCCGCATCTTTCGCATCTTCGTATTAGATGTATATTATCTTTCACGTGTCTAGTTCGTTTAGTTCTTTTATTTGCTTGAGCCAAATGTGTACGAGCGGTGAGTGAAACAAATAATTCTAAACCTTTGACTGGTTTATTAACATGATTTTTTAAAATAGATTCTATAATATTGTTCTTTAGATATTGTAATATTTTAATAAAAACAGATAAATTATATTAACAATGTTAATACTCGTACAATTAAGGTTTTTTTTATGAAACAAATTAAAACAGAAATTTTATTTCATGCAAGGTTTATTTACTTTTACAATTAACCTTTTGTTTATTTTTTTAATTTTTAAATATTTTAAACCTCTTTAGTGGGTTTAATTTATTTCAAATTAGGTTTTTATAATCAAAACGTGTGTTATAAAATTTAATATATAAAAAAAAAACAACCGGCCTATTAAGTTATTCCACAATTAGATTTTTATTGTTAACATTGTTTAATTTTTTATTATTTTTTAATGTAATATCTTCCATTTGGATTGTTAATGTTCAATTTTTATATTTTATCACTATTCATTTTAAGTTATTTTATATTTTTTATGTTAAGTATTATGGCTTAACACAAATTCAGCCTAAAGAGCGATGATAGGTTAGCGAATACAAATATTTTAATGAACAAATAAATTCATTAATTAATAAAAGTGTTTCTTTAAATATTGATATTGAACAGAAAAATAAATCATATCTAATAAACTCGAGCGAACAAACAAACCTCTTGTTCATATTTTAAGGCATTAATGAAATAGGATCACCTGATGTTTACATCTCAACTTATTCATAAAATAGCATTTTTATATTGCAAATTTCATAATTAGTGTAAATTAAATTTCTAGTGCCATTATTTCACCGGCCGGCATCGAATATATATATATTTATTTATTTGTTATATATACGGCCTAAGCCAATTACAACAGTTACACAACGAAACATAAATGCAAGAAACCGAACAAAAATAACATAAAACTATTTAATAAAGACAAACAAGGGCAAAATAATAATTGTATACAATATATTTAAAAAAACGGAAGACCTAAAACTTTGGGCTAAACCATGCCAATCCAACTTCATCCCACACTGTTTAGTGGCAAAGTGATCTACAAAAAGCCAAAAGATCTATCCCAAAGAATTCCAAGTCGTGTGATGAATTGACTTATCTACACATTCTGGACATTGAGGCATAAAAACCAAAGTTGCTCTTAGAAGATTTTACAAATAGCAGATTTTGACTTCTGTTGACACTATTGGGAACATGAAAAGAAATTGATTGCAACAGAGATGGGACATCACTTAAAGCATTAAGTATTTTGAAAATGCATATAAGGTCCATCTCAGTTCTACGTCTCTCCAATGAAGACAGATTAAGAGATTGCTCTATTTCAAAATAGGAATAATTACCCCTTTGTAATCCGAGCAACCGTGCGACTTTTCTTAGAAAACGGTGTTTGACAGACTCGATATGGTCAATATGAGTACTGTAGAATGGAGACCAAATAGGAGAAGCTTATTCTAGATGAGGTTAAACTAGTGAGCAATAAAAAGTTTTGATGGTATTAATATTTTTGAAGTCCGCCGTCACTCTATTGATAAAACCGAGAAGTTTGAGAGATTTGTTTACAATATTATCAATGTGTTCACGATAGGAGAGTTTACTATCTAAAGTAATGCCAAGATCCTTTATTGACGAAACCATTGAAAGGGAAGTATTTTTTAGTTTGTAGTTGAATTGTATATATATATGATATGAATGACGCAAATATACATTTAATTCGGCGCTCTTTTTGTTCGCGAACTAACTGACCGAGATGTGAGAAACGTATCTCTAGTAGGAGGGTCTAAAAACCTTGAGATTTTGTTTTAAAAAAAGATAAGAAATACTTTCAAATGCAGTTTATTTTATGTTGTTTTATATAAAAATAAACTTTTATTATAATTAATTGTGACAGTTGAATAATGGCGTAATTACCGTATTGCCGTTACGCAAATCAAGTAAGTCTCATCCGCTATATTAGATTTAGGGAAATACGCGGTATTGGTAGCTTTTTTAGTGGGGCTGATTCATTCGCGGTATTGAAATTAATCGAATGCAAGCTGTCTTTTGTTCACTTTCAATAAGTACATCATCAATGCCGCTTGCCCTATTCAACCGAAAACGCCAAAAAACGGATTTGAGTTTTTTGGCTAATACGCGGCATTGAACTCATAAAGACGGTATGTAGTTTTCTTCCTTACTAGGTAAGTCAGCAAGGAAGAATTATAAGTATTAATTAATGGGTCAACTTTTTAAAATCTTGCTTTTATTTAATGGCCCAATAAATAACAAAATTACAAACTTACGTATACAAATATGAAAATAAGAAAAAGAGTTTACAAAATTTACCCGGCATTGCCTGGTGACCGTAACCATTTTCCTAACAGTAAGCAGTAGTAACGGGAAAATTTACACACGCTAATTAAAATTATATATTTGCGTCAGATGTTCTATTTTAAACTTGAAAAATACCCACCATTGCTTGGTGTTCGTAACCTTCTCCCTAATGTTAAACCGTTTGAACTCCGCTCAATTACAATTTGATTCCTATTTTCTAATACCGAGTTATTAACAATCTCATCGTTGGAAATGGGCCCCAAAATATTTGAATAAATCATGAATGAAATATTATTTCTATTTTCTAAAAAAAAGTAAAGTGCGTCCGAATGTTCCTATGATAAGATTTTAGTGAGTGTCGGTGGACGAAGCAAACATACCAATGTCGTTAGTGTTAGTAGACACACTGAAATTATTTATATGAAAACTTACTGATATTAACGATTTGAATAGACTGTACTTACTTACAATTTATATGAATTATGTAAACATTTTTTATGTCGAATAAAGACTATGATTTTTAGTATGAAAGTACTCCCGGAATATTTTATAGTCATTTATAATTTAAAAGCGGCGTATACATGAAATAATTTATCATCAATTCGTAGGGGCATCGGCCCCTCAATGAATCAAATCAAAAAGCTTGAGAAGCTCACATTTTGCGTGAGTCATAAGATTTTAGTAAGCACCTTCCTTGACATGGTTAGCAAGTAGTGGGGTCACTATACGTATACTTCACAGTAGACATGTGTAAACCGCTCGCTACATATAAATCACTGCATATTTGTTTATAGAAAAATGACTTGGGATATTGTCTGACAGCTAGAACTTATCCAATCCTTCCTTATTTGGACGCCTAAGTACTGAGCAATGAAATTACATTATAAATAACAGTCATTTTCCAAAGCGTATAATATCATTTAATCCTTTCAAATTATAAGTAATAACATGCAACCAAATTTATTTTAATGCTCTCGATAATGAATGAATCGGTTTTATTATACTAGTTTGGGATTATCTATTTATCTTCTGTTTAATGAGCTCTGTATATTCAATAGCTCGCCATATTGGATTATATGGGGCACAGTTTCAATATATCGAAAACGTATTGATAAAATGATTGAATTATAAATTTAAACTACCTTAAACGTATCTACTATATATTCCACATCATGAATCATTTTTTTTTCTATAAGGTAAATTTTAAACTTTCAAGTCGCTGAAAAATGAGAAAACTATGCCAGTTTAAAGTTTTTTTGAAACCCTGGACGAGTGTTTTCGGCTTGGTGGCTGCTCTCAGGTAACAGTTCCGAATAAAAAAATCAATTCATTTATTTCATAAATAATATTTGCATTACAAACTAAAATTCAGGACGTGCATATTTTGAGAAGAAGATAATCTATAAAATAGACTCTTGTCAAAGTAGCAGGAGAATCCTGCTTCGGAAAACCCCTTTGGATAGGTTCCCACATGGAACAGATCAACATCCTGAGTGCTGGTGTTCAGCGTAGCGGTAGCCCTTCTAACAGGCATAACCATTGGCAGATTTGTCCTGAATATTGGACTATGAAGCGATCGATGCTGACGCTGTCTTAGGTAATTATCAGGAACATACAAATAAATGCTCATAGTAATCTCAATTTATCGACCATACCACGCAACAATCGGTAAAAATGTGCAGTCAAATACACAATCTTTCTAGTCTCTCAACTGTTATAGCCAAGCATGCCCTAGAGAAAATAAGAATTATCGCCTTTCATACGGTAGCCAGGCTCTTTTTTATTATTCACGGGGACCCGTCATAATATAACCTCAGAAGTCTCAACTTGTATAGCGAAGACTCCAACCTTGAAAAATAATAATGTATATGAGGGGTTGATGGTGGCTGTTAGATGACCAACAAATGTTTTAATTTGAATTGTTAATATATATTTTTAGTTTTTTAATTATTTTTTTTTATAGATCCTCATGACTTTTTAATTTGTTTTTACAATATTTTTTTTGATTTAAAATAAATGTTTTGTTTACTACACTCACACATTTTTTTATAACATCTTTTAAGTTATTTTTTACTATGTTTTTTTTTCTCTTTCTTCTCGGTATTTTGTTATGTTTTTTAAATATGCTTTTTGCTATACATATGCATTTTTTTAAACTATGGTTTTAAATATGTTTCTTACTATGTATTCTGTTTTTACTTCGCATTTTACTGAGTTATTTATAAATATGTATATATATTTAAAAAAAAGTTTTTTTTACTATGTTTTCACTATATTTTTTACTATGTTTACACTTCATATTTAACTTTGTTTTTACAATGTTTTTGCTTCATTTTTACTTCATTTTTACTATGTTTTTACTACTATTTTTACCATGTTTTTACTACATTTTTACTTTGTTTTTAACTTTGTCCACTATTTTTAAAGCTGTTTCTATATATTGATTACTATTTTTATATATTTTTTGACTATCTTAGAACAAGTTAAATAACCCTAGTTAGATAGTCAAAGAAACTTTGAACAAATTATAATTTTGTGTATGTAATATACTCGTAATATGATAATAAATAAAAATAAATAAATAAATATACACGCTTTTTATCTGTTTTTTTTTAAAGCACAGCATGCCTATTACAGAGGTGAATAGCACATAGCACCTAGACGTGAATAAATCACTTTTTTTATCTCATCTGGAATCGAACCCGGAACCCCCCGTGCATGAGTTGCCCCATCGCGTCTAAACCATTATACCACGAGGGCCGCCAACTCCTATTTGAGTAGTTCGGCCTCAATTTTCTTAGACAAAACGCACCTTAAGCGAATCATTAAGCGTACGAAGTATTAGATTATTTTAATTTGACATGTTTCTCAATCAAAAATCAGCTTGATTGACCGAAAGGTTGGTTTTATAATTATGACGGTTGAACTTAATTCTTAGATATAATCTCCGGAAGCATCAAATTCCATAAAAGTAGACCAGACACTACAACGGTTTATTTGTTTCTTAATTGAAACTCGTTTTGCATAAAAAAGTAAAGGAAATGTAAGTAAATGATTAAAACATATCTTACAAAATTGCATAATAAAGTTTTTTGTTGCTAATGCATGTTTTTATCATGTAATAAATGGTTCCAAATCCTTTGGATCGGAGAATCTTTATCATAATTTTATATACTAGACCAAATACAGACACAATGGATAATCACCAACTCAAGCGTGCTTCGATAATGAATGATTTAAGGATCATTTACTCGTATGTAAGCAGATTTATTTTTCATGCTTACATCGAAAGAAGATGTGACCTTACTCTGAAGGTGTTGAAGAGTTTTAAAGAATCCCAGAACACTCAGAATCCTGTGCAGCTCGTTGATCCGGAGCAGCCTTAAAAGTGATTCGGCGATGTAAAGCCAACTCGAGGCGCGATATACCCCCATGTTAGAGAGGGTTCAAAACAAAATCTCGAGGTATCTCTACATGCGGGAGTTTGGTAGTTATCCGTAGATCTATCCCACTGTATTTCTCTTGGGCATGCGAGAAACCTATACTTCGAAACTTACAAGAAATGGGTTCTCAATTACCTATTTTTCAGGCTGATAAGAGGTTGTTATATCGTAAACTCTGCTATTTTAGAAAATACATTTTTGTTTATCCGGATGGATATCTTTGACAGCGTAAGGACATATTTTTCTTTTACCTCCCGGCTTCCAAAATTAACCTGCCTCAGGTCAAGAGAGTAGAAAGAGCAATCAGACAGCTGAACAATATCACTTTGGAAATCGATATCTTTAACATCAGTAAAACTATGTTTAAGAGGCAAATACTATTCATCATTGCATCTTCATCATATGGAGCCATTGCTCGAAGGTTCCTTGCCTGTTTTACTGTCCCAATTTGATTTGTTTTGTTGGTAACGTTATTTTAGTGCGATACAAATTTATTAGAATAATCGTCATTCACTTATCCGCATCCAGTGGTGCGTAAGATACCGCATTGATACTTCAATAACAGTTTATCGGTAATAATTTGTAAAGTATATGAAGGTTTTATCTTGCGGTGCCTTGTCAGGTCCCCCCGACGTTGGCAATCACTACAGTGAAAGCATCTCGGTCCTGCGCTACTCTTGTATTCCGCAGCTAGGACAACTTCTTATTGGATATATTCACTATAGTGATTCCTGGGAAAAGATGACCAGAGTGGTTTCCCGTTGCCTTCTCTGGTGGATTTTTCTGTCGGAGCTACCTTCCTTTAAATAGATAGTTTTGGTTTAGGGGCGCCAGAATCTCACCTTTCATCTTCTCGATATCTGCTGTGATCACACCGTTATGATTGTGATCCCATTACCCGGGATTCGCGACTTGGACGCTAACGAGTAGGACTAGTCAGTAGTGTTGCCGGTGGAATGCATCTGGGCGTTTGCAGCATTTAATAGAATCACACCCTCCAGCAAGATGTGACTCACTGCGACCCTACTGACAGTTTGCGCCCCACATGAAGGCTGGATGATAAATTTTATCGGCGCTTCAGCATCAGTTTAGGGACTTTAAAACATTGCATTGAAAGGCCTTGTCAAATCAAATCTGGGATCTCGGATATTTTAAGGAAACATACTAACAACTACGCTGCAGAATGACATTATTAGTCCTGAATTAGTTGACATTTTTTAGGATTTTAACTCACGAGCAACTATTGCCTTTTGAAAAGACAGTGACAATCCACACGGCACGATAAAACCACAGAGAGTAAATTGATTCTTAACATATTATTATTATATATTTATTTATTTAACGGTAAGCAAACATGAGGTCAACTAGTTTCCACTCGATTTCCCTTTACAGAGTTTATGAGAGTAATCACTAAATAAAATAATTATTAAAATATAACATAATAAATAATAATGAACCCTAATTTTGACATGACGCATGTCATGTGGATTTATACGATTATTATGAAATGAGCCGTTGGCCAAGAATGCTAAAACATTATGAAAAAGTTACTTCTTATTGTTTATTTTATTATAGTCTTTTGCTACCATTTGTTTGTTTTTATTTATCAGGATTTTAACATAATTAAGTCGTCAATTTGTCAACGCAAACGCCATAAAATGTGTTGATGGGCTAGGAACAAATATACATATCATTGCATTTGTAATGAGTAAAGTTGATTAAAATCGTGCGTAACTTGACGCGAAATTAATGAGAGATGAGATTTATTATTCATTATAAAATATAATTAAAGGCACCATTTTACAGCATTGATCGCCTGTTACATCACTGAGAAAAAATAAACGAAACCTAGCCGTTGATAAATATTTTAAATACTCTAAGGGTTAAAAAAAAATCAAAGGAGAGAAATGAAAGTTGCGCCTTATTTTATTAAATTTCATAATTTATTTTTAAAAATTATTTTATTCGATTTGATTTTGTTTTGTATCATTTTACTTAACTTTTATTAATGTTATTTTTTTTAAAAATATTTTTTACTCTTTTATTTTGAAAATTGTATTTACCGTATTATTCATATTTTTTTATTTATTATATTTTTTATTAGAAATACAAAAAAAACTATTATCATTATCATAAAAAAAATCCACAAAGGGATGGCTCGTGTGTGGGTATACATTTTATTTTAAATTAAAATTACGGCTACCTACTGGAAGAATACGATAGACATCAAAAAGTTAAAAAATGAGTGCTAATATTAAAACAATTTTTTTTTGTCGCTAAAAATTTATTTTACTAGCCCTTCATGTTAATAGCCCAAGAGGCCCAATTAAAGTGCTGAATTGCAGCACAGAATACCTACGTTTAATAAATTATTTTTTTTTATGTTCTCACTGGAAATCAAACCCGGAACATTCCGTGTGCGCGTCATGCGTCTTAGCTATTACCCCGAAAGCCACGTTTGATAATATTTCTTCAACATCTTTGATATTAAATGGCAGATGATTTTATAGTCAAGCCACATGGACAGTTTATGCGCTTGAAAAGATGTAGGAATTATACAGGTGTTCTTTAAACCCTGTCACATCCGAAACCACGATGATCAGTATGGGCAAGAAGATATATTAACATATTACAAAAAAAAATAAGAACGAAGAAAAATTTTAAAAACATAATATTAAAAAAGGGGAGAAGCGAAGGGGGCACGGTCGCGCGGTTGGCAGTATATCAGACCCCCCCCCTCGTTTCTCCCCTGCAGAAGTAAGCAACCATTTGCTTTTTAAAAAAAATATTTTTAAAATTTTAATCGTTCTAAAAATTTATTTTTAACTAAAAAATTATATGTGCCAATATGTCTTCTTGCTCATACTGATCATCGTGGTTTCAGATGTGACAGGGTTTAATGAACACCTTGTAGATGAGAATTAAAAGAATAACGAATAGACAAGCCATGATCTGATCTGTTAGGACTGTTGAGTACAATGAACAGAAGTGAGCGTATGGCATAAAGAATTCTGTCGAGTCTTTTCAAGATTGTTTTTAAGTAAGCAAAAAATTGCGATGGTAACAGTATCAATATTTTTTTCGTGCGACAACGGATTTTTCTACGTGGGTTTAAAATATGTATATTTTGAATGACCCGGAAACTAGACGATTCGCGCCCTAGAAAAACGGCACGAATGACGTTTTAGCGCCAGACTGCACGCAATGTTTATTAAAAGCGCAGTCGTCGGTCACAACGCGTGACGTCAAGATGGCGTGATACCAACAGCGAACCGTTTTGTATATGCTTATTTCTAAATCCAAAAATTGTAAATGAAAACACGTTTAGAATATTTGATAGTTATGTCATTAAAATTGTTAAAATTCGCTTTGAATGTGTTTTGTGTTTTTGACGTTATCCCCGACGTGAAAATATCCTATAGGAGTGCATTAAAGAACATTGTGAGCAGAAGGATAAAATTAAAACCATTTGACCACCTGTGAATTGTTTCTTTAACATAATATTTTATTTGTTTTAATCTCAGAGTAATAATGCGCTACCTCTTATAGATATGCCATGTTCTGCCTTAACATTGTAAATTTAGAGCTGATCAGGACCTGAAGCAAAGAATCTCTATACATTACAAAACCAGTAAAGCAAATCAATAATTTCTGTTACGCCATGGAATTTCGATCCATTTCAGTTCTACAATAGTCAGATACCTTAGTAGTCATAATACTATATTTCCACATATTTTTAGTAGTTACGAGCCTAAAATGTATACAAATATAGAAATGTTGGTTTCCGAAATAAAAATAATAAATAAATAATAAGTAGTTTGCTTATTTATTACATTCAGAAGTTAGTTACAAATCAAATAAATTTACATTACCTCTTAGTTGAATATAAATTACAAATTTGATCGCGTGTTAATTTGCAGCCATTTGCATTTAAAAAACAACCTGTGATTTAAACGAGCGTAACAAGAAACCAAGGTGTTATTACCGTTTAATTACATCAACATGGAGTAATAAAATCTGTCATAATTCATAATTGATATCCCAAAACATTAAAATGTCTATCTTTTCGGGTTAGATATCAATCCAACAGATCTGTATCTAACGTTATGTAAATTAACGGCTACCAGATAGCAATGAGAAGCATTATGTAATCTAAAAGGCTAGAAATAAGAAATTATGTATCTCAAGAATTTTGGGTGTGTGGTCATTTGTGAAAATATGTTGTCAGAATCACACAGCAGAAATTAATCTACCTGAAATTGAGTTAATTTTATTACTCGCTTACATGGAGTCCACGGAATCTCTTCCAAATCCCCTGTGTTCTTCCAAGTCAGGTCCGCGTCCCGCAGTTCAGACGTGAACTGCCGAAAAATTGTCAACCGTGGATGTCCGGACCACGAGAACCTGACGTCTTGTAAAGTAGGCAAGCGCAGTTGAATGGTGCCGGTCAATTTTGTTGATTCGGTTTGAAACATCGTTTTTCTGTCACTCTCTCGCAAATACCTCCCCGATATTGTGCGTAACAAACAACTGCACGTCGGACTGATTTCTAACGGGAATCGATGAAATTGACGATCGATTTCATTTTGTTGTCCCGTTTTCCGCACCCCAAAACTAAACTGAGTATCAGAATAAAATTTTCAGTGTCTTAACCTATTCGGTTTTTCAAAATTATTTATTATATTTTTACGTCCAAAGATGGCAGATAAAACTGGGCCTTTTTTGAGCCTTTGGATGGTCCAAGCTCCCATAAGAAACAATTATGTACCGCTTAAAAAACGAAAAAAATCTACTTACTTTTTTTCTTTTCTTTTTCACATTATATTGACGTGTTTATATTTTATTATATATGTATTTTTGTAAGGTAAAAGGCACTGCGTGCCGTGTATATTATAAATAAATTAACAAATTTATCAAAAATGCAAAACAATATAACCACGCTTATGATAAATATTTATATTGAATTTAAAAAAAACACTGCTCTAGAGTCGTAATCCAGGGAGAAAATACGGGAATACGTTTGCATAAAAAAAGGCAGACCGCGTTTTCTCTTAGAGCTCTTGGGAAGCATCCGTAATACGAGTATATGGCCCAGCCAGCCTCTTGATGACAGTTGACACCAAGTTGCTGCGTCCGTTGTCTTAGTATTCTTCTGAGACACCTATTATCAAATCGAAATCGTTTGCTGTTTTGTGCCCTAGTGAGTTTCAACGATTCCCATCCATAGAAGAGAATAGCTGATACGAAGGTACATACCTTACGCGATACGCGATATTGAGCTAAATTAATTGGACAAATAAATTAATTTTTTATTTTATTTTTATAACTTTTTGGATATTTGTCAATCCAGCTGATTGGTGCTCGGTTAAATGGAGTTTTATTGCGTAACAATAAAACTTTGACGTATAATACATATTACTCATCTTGTTTGCTATCCAATCAGCTTTTTAATTATGGAATTATAATATTTTTTATTAGGCATTTTAAGAAGAAAAAAAAACATTTACAATGTATTGTCCCGTTTGTATCAACCGCCTTTGAATGTAATTGCGCTAAAAATATTTAATGATTTAATGTCAAATAATATAAAAGACTCGAAATGTAGAACTAATTTTAAAATAAAAATAACTGCATAGGTATATAAATAGTGCGGCGTGAGAAAAATATATGAATATTAATAAACGTAGAACTTTGTATAATTGGTAAACATATTATTAATATTTTTATGGTTGCATTACTTTATATTTATTTTTTATTACATATTATACTTTATTATTTATGTTTAAGTAACATGTATTCTTGGCACATATGTATAATAACGATTATTATTTTCTTACATTTGATTAGCTAGGCATTTATAATTAAGTAGTTTTGTATTTTTTTGTTATTGTTATATTAATATAGATCTACTTATACCTTAACATATGAAAAATCTCTATCTTAGAACAGGCTGAGCCATGTTAGATGGAGACTTTCCTAAACAGAGAACGCTCCGTTTTCATTTTATATTAACTAGTTTTATATAGATTCCCTGTTATTTAATATGTACATTTGTACTATGCAAAAAAAAATATCATCATCATCATCGTTACCTTTCCGCATATCATTATATGCATAGGGCACTAAATTTGTACAGCCTATCTATGAAGGTAAGAGGATCAGTCTTATGCTTCAGGTACCAGTCCAGGGACTATGAAATATTCTAGTGTGAAAACACCCTTTAAAATAAATATTTTCTCGGGAATTGAACCCGAGACCTCTTGCATGGCAGGCTAACGCGCTGACCAAATCACCACGAGGCCGACAAAAATATATAAATATTCATATCTGCAGTAAAATGATTGCGCAGATATCTCAACAGAGATGTCAAAGCATTTTTTTGAGCTTATGACGAGGGATTTGCATGTAAGTTTGATTATTGTGCTGACGAACAGACGGGTACATCTCAAAACCGGTAGACATAGAAAAGTCGGTAACTGGTTATTAACAAATACATACTAAAATTTACGAATTACAATTTTAAAATAATATCACTTTTAGGATGAGACTTACGATTTTGACTCAAGTATAGTTTTATGAATTAACAGTAAAAAAAAAACACATCTTTACTATTATTAAATCCATTTATCGATATTTTGCAACGATTTGGTTACGCTACGTACAATCAGATTTACCCTTGGATTATTTCAACCTGGGCGCATTCCAAATGTCTCTGTCTGCGCAGCGCGTATCGAATCGGCGATTGGAGTGTGTCGTTTTGCCTCAACTGACGAGGCGCCATACAGGGTTCTACTACCATATAGGGTAACAAGTTTACCTACATATCGTGACGGACTCAACCGTAAGACTTGCGTCTACAAAGTTGTATACTGCTTTTCAAAATATTATTTATGCACCAAAAAAAGCAATGTTAAAAAAGATTTTCGCCAAAACAAATGGTTTTACTTTACTTTTTCCATAATCCGGTTTATTTAGGTTGACGAAAATGTAAGGTTAAAGTTTTTAACATGAAATATATTTACATTTTTTTTCATTTATTCAGCTGGCGGCTCCAATAGAACATTAAATGAAAACATTAAAAAGAATGCTTTTTATTAAAAAAAAAAAACAATTATGCGTGAATTTTTTTTAATACACATGAACAACTTTTAACATGAAATATTCTAAATATTTTACCAAGTATAAGTAAAATGATAGGTGTGTTAGTTTGACTTTGATAATAAAAGACACACAAAATACAAAATACCGAGCCAACATGATTGTTAAAATCGAAATCCCCAAGTAATATTTCTTTTTATAAACTCCCATACAAAATTCAACAAAAGATTCAGACATCCTTTTCAAAAGACCTTAAAAATATTATCATTAACATTAGAGTATGAAATAAAAAGATACATTTATTAAATAGGAGTCTGCTGGGTCTGTTTTTGAATTTCAATGTTAGTAATGAAATGAAACCACGAAATACCTAATATTATACCCAAGCTTACGCTCAAAACTCAGGAGTTTCGTGTTTTAATGTTCCAGGATTCCCACCCATACAGAAATTCTGACATTATTACCTACAACATAGTGTGTATAATACACGCAACAATCCAGCGCAGTATATTATAAATCATTAGGTGTGAATGAGTGTCAGAATTGTCTGTGTATTGATAAATAAATGTATGTACCTATGAATAAATAAATTATCTGAGAGCCGAGGTTCGTACAAAGTTAAGTGTCAGATTAACTTTTAGCATACTTTATGAAAAAAACTCCCTCAAGTCACTGTGTGGTAACTTGAGGTTACGTTAGACAAACCTAAGGTTAGCCTTAGGTAATCCGAGATAACCTCAAGTTACCACACAGTGACTTGAGGGAGTTTTTCCACAATGTATGTTCATACTCGTATAATAATCGCCTAATATTCAATCTCTCTTTTCTTCTTATTAACATTATAGGTGTGTCCTGCTTAGTAATCCAATTAAATTTCATCCCTCTTTCTTAAATTTACTTACTAGATATTTCTATTAGGTTACTCTATATCTTGTGGTTTTCGGATATCCTGATGGACTAAAAAATTCATTTTAAATTATCTAATATACCTAAATATGTGATTTTTTTATTATTATGTGTTAAGTTTAACAACATCGTGGTAACAGTCATAGCAATTGCCGAGATATTAATTAAGTGTAACTTGCAACGTCACGCGCCGGTTACATCACAGAAACGAGCAGGTTAAAACAAAACGATTAAGAAAAAAACATCAAATGCAACTTAATAACTATAATCAGAAAAGTAAGCATTTGATTTTAGAGTTGATTATATTTTTGAAGTTTTTTTCATAGAAATGCAGCACAGCGTCCGTATTCGGATGTCCGAGGTTTGGTATAGAACGCTGTTAAATGAAGTATTTCATTTAATCGTCGTTATATGACGCGACAACACCTTTTGATTTCAAAATTTGATTTCGTCTTATGCAATCGTGTTTAAAAAATGCATAAAATTATTTATTTATCATTATATTGACGAATGCTGATGGCGAAATTCATTTTAAAATTGCCGTTATGAATAAAATTAAGTTATTTCCAATAGTTAAAAAATGTCCGCTCCGAAGTTGAGAGCATTACGTACACAAACAGTCACCAGGCATCATTATCGGCTGCCAAATCCAGGGCGTTTTCTCAAGCCAGGGGTGCCGCGCAGTTTTGAAATTAGTTTCCCACGTTCATTAGTGGACGTTCGGGATAAGATGATCTGCAGTGCGATTCTAAACGCTGTCGTTAGGGTAGAGTGGTAGAGGAAGTGTTGCTAGCATGTTAATAGTACAAACACAAATTACGTGCTAGCAATGCGCTCTCAACCCCGCGAGACCTGTCAAATACCAGATCTAAGCCTAAATTTTCAGTATATATCATCACCCAGGCATAAGTCACTACTCAAAAAAACATCATTTTTAGAAATCGTAATTTAAAGGTTTTGAAAATTAGAATTTTTATGCTATGGAGGTTTTATGTACACAATATATTTTATTTATGTCTTTTTAATAAATTCCATTTAAAACTTTTTTTTCCTGATACATTTCAAAATATCTAGAAGGTGTTTAATGACGCTAGGTGGCTAAAATTAGGTAATGTGACTTTTGCTTGTTTATAATCTGGACAATGCAAGCTATAAGAATTAGTAAAAAGAAGCAAATATTAGGATTAAGTTTTATAATGTTACGGTCAACAAATATTTTTATCTAAATAAATATTTCTAAATATGTTTTTCAGCAGTTTAATACGAGTATAAAATACATATAATAACGTATGAAAAAACATATAATTTCGATTAACTAAACTTTTTTCTAACTAGGTTACCTTGGTGACGTTTTCATCGTAAACAACCTAATTTTATGCTTCGAAGAGCATATTCAACACAAAAATGACATTATTAGTGTTAGTGACTTTAGCCTGAACGGCGACGACATATTTTATAGCCTAGGTTAAGGTTATCTGACATGATTTAATGATTTTTTGAACGAAAATCATTGCATTGAAGGGGTTTTCTTTGTTTACAATGAATAAATACTGTAATTAAGTAATTAAGCATCGATTTTACTCTTGTTTTTTTTCCTCGTGATTATTTTTGGAGCTTTTTTGTAATATAGTGAATTTATTTCAAATGTTTTGATCTCTGGAATATTTTTCGTGATAGCTTGCAAGTGTACAGATAATGTTAAGAAATGTTAGTAATTAGATGTAAGTTAATACTAGGGCATTCGTGTTTGTAATACGAGTATTTTTAGACAAAATAACAAATGTAGGTAGTTTTGATTTAAAATCACTTATAAATTAGCTGTTTCTAATAATACAGTATTTTTTATTATTTATTTTTTATTTTTTTTACAATTAGCATAGGAGGTAAATCAGAGTATTCAAAAAATAAAGCATAATTACATAGCAATGAAAGACATAATAATAGTAAAAATAGTAGTAATAAAAAAGTATTAATAAAGTAAAACGAAGTATTCGATTTGGGTACATAAAATCACAAAATAAAGATTGTTCTTTGTCGAAGCGTAAAAAGAACAAAATATTTTTAATCTTACCAACGCATTAAACGATACACCACAAAGGTAGTGTTAAAAATATTTTTAATAATTAAAGAATTTATTTTATTTTATTTTTTTATTATTTTTAATATTGGTAACAAGACAGACATAACAAAAATACAAAGACAACAAAATAAAATTCTTAAACTAACATACAACCTACTCTAGCTGACCTCTACGTCTGAACTGTACAAAAAAACACACCAGTTTGACATAAACTACTTGACTAAAATTGAGACCTTAAAAATTGTGCACAAAATAACACTGGGAAACATACAAGACGACGACATAATATTAGTCAAAAATGCTGACATATACAAATATAACACCAGACAACAACAACACTATCATATTGAAAAAGCAAAGACAAACACAGGACAGTCAAAAATACTACATAATGGACTTAAACACTACAACGAACTACCTTACTACTTGAAAACTTTTACTGGAGACAAATTTAAAATCAATCTGAAAAAGCACATGATGACTGAACTAACTAGACTAGACGAGACAAAAAAAGACTTGACAATATTAAATTTCTAATGTAACCCTAACGGGTTTTTTAAAATTGTAAATAAAAAAAGAAAAAAAAAAGAATGAACTATGTGGTCAAATCAGTTTTTTCTACTTTAGAAAAAATTTATAATCTTTTTATTATTATATTTCAAGATTTTGATGTCATTTTGTGTCATACAATCGATTCCCTTCGAAAAATATACAATATTATGAAAGCGGTGCAGTGGCGACCACAAACATAGCTAATACATAAAAAAGCTGTTTTGATGTGAAAAAGTTGAGGTTTTCAACTTCGGAAGTGTTGATTGACTAAGTAGCCCTTCATTATCATGGTCAAACCCTTATCCCCACCCTTAAAAAATGTCGCTTAAAATCAGTTTTAGGTCAGATCTAAATAACTCTCAGCAAAATCCAGCCTGTCGGTAAACATTTGGACATACTCAAAACATTGTTGGATTCATCGGTTAACTCAAATACCATGATCATCATCATTACCTTTCCACACCTAATGGTGCACATGGCACTGCATGGGTACTCGATACACCAATCGCACCGTATCGTGATCTTTTTTTGTTACATGAAGGTCATATGACCAGTCTTACGCTTTCTCAAATACTTTTTCACCAAAATAATTGATTTAAAAAACATTGTCATTAAACACAAAAAAGTTGCATAGCTGAACCACATTTTGAGTAATTTACACTCGAGGATTATCGTAGAAAAAAATAACCACTAAAATCTGCCAAAAAAATGCTGTACAGCTTTAGTCCACATACGAGTGTGTATCCAGGTATCTGATGGTTATTACTTTGAATGGGACAATATTAATATTGAGGAAGATTTTTAAATGCTTAATATTTGAATCAACTGTTTTGCATCAAGTACAGTAAAAGTTTTAAATGTATTATTTTTTCTGAGTTTCATATTGACAAATGTTTTTTATAGATCAATATGACTCAGTGCACGTATATGGTTTGCATTAGCAGGTACTAACATTCTCAGGCCCTTGTTTTTGCGTTCAAAATAATATATGGCATTTTACAGAAAAGATCATGTTCTTGACAATCTTGCTGGCAATTAAAACATTTACTCTTGTGTGGAAGGCGACTAGAAAAAATCCCAACCATATTATCACTTGTGTGGCTGAGGAGTAATACAAGTCGACATAAGATACAAGACTTGATATAAATCTCTTGTTTATTTAAATAATGAAGTTGTATTTTTCATAATTTTCAAATGGACATTTTCACATTGGATTTGGAAAGTGAAATTTGTGTAAATATCCTGGATTTTAATACAAAAAATAATTATCCTTACTTTCATGCATTTTTTGACAAATTTGTATTGTAAAAGGCATTTAGTGCCGTTTATGTTAGTAAAATAAAAATTTGAATCATCGAAAAAATTAAAAAAGTGTACTCCGTTGGTTTGGACGAAAATGACATGGCATGACCAAATCCAATAAATACTTGAAGAGAGACATGTCGAAAGTTGGACTAATCAGCATGCGAGCATGAGACAATGCATGAATGTAGAGGAAGCGAATCTGTATTGGTAAAAAAGTTGTCGGAATATTATCCATTGGATGTTTATCTGGATTTGATATTAGTGAGTTAAAGTTATTTAAAAGTATTCTATGATTATTAAATGATAAGCGATCAAGATTATGTATATGATATTTATTTTCCACTGAGTTTACAATGATGAAAATAATTGACGCATTTATTAAGAGGCTGTCGGCGCGAAAGAGAGAGTGTTTTAAGCGCCCTCTGTTGGTCGGTATTTCGTTTTGTGCTATGTTCAAATGCATAGCGATGTGGCATTCTATCTTTTCTGCCTATCCTTAGGTACAAGGAAACCGAGTGATACGTTTGTATTTTATAATAAAGTCTTATTTCTGGTGTAATACCACAAAATAACCTTTATTTGTGTCTAAGTACCTATATTCCTATACTACTACATAATCCATGTTTTATTTCAAAGCAACAGTAATTATAACTTCATGACATTAACCAATTTCCATTAGTATTTAAGTACCTGGATGCTCAATTAATCATTACTGATTCGGAAGCACTTTATGTATTTTTATAGTTATCTGTTAAGCGAGAGGTAAAAATTTTCTGCTTTATGTACGTATATATTATATAATTATATGTTAATCCTGAAATATTTTTTTAATGAAAATGAAGGACCAGTGGTTGCGCCAGATGTACTATGTATATGTGTATTCCACATTTGCTTGTAGGTTGTGGTATAACATTTATTTGTTACCCACTGAGCCCGAGTGAAAATGTTGTAATTTTATTTCTGTGGGTACAATCTTTTTCTCTCTGACCTAATAACCACTGAACTGTCACAGCGCGATCGCAATTAATTTGTTTTAGCGATCAATAAGTCATTGTGTCGTGTTATCGGATATAAATAATCAAGAAACCGACAAGTGCCTATCTTGACCATAGAATATAATTCTGCCGGCCGCGACATAAGTCCGGACAATAGGGTGCTAATAATCCCAGCTTAAAGTAGGTAATTGTATTAAGGTTCAGTGACAAAGAATAAAGATAACGTACATGCACGAACCAACAAAAATTTGAGCGTCGCGCGTCGATCAGCTTCTGGCGAGCGGTGCGAAGAAAGCAACCATTTGTTTTTTTTCTATATTTTATTTTTAAAGATTTTACTCGTTCTAAAAAAATATTTTAATGTGTTAATATGTCTTCTTTCTCATACTGATCATCGTGGTTTCGGGTGTGACAGGGTTTAAAGAACACCCTGTATATGTAGTTTTTATTTTTGAATCCAGTGAAGCTGCTAGTAATATTTTCGTGCAATTTTACATGTCAAGTACTTATTTTATTTTACTTTTGAATTGCATTTGTACTTTAATATTTTTGCCAATAAACGTTGTATTCCGGCACCAAACATTTGAATATTTTTCTTGCATGTAAGGTAAGGTGATCAGTTGTACGCTGAATATGGTTATGTATGTATTGTTTATTGTATATTTGGTTGCTTACTTAATTATTATTAATTATTTGGAGTTCGGGATCCTCTTGAAAGAGAATTTCGCTTTTTGTACCTTATTAATTAGTTGCAATTTAAAAGATCCACAATTCTTTGTTAATTTACTTTCACTTAATAGTGATTGTTTCATTATAACTCTTCCTTAATGACCAACAAAAAGTTAATTGCTTTAATTCAACTTTCCATCTGCAATGTCGTAAATAAATTTTAGTAAACATGGCCATTAAACAAACGCAAAATGAATTTAATCAAAAAGCTACACGAAGAACTTATTGGAATACGGTATTTAAAATGTTTTACGGAAATACGCATAATTTAAATAAATTAGTACGTAGGTTTCCAATAATATATTTTTATTTATAACGTCAATTTATGATTTAAATTTATTTCAACAAAGGGGGAAACATTTTTGAGAAGGGAATATGGAAGTCATAAGCCCTGTATAAGCATAGACTTCCCTTCTCAATTTTTTTTCCCTCTCTGTTAAAATAAATTCAAATATGGATAACTCCGTAGGGAGGAAATCCAGCCAGTCTGCAAGCATTTGGACAAACTCAAACATTGTTTGATTAATAATAATTATTTTTCATAATTTTCTACTGCAAAATTTGGTATTCATCAAATCTTCGAATAGCATTTTCGGTGTTTATGCCACCAAGTCCAGAATGTGTACATTAGTCAAAAAGCATATTATCATGTAAAAAAAACATAATTTTTCAAATAAAAAGAATTGTGATTGACCATTTGAACGCGAAAAATAAACGTTTTTTTCATAGAAAATAAACACTATAATTAATGAAATGTTTTTATTTAATTCCACATTTTATTTTGTATTCCTGCTCCATCACAAAATTACTATTATATTATATTATGCTAGGTGCCAAAATATCAAAATCGGTGCTGCGCGGCGCGTCGTTAGGGCCGCATCGCGTCAAAACTATTCGAAAAATGTACCAATAATAATGTATTTTATCATAAATATTTAAAGCATTAACTTTGAGGTCAAACATTTTACTCAATGTTATTAAATATTTGTATATAACCACTAACCGACTTTTCTATGTCTACCGGTTTCAAGACGTACCCGTCTCTTTCTCAGGACACCAATTAAACCAACATGCAAAACCCACTATACACCTTTACCATAGTTGTTGCTCGATTGCTTCCATAGCCCAGTGAGAATTTGAATTTGCACCTGCGCGCGGATTGCGCGTTCAGTACGGCGCTGGAAAGAATTTTTTATTTGGTTCCTTTGTTCTTTGCTTGTGATAGATACGCAGCCAGTCAGTAGCAAGTACGCGCCGATCAGTACGCGCATGACAGAGCTTGTGAATACATGTGCGTGTGGGTTATATTGCTTTTTAAAAGCAATAATAAAACTCCTCCGCAATTTATCGCGATTATGAGTAAAATTATTATCACATTATTTGTTGAAAGTAATCTAAATGTTGGATATTATGACTGATAATTAAACTATTAAATTATTATTGGCTAAATTAAGGGGAAGCAATGGTTCCTTGCGTTTTATGAACGGACCGCGCATGATTTAAAAATATTTTTATAAGGAACCACCTCTGGTTGGTGCTTCTTTATTTGCTGACTACCGTAGTTATATTTATTCATGTAATAAATAAAAAATAAATGTAAAGTCAGCGCATTCTAATGATTTTCTAAACGAATTTATCTCTTAACGCTATAGACAAATTGTTGTACGGTTTCTAACAATTGACAGCTATTAATTCATTTTCACTTAATACAAGTTTCTTTTGACTCAATATTTCATCACACGGCTGTCGAAAATCTAAGGCTTTTTAATGAAATCGAATAATCAAAACGCCTATTTATCTATTAAACAACATATTTCTCCCTTTTAGAATTGAAAAATGCGTCTGTACCAAAAAAAATATATAAATTTGAAAACCATTTCATTATTTTTTAATCATCATCGCCATATCCATATTTCAGCCAGATGAAGCATAGGGCATTGTATTACGAAAATAAATTCAGTATTTCTCGATTATCTGTTAAACCAAAGTAACTTGTTTTCAGTCTCACGCTGCGGGTACCATTCCAGGAATAATAATTAGAACAAATATTAAACGATGACCCTACAACAAATTAAACCAAGAACCACAACCAAGGCAGGCAAACGCGTCAAGCGCTCTACCACGAGGTGGACTCTTCACCACTCGATAAAAAAAAAAACATTCGTAAGACATAATAATTAATATTTTTATCATTCCGTATCCGCACCTAATGTTGTACAGGGCACCGGGATCGGTAAATCAAGCGCTGCGTATTTTGTTATTTGTTTTTGTTTCATGTAGGTTTTCATGATTGGAGTTAGATAAAAAAAAATTCAGTCTTAGATAGTCTTAAATCAAAAAAATATAGATTTCAATCATATTTTTTTTTTAATTCCCGCGAAAACGGTTCACTGCTTTGGCCATGCCCCTAATACGTCACGATTCGGTTGAATTAAAAAAAAATGTGACCGCTTAAAGTTAACTAGAACATCGTCACGAATATTGGACGACACAATTGTCAAGGCCAAACATATCGTGTTTTGGTACGGACATATTTTTTAACCATTTGATTTTCATAGTTATGTATGAAAACATTTCTCCACAATATCTACATTGATTTTTAAAACGTCATTATTTTTTCTTAATCCATTTAGGTTATTTTTATTGGTATTCGTAGTATGTGATATGTTCCTGTTATAAATAGCGTCTCTTTAGTTAGTGGCTCATTATTCTTGTTGAAGTAGCCCTCTGACGTGTGAGAAATGGTATCTGTATGTTTAGATATATTGTATATGATTTTATATCGGCAGCGGTGAGCTACCAGAAAAAAACAAGAATCTCACTTCAATACTAGTCGCTTGTTATGAGACATCAATCATGCATCGTTTATGTCAGCGTGAATGGGCGCCTTAATATGTACAGTCAGATGCAAGAAAATACTAGCGGACGAGGGGTGCCGACTACATTTTCACAGAGGTATGATTAAATAGACACGATTCTTCATGAAACGATAGTTTGAAATTGTTTTCCGAAAAATCAGCGTTGTTGCGTCAATATTGCCATGCAAAACGCGTAGTAGAGTAAAAAAAACTAAGTGTCTAAGCGAGTTTATTGTGAATTCAACGCTGTATGTCATTTTTTTTACGCTGCTTCACATTTACTGATAAGTTAAGTTCCGGAAATCAAGTTGAATAGAATGAATAATTAATGCTGCATCTAGTGTACACAATATATATAAATGATTGTCAGGGAGTTTTTTCCCCTTGATTGTACAGATGTTTATTGTTGATTTGTCAATTTTCGCTTATTTTGGATGCGTAGTTGGTTTTCGAAAGATTAATTATTAAAACGGGTTTTGGTGAGATTGGCAAATTTTAAAGATTATTCCACAGTGAAAAATTCTTCCTGTTTTTGTTCGACGTCTCTTAGTTGTAATTCGTACGGCACTTATTTCCCTTGTTATTTCATAATTCCTTTTTTTAGTTGTCTTTTTTAATTTTTTTCTATTGTTCATAAAAAAAAAACTGTTTGTTCAAGCAATGAAATCCGAACATTACATAAAGCTGACATAAACAACATCGACAAAATCAAGAATAGAGTTTGATTTTGGCGTGCAGAGCGAATGATCGGCTTTGCGAATGTTGATGGATGCAAAAAACAAGGAAAACATGGTACCATCAAATCGAACAAAATTTGACAAAAGTCGGTAAAAAACGGCGCATGTGCATACGAAGATGCATTACTGCAGAGGAAGCGAATTCTGCAAAGACAGAGTGATATTGCGGTCAATCCTCTCTGCCTATCTCTACGGAGAAATTACATGGTCGTTTGTTTCTTTGTTTAAAATAACAGATTTACTAATGTCTGTGAATATTACTTTGTGTCTTTAGGTTTTAACTTTTTATGTCTACCGGTTTGAGACAAACGCATTTCTTCGTCAGAACACTCACTACACCAACATGCAAATACTAAAATACACTTTCACCTTTACCATCAACATAGTATATATACTTTTAATGAAAACATACATAAATTACATGCAAAGGTAAAAAAGATGCAATCACCACCGTGTTCGAACATGCACTAAAAACAAGGTTAATAATATTCAGTTGTGTGTTCGAGAATGGGTTGGGGTTGAGGGGTGGGAAGGTGTGGGTATGAGAGGTTGAAAGTTACACAATCGGTTAATTTTTAATAAAAAAGTGGGCAATATTGAAACGATATTTGATTATTTATAAGGAGAATATTGTTTTTAGAAGTTTTTATAATGTGAAACACCTTCATGTCATTTAATTTAAGTCCTTTTTTGTATTTGAATGTAAAATTGTAACTCCTGTATTCTTACCAAACTCGTGATTTGATGCCTAAAATTCACTTCACTGCCTATATTATGTTCTCCGCCCGTGTTTTTACATTCTTTTAATTTGGATAAACTCCATACGAGATACAATTCAGTTTTTGCAGACATTGAAATAAATCCAAAATATTTGAGATTATGATATATTATTTTGGCATACTGTACACGCACCACACAAGTTTATAAGTCTGCTAAGAATTAAGTTCAATAAATTATCTGCTTTCAGTAGCTTCGTAATAACTTATTATATGTAATAATTCAATACATAAATTTATTTTGTGATAAACGCAACACCACAAGACAAAAAAATATATTTAAATAATAATATAAGCAATAGTGTCTGTACCAACGCGACCAGTCCAGGGACAGTGAAATATTGAAATATTAAACCAGAGTTAAAATAAAACAATTACGTCGACCCTGCCAGGAATCGTACTCAGGTTTTCAAGTATGGGGGGTGAATGCGCTAACCACCACACTTATCGTAAATCGATTTATTTAAGAGTAACCATCGAGTCGAAAACGCTCGTCCAGGAGCTGATTCTCTTTTACAATTTTCTTTTTAAAAAACAAAGTTATTTGTTTTTCTTTTTTAGATGTAAATAAAAGAACAAAGTTAAATGAACAACTTTTAACTGACAAAACCGACTAGTTTCGGAAACTGTACGTTGCTTTTTTTTGGGTTATATAATAAATAATTATAAAACCCTGAAGACGGTAACGTATAGTTGCCGAAACAAGTCGGTTGTGTTAATAAAATGTGGTTCATAAAATCAACTTTTTAGAATGAATGTGAGTAAATATTTGTATTTAACCACTTATAACTTTTTAAGTCTACCGGTTTCGAGACGTACCCATCTCTTCGTTAGAACACTAAACTATACCAACATGCAAATACTAAAATACGCTCTCAAACAAAACAAAAAATCTTAAAAACTCTTAAAAATTTGAAAGAGTATTTTATTATTTTCATGTTCTTTTAGTAAGTGTTTTGACCAAGAGACGGGTACGTCTCAAAAAAATTTTAATATGGCCAGCTTTCATATTTGAAAATTGACCAATTGTGCGTTGTTCAACCTCTTAGCCCCTCCTCTTCCTAATCCCCCCCACATATCCTGCGACATATTGCTAAATATTAAAAAACTTATTTTACATATTGGTTAAAAAAAAGGATTTTTACTTATAATTAGAACTTAAATTGTATAAACAGTCAATTATAATTTTTCACAGCTATGCAAGTCTGCACATTTTAATAACCCAGTAATATAATTAAATTATTTAAAAAAAAAGAAATATTAGCAATTCAGAAGCTTTGAATAAAATATGTTTACATAATAAATAATAATAATCAAGTAAATAAAAGTTAAAATATATATGTAATAAATAAGTACATTTATAAATATTTTTTTTTAAATAAAAAAGAAGAGAAGAAAAAACTTATGTAATAATCTTGAAGACCGCACAAAACATAAACATGACTATGCTCCGGAATATCTAAGGGAACTATGCATTCCCGATGAACTAGCTCACAGGTGTCTCAAGGGTGTCTCACGCTTAGATCAGCTACGTCTAAGGCGCGGGCGAGAGTAAACGTTATTATACCTCTATGCAAACAGCGCACTAAATTTAGTGAACACGCTTTTGCGGTCGCAGGCCCTATGGCATAAAATGCTCTCCGAGCTCTCTCAGCAGAGGTGCGAGGCTGTGAAAGTGAAGTGATGTTTCGGAAAAAACTTAAAACCCACTTGTTCTCTAAATCATTTGAATAAATCCGTAGCATGTGATATTTTTATGATGTTTGAATTAAATTACAAATTTAAAAGCTTAAATTAAATTTATTTGTCAATGGAATCATTACGTAAAGCGCCCTTGAGGTATTATATTACGAAAATGGCGCTATATAAGTTATCCATAATAATAATTATATACATTTTTAATGACATTCTCAAATAATAATACAGGCGTATTATCAACGCCTATGAAGAATCTTCTATATTTAGTATAGGAGAGATAAAAATGTCTGCGTGACCGGAGAGAACGGTATTGTAATAATGACATGCTCTAAAAAAATCATTATTTCTTGAATTTGTCCTGGGTATCGGCAAACTGAATGTAGTTTGAAGTCTTGTCGTTTTGGGAAAAGAGTGCACAAGAGTGCTTTTCTTAGTGCATGTTCGGACACAGTGGTATTTGCATTTTTATGTTTTTGCATGTTAGTGTAGTGAGTGTCCCGAAGAAGAGACGGGTACTTCTCGAAACCGATAGACACAAACAGTCGGTAAGTGGTTTGATACAAATATTTACTAACATTAACTAAAATGTTTGACTACAAAGTAAATTAATACTTTGAACGTAAATAATAAACTTATTTTATTTATATCTCAAAAATATTACAGTGATCCACAAAGTTCGTGATAAAAATATCCAAAATATAGTCATTTTACGCTATCATACTTTCTATATGCAGTAATAACTGGTAACTTGTAAAATTTTAAGCTTTCTTCATATTTAATCAACGTATCGAATTAACTTAGTCACTATTAATCGAGCAACAAGATTAAGGTGGTTCACCTGTCATAATGAATTATGTATTCATATTCCAACTGCAGACATGTCAATGTTAACTATACTATATCAATACTGGTACACGTATTAAGTAAGGCTTTTAACGTCTACTTAAGTATTAGGTAGGTACCCGTTTAATTGACACACCCACAGCGAAAATATATTTAAATTAATTATCAAACTGTTTTCTTAAATTGTATCTCCGTCCACCCGTGGTATAGTGGTCAGAGCGTTTAATACTTTTATCTAAAAATATTTTATACTTCTTGGACTAGCACCTGAAGCGTAATACTGATCAAATATATCATATTAAAAATAAACTGAAAAAGCAAATGCACTTTTTTAAAACTAAAATAATTATAATTAGCCTAAAAGAACTTGTAAAAATATATTACGCAATTACTCAATCAGTTTTGGAATATGGGATAATTGGATGGGAATGTGCAAATGACACACTGATCAAGCAAATAATAATTGGACAAAAAGCTTTAATAATAATTATCCTAAGAGTCCCAATCAGAACTAGCTCTCTCGGTTTATTTGAAAATCTCTATGTAAATTGTAAATTCTATAAAACAACTTTATGCAAAAGCTTTGTTACTATACGCACGTAAACATTATTCTCTACCTTCGGTTACAAATACAATAGTTTCTAAATACTCCACCCTGATGCAGCAAAAAAATAAATACAACCTTCGGTCAAAGAGGATTGACCTACTACTCGGTTAAAGTATACAATCTACTTCCATTATCCATAAGGACAATTAGTAAGTTCTTAAAATATAAAATTGCTATTAAGAAATAGATAATGGAGGTGGGCTGCGCACGGATCGATGAGTGGATCAAGCCAAATATGTAAAATGTATGCACTGTTTATGAATTTTATTAATTAGTCTATATACATTGGTTATGTTGTTTAGGAATATTTTTGTTTTTTATTGTTTATTATGTTAATTATAATTAGGTAAATTGGTTTAATTACGTTTTTTTTATTGTAATTATTTTGTTAATTTTGTTGACTTTGTAAAATAGCTAATCTTAGGCATGTTTCACAATTTGTAAAATGTTTCCCTCGGCACAGGACACCCTAGTGAGGGAACATTATTCTGTATAAAAAAGAGAATACAAACAATGTAAAAGTATAAATAAATAAAATAAATATGTATGTATCAGTGGCGAACAGTGTCTTTTTCAACAGGTAAGCTGTTTTTTTATTATTGATTTTTACCTGCATGTACATACATATATTACATATATGTAATGAAGTACATTCATGGCTTGTTTCCTTCTAAAAAATAATAATACCGAAAATTGACGCTTCACCGGGCGGAGCGCCATTAAGACGGGCGGACGAATGAACTGGTTCATATGTCAACATAATACTATCAAAATAAAATGATTCTTAGGAAATAATGTTCGAAATACTATTATCCAAATAGAGACACTTCAAATAATATCTGTAATCTGCGAGTGAACTCAGTAAGGAAAATATACCTACTGGGTTTTGAAATGTTAGAATACAGTATACATTTTGTATGAAAAAATTAGCTGCAGTAAGCGGCTAGTTTCTATCTCCCACTGGGAGCGGACTAAGCATTGGGTGCGCTTATAGATGTTTATATTTAAATTTTTTTGAGGAAGATATAAACGGTGACATATATATATTTTTTCCATATTTGAAAAAACTATAAAACATTAATATTGATAGTCAAATATAATGGTAAGTTGGGATAGGCAATTATATGAATGGTGGATAGTTCCAAAAATATTTCATATGTTGCCACTTGACATGAGAATATGTCATAATAAAAATAAAATTATGTTATATGAAACCGTTCTTCCAGCCCGTGTGACGAGTGATATGTGATGTTATTTTATCGACTTTTTATTTAAACTATTGTGTTATTTTATATAATATCCCCTCATACCAGCACTTTTTCTGATTGGGAATATTTCGTACAAATAAAATATGTATATAAAATGGTTCGTAGACAGAACGTTCCTATAATGATTTATTATATCTGTAAAACATTCTTTAACTCTAATTAATAATTTATATATAACTAATTTTTGTCTCTCATTGAATATATTTTTGTAATTTTTTTAGGTTTACCTTTTTTTTTTTTTTTTCTTATTTTATTTACATTTTTTAGATTTTAATTTTAAAGGGTACTTATAATTTTCTTATTATTTATATTTTTTCTGTAGATTTGAATTGAAATTTTTGATTTACTTTGTTTTACTTTTTATCTTGTTTTTATTACATTTATGAACTCAAATTATTAATATATGGATAAACAAATTTAATGGCTCTTCTTTAATTTTAATTGTTTTATTTATCTCGATTTTCCTAGTTTAAAAAAAATAATTTTTAAACCATTTTATCTGGTTTTGTTGAGTTTTTTCTTTTCAATCTTCTTGATCATATTTTTCAAAGCATCAAAAACATAATTTTATACAGTTTTATGTCTGTACTCTTGTATTTTATCATTAATTAAAACTAATGTCTGAGCACCCGATGACAAACTATTATTTTAACAATGATTAAGTATGTCCAAATGCTTGCAGACTGGCTGGATTTCCTCCCTAGGGAGTTATTCACAATTAAATTTATTTCAACAAAAAAGGAAAACATTTTTGAGAAGGAAATATGGAAGTTTCGGCATTTACATGGCTTATGACCTGTCATTGGCTGGTTTAAAAGGCCACTTTACACACTGTGTAACATTCACATTAAACATTATTTAATAGTTTATAAGGACAAAATAAGTTTTAATACTTTGTTTTCAATTTATAATGTATTGATATTGTAATAATGTGTGTATTTTATTGAATAAAGACTACTCCCATGGAATGTATAGTATATTTGGACAATTTACCTACAGTATTTTTTAAATAAATTACCTCAAGAGTGCTGTACAATAAATATTCCAACATGTCTTGCAGATATAGATGGCATATTTCTGGAATCGTTTAAATTTGAAATTCGATAAAAATAAATCCAATTTAACACTCAAACAGACGACATATCGCTAGCTATGAAAAAGTTCACTGTAAGTTTCAGTGAAATTGGATATAAAAAATGTTTTCTTACACTTGGTAAAAATTAAAGCATTTAAAATTATACGGCGAAGTTTTTTAGAAGACTAAGAAAACTTTAATTATCTTAATAACATCTTTATTTTAGCAGTCAGTTGGAAGAAGTAGCCATTTGGCAATAAATCTACTAAAGTACAATTTATATTATGTCCAATACGTTAAAATAAAAACACGTTTTCAAGGAAACGAAGTTAAAATTAGTAATGTATTTAAACATAAATCAATTAATGATGTAATAACTTATATTTACATATAAATTATTAATTAAAAAAATACTTGGTACACATCCACTTAAATTAATTTAATAACTTATATGTAAATATAAGTTATTACATCATTACAATGGAATTCCATCAAGAATTGTCAATAAATAATTTAAATGATATAATCAATTACTTTTCTAAAAAAATAACGATTATAATTATTATTTTTGTTATTATTATTCTACCACTATTGGCTCTAATTCCTACCAGGTTTAAGACTCTAAATCATCGAACTTTACCAAAGATTCTATATAAATAATCACATTTCAAAAAAATCAGCGCAGGAACAGACGATGTAGAGGAGATGTCGCCAAAAATTCAAAAATAGTTTTTTTTCTGGCGTCATGTCGCTGTGTGGTCAAACAATGAAAAAAACGTTTGTCTTCTTGTCAATCTTCTTTTAGTGTTCTCATGCTTTATTTTCCCTTCCCGTAAAAACACGGCGAAACAAATGAATAAATATGCGTATTTTTTTCAGTTATTTTTATATCAGTTACGAAACTTTATTTTTTCGATCGAGAATATTTGAAACAAAGTGATGCGATGTAAGAATATGAGGGTGGTCCTTAAATCAGGATAAAAAAATAATTTCGTCATTTTCTTTGCAACACATGTAATTTTGATCTAATTGATAAAAATCAATAACTGTATTTTTAAACTCAACTTTAAGGGTTGCTACCACACTTTAATTATTTTTATTTGAGAAAATAGACAGAAATTAATCAATTAAGGTCTATTGCAAAGAAAATTATATTAAACAAGCAAGTGAATTATATTTATAAGAATTATAGTGTTATATAATATATGTAATTAAAAAAAAAAAAAAAACAGCAATAGAATGGAGAATAATTACCGAATTTATTTCAATGACTTAATTCAATTTTACTGTTTACCAGTAAAATAAAATTTTATAGAAATACAAAAATGTTTTGAGTACGTCCTAATGTTTGCAGACTGGCTAGATTTCTTCCCTAGGGAGTTATTTATATCAAAATTTGATGCAACAGAGAGAGTACACATTTTAGAGAAGAGAAAATGGATGTCTAAGCATTTACAGGGCTCATGACCTGTCATTGGCTGGTTTGAGTGACCAATTTTACCCAATTTTATCCCTTTACAAAATAGTTTTCCCTCTCTGTTGCAACAAATTGAAATTTTTAAAATATCTTGAAAATCTTTGATTTTAATATTAATTATGTATGACTGTTAAATCTGAAAATTTTAAGTCTTTTCTCATTTTATATAATTTAAAAAAATGAGAGAGTGCCCCAGGTAGGTTTTAAATTTAAGTTTTCAATGACACCCTAAAGGATATGCTATTGAAAACTTTAATTATTATTTAACATCTTGACTGCAGCTGCAATTTGTAATTAACCGTTTGCCAATTTTTAAAGTACGTTTTAATTTGATATAATTTTATTTTGTGGCAGCATTTAGCACTTGAGCGGTAATAATGGCACAAGTCCTAAATTGTTGTTTATGAGTTAAATATGTAGAATTGTTATGACGAAATTAGTCGCAAATAAAGAGAAAAAAAAATACGTACATTTAAATCTGTTTAGACTTTAGCATATAAGCAAAATAACAGAAAATAAGAAGTTTTTGAGAGACAAACGCATCGACCCAGTTTATGATTAACATTTGTAAAAATAAACTTAAAATGTATCAATTTTAATTTGAATAAGAATATAATATAATATTTATTATGCATTTTTAAAAATGAATTATGTGGTAATAAATTGCCTTAAAAAAAACTTTCCAAATAGTGTTTAAAAAAATGGCAATAAAAATCCTTAGTAATTAAATTGATTTTGTTATAAAACTCGAAAAAAAGACTGGTTTCGTTTCATTTTGTCTCACGATTATGTTTACATTGTAAACACGGATGGAATTAACATTTTGATGAGAGGAGAATCTCTGTAAGTTTTTAAATGGTTCATTTACATTAAATTGAAAGCAATTAAATGAAACATCTTAATTACGGATACGAAAAAATTAAGATATCAGATGGTGGATAATAAACCGCACATTTTCTCACGTGGAAAAATATAACCGGGAGGTTCTACTTCATTAATTACAAATTGACAATATTTTGAGTATTTTCAGTATCAAAATCTTTAAAGGCTGTTAACACGTAGCTCATACAATATTGTTTTGTTACAGGACTCGACCATTGACCACGTCTAAAAGGCAATTGGTAGGACAAATAAATGTCCTGAGACATCGCCACCGAGATAGGCGGGCAGGCTGTCTCCGCGAAACAATAATTACGGCCACAGCGGCCACGTTGTCCGCGCGTGAACACGTATAGACAGGATCTTGTAACAATAACAATTTGCTTGACGTGAATCTGCTGAAAACGGCGGCAGATTTTTTTTTCTCAATCAAAATAATATTTTTTGCAAATTCACTTTTAATAAACCCCGTCGTGTATTTACTTTCACAGCGCTCACGCGTGAACTGCAGCCGAATTTTCGTATTGTCCTAGGGTTCTGTCCTGCGTGGCCGAGGCTGTTCACGGAGCTGGCATATGACAATATTGTCATATTTATTGTATTGTCCATATGTTGTCGGCCCTTTAAAGAGATTTATAAAGGATTTATTTTTCCATGTAATGATGAGACAGCCCGTGATGTTCTTAATTTTTGTTGCATTGTCCTCTTTTCAGCTTAGAGCAAATGCAGTTAGAGGCGAGATGTAGATGTCTTTAATGATATGGTGCTGTTCTGAATCTACTCGCGGGGGTGAAGAAGAAACAAATTTGGGGATTTATTTTTTGCATGCGACTACATTTCGCTTCATACACATGTAACCACACTGCCGATCAAACATCAAGTAAACACAAACGCGTGAAACCAAATGTTATGATTTTAATTCAAAACATTATTGCGACGTGAAGCATTACCCAAAGCACTTAATTGACCTAATAAAGAACCAAATATTTGCGTTGTTAATCATCTTCTGATTCTGCCACTATGGTTGCATCGTCTGCGTAGCATGTAATGTTAACGACCTTACCTCCCTTAGTCCTAGATTTGCCGTTCCCTTTATTTTTGTAAGCTTTTTTATGTACTTATTTTGTTTGTGTAAGAACAGTTTTTTGTTTTAAATATTGTTGTTATGTATTTAGTTATAAAGATGTTGAACTTGCATTGTTTCTTTGTTGTTCTGAATATGTGTTTTTTAAGAAAATGTTATTTAAGACCTGAATCGAGTTGTAGTACAACCAATGAATATAATTCATATGTATTATACTTTGATTTACAAAAAAATATAATAAGGTTGAATTGACTAAACCGAACTAGTTTTTTTCCGTTTTTGAACAGTTTAATAATGTTAAACTATAAAATTTCAATTCTAAAATTGTTTTTTCCGACACTGATGATTAAACGTCAAATGACGTAAAAATAGCATTAAGCTTATTAAGTTTTCTTCTTCTTCTTTTAGTGCCCTATCAGGTATCCCCAACGTTGGCAATTACTCTGGCAGAAGTCTCTCTGTCCTGTGCTGCCCGAAAAATCTGCTCCACAGTCTTGCAGCCAGTCCAGTCTCGTATATTTCGCAGCCAGGACATCTGTCTTCTTTCAGCTTCTCTGTGCCCCTTAATCTTGCCTTTTAAAATTAAATGAAGCAAGTGGTACTTTTTTCCACGCATTAAATGCCCCAGATACGAAACTTTGCGAACTTTAATGGTGGTTAAGAAGTGTCTGTTCGTTCTAGCTCGACTTAAGACTTCTGAGTTTGTTATCAGGTTTGTCCAAGATCTGCCCAAGATCTGTCTATGTCTGTTCAAGTTTTAGCAAAGAAAAAATAAGCTACTCCCATTAAAAACAAATCTTTGCAGACAAAAAAAGCTTACCTATTTTTTAATAATAATTGTCGCTGGTTTCTCCATAATCTTAGTCTATAAAATAAACATGCATCAAATAAAACATATAAACAGATTTTTTAATTGCCAAAAGTGAATATGAGAGTCCTATAGGCAGAATAGTGAACGTTACCCAGTGTGATGACAGAACATAAGTTTTGTAAATGCCTTGACTTTCATTTACTTAACAGCCGGGGTGAACCGTGTATTAGCGATTATGCGCAGCTTACAATTATATTTGACTAACCATAGTAATGTGTTATTGTAACTTTATTTACAGAAAAACAAATAAATAATTAATATTTATTTTAAATCATTTCAACCGTTTGTATTTTTATCCTAGTAAAAATATAAATTTTAATTAAGCGCGCCCAGCGCCTGCGGTGAGCCAAGAGAGCCGATTATTCCAGCTTATTTTTTCATACAAATAAGTATCTATACTATATTTTGAATGTATTAACCCCAGTGCGGGTTATTTCTCCTAGATTTCACAAATTATTTGAAGATTCTTGATTTGGAAAACAGTATTTCATACATTGTTTCTTAGGGACTATTTTTCTTTGAGATGATACTTTTGAAATAAGACCATAATTACTTTCATGCGTCGTATTGCAGGACATATAGCGCTCTACGCGGCCGTTTTTAGCAATATTAATTACTAGAAAATTCGATCAGTTGACATTTCAATTGAATACCTAATATCGACGGAATCCATAGTGGTATTTTTAATTTATTTTTAATGAATTATATATTTAAGTACTGGATATTATATCAATAAAATATAATATATCAGGAAATTACATCGTTTGAGTTGATTTCGTGGATGAGAGTTGTTGTATCACACAGAACTACAAGAAAAATATCAATTTGTATTACATATTACTTACATTATATAATGGACCTTCTATGTAGGTACAAATATATGATATTTTTTTATAATTACCTGTAAATAAAATCACCATTCGCCACTGCTTAACAGCTTCATTTCTGTTGAAAAAAAAATAATAACGTTTTTATTATTGAATAATCATGAAAATGAAAAATAACTAATTTTTTGTAGAATTTGTTTAATAATTTATTAAGTTATGTGTCTATACGCTTTGAATTGTTTGGTCAAATAACTTTCTGTTAATATAACTTCAGTTTTTTTTTTCAAAAGGGTTTTTTTACTATATTTTTGTTTAACTAGTTTCTGTAGCTTTGGTACTTTATCGTTTTTTTTTTACTAAATTATTGTTGTATCCTGTGAACAAATATAATGGGCGACTGGTCCAGTTGTCTAAAAAAAAAAAAAAAATTAAATGTCAATGAATAAAATGTGTGTCGATTGCATATGTGCAATGTATTTATAAATTTAATAAATAGGACTCTATAAATAAAGGTAAAAGCTTACATATCAAACGGAAGCCGCAAAGCTTCTGTCCACTTTAGTTTGTTATAGAACTATAGCCTTGTGCTAAGGTACCCACTGCCAACACTTACGGCACCTTTTAACCTTCCACACCTGATAAAAATGTTGCCGACTTTAATGATTATTTATTTTATTTTAAATTTTCTGATACTTCAAAAGCTTTTTATAAAAACAGAGTAAATTAAGATGCGAAGAAAAATATCACATAAAAAGGTTTAAAAAATACTGAGAAAAGAAAATAAAAAAAGAGGATATGATAAAAAGCGGCCTCTGTAGTGTAGTTGTGGTTGAGCAATTGACACACACCCGGAAGGTTCCGAGTTCGATTTCCAGTAAGAATAAAAGAACATAAAAAAAATTATTGTTCGCAAGCCTGGGTGTTTTGTACCGTAATTATAAACACAAATTTAAAAGAAAAACAAAGTTAATATTAAAAGATTCGTACCTACATGAAAAATAATTAATTAA
Source organism: Micrasema longulum (assembly GCF_059751315.1). Lineage (NCBI taxonomy): Eukaryota > Metazoa > Arthropoda > Insecta > Trichoptera > Brachycentridae > Micrasema > Micrasema longulum. The sequence continues at coordinate 406,496 of NW_028277744.1, forward strand.
AAATTACAACTGTTTTTTAATGGGGGATAAGGCTTGCACAAATATTTTTTTTATTTTTTTATTTATTTATTTATTATTAACATACAATATTACATTTTAGTTATTTTAAGACATTTTTGAAATTGTTTTTTTTTTACAGGACTCACCAAGCCAATGAATATGGCTTGTCAGTAAAGATCCTTTACAATTAATCATATGATAGTCCTACATGGTTTTATAATAATAATTACTACTAACTTAGATATAGGGAGCGAAAAAAAAGTACATGTAATTGATGCTTTCAAAAAAAATATTTAGAAGATGTAAAAAAAAGCAAAAAATAAGTGAATGATCACGCAATTTTAAGATAAAAAATAAATAAATACAGAACCGGAGTACCAGAATTTTAAACAGAAGTGTGTACATATTTAATAGGCACAAAGCATTTTATTAAAAACATTATTTATTAACATATCCATATCTATATCTATATCTATATCAATATCTATACCAATATCTATATCTATATCTATATCTATATCTATATCTATATCTATATCTATATCTATATCTATATCTATATCTATATCTATATCTATATCTATATCTATATCTATATCTATATCTATATCTATATCTATATCTATATCTATATCTATATCTATATCTATATCTATATCTATATCTATATCTATATCTATATCTATATCTATATCTATATCTTTATCTATATCTATATCTATATCTATATCTATATCTATATCTATATCTATATCTATATCTATATCTATATCTATATCTATATCTATATCTATATCTATATCTATATCTATATCTATATCTATATCTATATCTATATCTATATCTATATCTATATCTATATCTATATCTATATCTATATCTATATCTATATCTATATCTATATCTATATCTATATCTATATCTATATCTATATCTATATCTATATCTATATCTATATCTATATCTATATCTATATCTATATCTATATCTATATCTATATCTATATCTATATCTATATCTATATCTATATCTATATCTATATCTATATCTATATCTAATAATAATAAATATAAAGAAGATAACGTTATAAATATTAAAAGATGAAGAATGTGGAATCAGGTGAGTTTAGAAGGAAAGAGGAATAGGAACCAAGAAAGAAAATTACTAAAAATTAATATATTCACCATTTAATATATACACAAAGAACATCAACATTATTCCTTGTCATTTTCAGCTGGTGTAGGAGCTCCGTAACAACACTTAACAAAATCCTGTGCCGTTGCAATATTTTGTACATGTTTTAAAGTTTACTGACGGTCAGCTGCATGCCATAATAGAGGGAATGGCTGGGGGGACAAATCACAGAGGGCGCCCTCTAAGGGAGTATTTGAAGCAAGTGGGCAAGGGTTTTAACTGCGCCTCATATGTTGAGGTGATGTTCAAGCCCTGAAGCTCAAGAGGGCTGCAGAGAATAGAGAGCAGTGGAGGATAAAATGAAGTACTTTGGTGCAAACCGATCTTCAGAATTGAGACTGCAAAGAAGACACATGAATAAATACACTGAGTTATGGTTGTTATAATTTTTCAATAAATATTCCCTATAATTTTCCGCAAAGAAGGGTTATTTTTCAGTACAGTTTAGAATTGTTTACTGTTCTTGGACATGCTCTAATAGCGAAAGTTCTCACGCTGCGACTCTCCTAGGGCCCATATAGATCTAAGTGACAATAGAAGAAGAAGATAACTTATATATAACGGTACTTCCGTCATACACATTATTGTACCACATCATATAATATTATTAAACAATGTTTACTACAAAATATAAATAATATGACGGTATAAGAAGTAATTATGAATTCTATTTTTATGGCATGTAACAGTTATATGCTAGTATGTATTGAATCGCAATCATCACAATTTAATTGGTATATGCCAGATTTATTACATCATTATATACCATGATAAAGAAGCTTGTGTGGTTTTTAAAGCGGTCGGTAGAAAAAATAAACAAATAGATCATAGAAATAAAATGTTTTATATTTATTTTAATATGAATATGAAAAAAACAGCGCTATGATTTTTTAAAGTTTTGTATTTCTGAAATTAATCTGCTTGTGACGTATAAAGTTCTCTTCCGTTTCTTCTCAATCACTTCTGCCGATTGGCCCGTTGACGGTAAGTAAACCAGAAATCTCCCACAATTTTCTTATCATTAGTTAACCCATATGAACTAGTTATGTCGTTTAAAGTAGTTCGTTTTATCAAAATATTTTTTTGGCATATTTTTAATTAACTATGCGTTATTATTTAATGCCCTAAATTTTTCCTCATTTTTACGATTATTTATCTCAGGTAACCACACAGTTAAGGGATGAAGTTTTTTCAAACAGTATGTTTAAGGTTAATCTGCATAGAGTTGGTATTCTTCAGGAATATTTTGGCTAAGTTTCCTCTATACACAACTGACAGAATACCCCAGGACTTTATTACAGCGGTGGGTGAATGGTGAGCTTCTGGATACCCTCAATGCAATGCAATATTTAACTGTACCTGGACTGGCATCTAAGCGTAAGACTGATCACATTCCTTCCTGTAACAGATGATCAAGATAAGCTGCATTTATTTTACCCATGCGCCACCGGATGTGGATGAGTCTTTGATGATGATGATAAGTTTGTATGATTTTTTTTCGATTTATTTACTGACACTTGCGTGCTTGATGATGGTTGTAAAATATATCGCTACTAGATCAGCCCCTACCACTATCCTTAATTACATCAATAAACAGCTCTGGCCGAAAATGGGGAATTTGTGTACAGAAATAATTACGAAACGTTAAGCCTTAATTACACGGTGTTTTTAATCAATTAAAATTCCGCACGCGGTCGCTACCGACCTTAAGGCTCGTGAAATTTCGTACGAAATTGAAAAAATAATTGTTCCCCGCGACGAATTGATCTCGGCCGTAGTCGCTCCTTGCGCTTTTAATTCATTATTAATATGGAAATCGAGTGTGTGGAATATCTCCCGCGGTTATGGCTCGACATGATGCACACTGCTGCGGAGTCATGAAAATATGGCAGTAATTATAGTAGAAAAATGTTTAAAAAATTACCAAAGCACATTCATAATAAAAATGTATCAATACAAGTTTATAGTAAATTAATATACTAGCAGGAAATCATGTTTTGTTTTTATATATTTTGCACTGCACATAAAAATATTTGCCCTGGGCAGTGGTTATTAAATAAGCTACACATAATCCAGAGATACGTATTTATTTATTTATTTTCAGCTCACAAACAGTAAAAGATATCACAATATAAATACAATTTATAAAATGAAAAATATTAACACTAAACATCTTTCACCATTTATATGTGAACACCAATAGTCACAAAAGAAAAATTAAAAATTATGTAAGACCAAAATTTAGTTTTCATTATATGTTATTAAAGCAGTTATTAGAATTTGTAAGATTAATTTTAATAAAATTTAATTTAAGATAGATGCAATTTATACAATCAAATATAATTTTACTAGATTATTAATAAAGTCTCGTAGTAGTAATAAGTTTTTTTAATAAATATTAATAAATTATAGTAATAATTGTCAAAATAAAATAACATGAATGAAAAACAATGCGTACTCTTATTTAGTGTATCCGTTTTATTATTGTTGTGCGTGTTAGTTAGGATGAGAATATATATTTTGGGTGTATATAGTATATATATTACAAAAAAATGTAGTGGATTTATTTTTTATTTATTTACATACATAAGTTTATTGTACATTATTTGAGACATAAGTCCCAACTCCGTGGGACTAAAAGTCCTGTGTTGAGATGGGTCTAGCAATTAGTTGACACAGACACATGAGTATAGGATCAGAAACACAAAATTTTGTTTTTCACAAAATACATATATATATGGCTCACCAATATGGTAAACAGTAAACTCGGAAAATCATCAAGGAGTTTCCTACACAAATCCCTACTAAGGAAAATCCAGTTCTCAACCACTTTCTTGAAAATAGTTTTCGTCCTTGAGAGCTTATTACGCTCTTCCGAAATATTAAATACTCTCGGTGCGATAAATGAGAGATGCCTCTGAGCAAAAGTCGTACGGGTTTTGAGTATGACATAATACATGCTCTGGGAAAACCTCGTTCGGACATTTTGCTGAGACCTCTCCTTATTGTTCGACCAGAAGTGTGTAAGTGTTTCTTTTAGGTACAGTTATCTCTTATTATATTATATTGATATATGGTACACATATATGGTACACCATTCTGCCTTTATTTTAACATCTATATTCCTTCAATTCTTTCATCTGTTGATGTTTGTGAAGTTGAATTGAAGGAATATAGATGTTCAAATATAGGCCGAATGGTGAATGTTACACAGTGTGTAAAGTGGCCACTTAAACCAGCCATTGACAGGTCATAAGCCCTGTAGATGCCTGGACTTCTATATTACCTTCTCTTAAATGTTCTTCATTTCTGTTGTAAAATGTTAATATAAACAGCTCCCCAGGGAGTTGAATCCAGTCCTTGTCTACAAAAAACTGGACAAACTCAAAATATTGTTGATCTTAATAATTTGTTGTAACATACTTGAAAAATATTAAAACCATCGAAATTCTTTACTGCTCACTACTTCAACCCTATATAGAATATGCTTCTCCAATTTCGTCTCCATTCTATAAGACTCGCAACACCATATCGCAACAGTCCAACACCGCTTTTTTAGAAAAAAGGCATCGTTACTCAGATTGCAAAAAGGTAATTATTCTCATTTTAAAATAGAGCAACCTCTTAATCTGTCTTCATTAAAGAAACACACAGCTGAGATAAACTCGTACCTACACAGGAATGATCAAAATACTAGATGCTATAAGTGATGTCCCATCTCTGTTGCGATCAATTTCCTTTCTTATTCCTAATGTCACCACATTATGATGTTACTACATTACCTCTATCTAAATCATGTCTGAAGAAACATCTCCTTTCTCTTTTTTAATCTCTCCTCCTTTCCTCTTTCCTCTTTTTTTAAACTTGTTCATTGACAACAAAAAACACCGCTTTTTGTTTGAGTAAAACTAAAAGAAAAACCCACGGTCCTTAAAATGGTTTTGGGTATGTAGAGGGTGAGCTTTTGTGTATGTATGTTGTCAAATAAAGATGTTCAAGCATATACAGAATAGTTAATACTACAGTGTGTAAAGTGGTGACTTAAACCAACCAATGACAGTTCATAATCCCAGTAAATAAATGCTTAGACTCCTATATTCCATTCTTTAAAATGTTCTTTATCTCTGTTGTTATAAACCAATATTATAAACTCTTTAAAGGAGTTAAATCCAACTCTTGTCTGTAAACATTTCGGCAAACTCAAAATTCTATTATTATAAATATTTTTTATTTATTTAGAAGACAAACAAATTGCAATTTTATCTAACCCAACAATCAAATAAAATAGGTAATGTATTTTTTGTTTCAATGCGTACGTAAAAAAAACAATGACTTCTTTAAATAGTACTAGCAAAATGTGTAGTTATTGAGTTTCTTTTTAAATATTGGATAAAGTATATTAACTATTACAATATTTAAGTTTGTCGTAGAAAAAAGACTGGAGAACATTTGGACAAACTTAAATAATGTAATGAAACCAACTGGTCCAAGAAGAAGTTTAAAAATTGAAAAATTGTTTTCAGGCGTTGCCTAGTATGTGAAATAATTCAGTCACATGAATCTCTTCACATCAATAAAGGTTTCAGCTCTTTAACTTCACTAAAATCAACAAATGGAAGAATTGAAGAAATATGGATGTTTAAACGTAGGCAAAATGGTGAATGTTACACAGTGTGTAAAGTGGCCACTTAAACCAACCAATGACAGATCATAAGCCCTGTAAACGCCTAGACTTCCATATTCCCTTATTCAAGGTATTCCCCATCCCTGTTGTAATTTGTTGATTTATATTAATTATGTTTTACCGTGTTTCAATCGATAGTGGCCCAATGTGCGACGCCCCAAGTTAAGTATGTAAAGACCTTAAGCTTTCTTCTTTGAAGACCCCAATTTTTTGTGCAAACTATTGAGGACATTGCGTTTTTACGTTAAACATTAAATTTCTTTCATGTTACTTAATTACACGTCGTAATAAACAAATATTTTTTGTTAATATAACGTTGTCAATTACTTAAAATATACACAAACATGATACAAGGAAGAACTATTAACCCACTTTTGAAAAAAAAAACATTTTCATAGTTGCGTCGGGTACTGAATTTATAAACGAAATGCATCGTATTTCAATCTTCAGTTACATGGAGGTAAAGTGATCAGTCTTACATTTCAGGTGCCATATAAATAAATATTTTATTTCTACCCTACGGAGAAACACTCCGAAGCAGACATATTTTCATTCGATTTCCTTTTTCTGAATTTTTACGTGGTAATAGATACCCAGTTTTAATCACCTATCTAGGACTCTGGTTCTTTTATACATACAGTACTGTATTTTTCATCCGCACATGCACAGTAGGGTGGGTCGATATTTTTTTTTCCGAATTTTGAAATGAAAAGGGTCTAAAAAAGTGCCTTTTGGATTACTCAGAATGCAAAAAATATCAAAAAAAATATTCAATACTACTTTTGGCCCTCAACCAGAGCTTGAAGGTTTCAAAAAAGTCGATTTTTTGGAGTAAACCGGCTGTCATTTCGTATTTAAGTAAGAAAATTAGTCTAATTAAATGTGATAATGTGAACTAAATCTTATTAAATAAGCATCTAAGGGCGTGAGTTGCACATTGTTTTGTAATAAATGGGTAGCATTGCTTTAATAGGCCATTGTTTTCGTCAATATTAGCCAGGCGCTCGACGGAATTAGTTCCGCGGAATGTAAACTTTTTCCATTTCGGAAGTTTTAAAGCGCGTTCGAATATGTAATGTGATTTAGTTATTTCTTTACTAACACAAAATAATTTTATCAATATAGATAATCAACAAAATGTTCAGACAGTGATAAACTTCAAACCTCGGTTAAGGACCAAAAGTAGTATGGAATATTTTTTTAAATAATTTTTACGCTCAATGTGATCTAAAATGCATTTTTTTAGACCCCTTTCACTTTGATGTCTAAAAAAATAAAAAACCTCACACATCATCGGCCCATTCTAATGCACAGCTATTTAAAAAAATACTTTTATTTAATTTTCCAAAGTTTCCATTACGTCAGTGGAAAATACTAAAATTAATAAATGGTAATTTAATTCAACACCCATTAGATTATGAGCACAAGCTTATCAAGCAAACAACACATCAATATCCTTCACCACACTTTAAGATCTTGCAATTAATTATTCCCAAGTGAATTTGCTACTGCCGACGTTCATTTCGACAGACTGGCTATTAATTTTATTTTTTTATCGCGTTGGTTTTTTGCACATTAGTAGATTTAGCAATAATTCTCGTTTGAAATGAGTAACATCATTGAACAGAAGTAGATAAACTGCCAATCGGCAAACTATCTTCCCAACTACGCTGTAAGTAAAATATTTGATTAAGAAATTCAGTTTAAGATTTATTGCAATACAGAGAATAAACGTTTTAAAATTTGAATATGGAAGTCATTGACTGATTTTACACACTGTAATTGTAACCTTCACCATTCTGATGTTTTTGAATCTATATTTCTTCAACTTTCCCATCGATAAAAGATTACCCTCTACATACCCGAAACATTGATAAAGACTCAGGGTCTTTTTATTTGTTTTGCTGATAAAAAAGGGACTGGAATAATTTCTCGCTATTTTCCAACAGATGGTATTTTTTTGGATTTTTTACGTCGCGTCGGGCAATGCTACAGCCAACTGCATCGTAAAGATCGCCATTAGGCTTGAAACTACAATATATATGTTTTTCTTTTATTATATTGTACAAAATATAGAACAAACCTTTTGAACTTTTTCAAGGATGGTGAATGGTAATAATATTTATTTATTCATGCATTTCATATACAGTTTTTTGTTCACTTTGCCTAGCTGTGTGACAGTTTCACTAGAGTTTGATTCATCCTGATGACAGTTGTCACCAGAGTTTGCCACGTCCTGATGACAGTTTCACCAGAGTTTGATTCATCCTAATGACAGTTGTCACCAGAATTTGCTTAATCTTAATGACAGTTGTCACCAGAGTTTTATACATCCCGATGGCAGTTGTCACCAGGGTTTGTTGCGTCAGTTATCTTATTTATTCATTCCTTAGAAAGTTAATGCTTAGACTCATGTTCTCTCAAATTACTTCAGAGAACGAAGATTAGATTGCGTTCTTCCAACGATGTTCAATAATCTCCCGAAAACCACAATTAACAAGGAAGATCTTTAAATGAAAGGAATTGAAAAAATACCTCCATTTATTATTAATGATAAATAATAATTAATAAATGTATTTTAATATGTGTAAAATAAACCCTTTTAATAATTATGTCCTACTGAAAAGTGGGTCTAGACTTAGTGGGTATCAAAAATTATATGTTACAAAATACGATGAATAAACGCTGTTCTGGAGCAGTGAAAGAAAAAATCTCTCTTGGGACATCTGTTCGGTCAGTTTTGCATGAGCTCTGACACAAATGTGTCTTGGAAATTAAGAACCTGCCCATTTAATCACTGTCTGAATTTCATAGCTGAAATTTCTCCTAGTTTAATGGTATCATAATGCCCATTGATCGGCTTCTTGTTACACAACTTCCGCTAAACAAATAGTATAACAATAAATCTTTCGGTTTAATAAATAATACTCGTACCATTCAAAGTTCAACTACTTACAACGGCACGGTTTTTCAAACTGGAACAGATTTGGAAAACATTTTTGAGAAAACCAACTTTTAATATATTTTTCAGGGCCATTCCGCGAAACTTCAGAAAACAGTATTTTTTAATTTAATTTTTTTATGTAAATATATATCAAAAACGTAATTTATAAACCAAGCAATACATTCGGGACGCGGACTAGTAAAACAGAAAGGTGGGGGAGAGGTAGGGGTTTTTGTAAGGGGTGCTAGTCTGAAAAATTAAGGGTTGTCTCCATTTTGTTTTTTTTTTTTTTAAATCTAAAACGGTGTCAATCTCTGTTATAATTTTATTATTTAATTAGCTCCCAAGGGCATAAAATTCAGTCTTTTATCTACAAAAATTTGGACAAATTCAAAATATGATAATAAGATCCAAGAAGTGTAAAAATTAGAAAATTGTTTTCACGCATTGTCACAATAGTGAGTAACACTCAGTTTACCCTGAAGATGGCTCCCGCAATGGTAGCCGAAACGTCAGAACTAATCCAACACACACGGTATCTCCCAAAAATAAACATATTTACATTTAAATTCATTTGAATATGTCCTTACAAGACAAAACGCGTCACGTAAATTAAAAAAAAAAAATGTAGAAAAAATCCAATAAAAGTGTTTTGTTTTGGAAAACTTATTAAATTTTAATATGGAATTCCACCAATTATCTGAATATAAAATAAATTTGCTTTTAATTTGCGGATGAGAAAACATCTTGGCCCATTGTGCTGCTGAAAACTATGGCTAATTTCGCTATTGATAATCCTAGAATTATTTTTATCACTATAGGTGGCTTAATAGCGGTAGCGCATTTTTGCTCTGAGGTCTAGAGGGTATTATTCTTATTTTAAAAAAAATTCATAAAGTAGATGATAAAATAAATAATGAACGACTAACTGAAATTGAAGATGTTAAATACTTAGGACGAACACTATACAGACAATTGACATGGACAATTTATATCAACAATTTAATTAACAAAGTGGCGACATTATCGAGTCTTTTTAAAAAAATCAAAAACTTTGATCCAAAAACAGAAAAAAATATGTTTTTGGAATGTACGAAGCCTATGTAAAAACTAAAACATGTTATATGCAACTACTATGGGGAAAAGGAAATCAAAATGACATAAATAGACTACAAAGACAGCAAAATAAAATATTAAAGTTAGTATATGACCTACCCTATCTAACAGTAACCAAAGAACTTTTTAAACAAACTAAGCAATTAAATGTAACTGAACTGTTTAAACTAGAATCTATTATTCATAAATAAGCCACTGATATAATTGTAGACAAGGAATTAAAACTTGAAAAAAATGTACTTAACATGAACACAATACGAGAATATCAGAAAAATATCATAAACAACCTTCTAAAACGAGACAAGAACAGTCGAGACTAATAAACCATGGACTGAAATTATGCAATAAACTACCAGACAAAACTAAGCAAAATACTCAGACAACCTTTACAAAAGACGTTAAAAATATTATCATTAACAGTAGAATGTGAATTTCAGAAGTAAAAATATTTTGTAAAATTTATGTAACCCAAGGGTTTATTAATGAAATTGTTAAATAAAAAAAAGTTTTTTTTTCTTCTTACGATGCAGTGCGCCGTTTTTATGCAAATACTAAGTTACCGCCGCTAGTTAATATACTGTTATTTAAAAAAACCTAATACTCAATTTAAAAACGAGCCCTGCAAATGACAAGCTCATAAATTGGCATATCTCTAACTTGTTTGTTTGTATATATAAGTAGTTTAGTCGGATGTGTTTATAATAAATTGAACAAGTCGTGGGCGATCAGCAGCAAGCGAATGCGCATGCGCATGTGCCCACTCAGGACAATTAATTACCTAATTTTACAATAAAGACTGTAAAGCTCGCTCAACTCTTATAACTGGCAGGTAGCTTTTGAGACGAGAGCGCGGCACCCTAGTAAGCTATGTAAAAACAACCCATACCATTTTATCCCGTCTGCGTATACAGGAATGCTGAAAATCATCCGTCACTGATAAACTTTTTGAAGGAGTATTTAAACAAAATATTCCGATTTATGCATTTTATTATGTTTTTATCATAAAAATCAAAAAAAGTACCAAACACATTTTGTAGTAAATTTAGGGAAAATATAAAATAGTAAGAAATAACGAAGTAAAATTAACATAAGAAAATATCACAACGAGAACAATGTATTTTAAATATTATGTAGTAAATGTAAATATTGCGAGTAAACATTTAATAATTAGTAGACACTCTTTATAAAATATATTATATTATACAAATTTATAAAAAAGAAAAAATAACAGAGTTTGAGATGAATAAGTCACTATCAACATAATATTGAAATTTCTTAATTCCACACAAGTCATGGTCAGAATAACTTTGTCTTTAAATGTGTAAAAAATTATAATAATCTTCTCAATGAACTAATAACTATTAAAAATAATATACGAGTATCAATAAATAAATTCAAAGTAAATCTAAAGAAAATTTTTGAACACATGTAAAAACTTCATTAAATTTTAATTAGTATGAATTTATTATTGTTTTATGTTTGTTTTTATATATCCTATGTTTGGAATTTTTTTCTCATGTACTCGTATTTAAAATCATATAAACTCTTAAAAACAAACTACTACAACAGTGTAAGTCACTCTCCAAGCACAAAAGTTAGTTTTTTTTGGAGATTTAATGTGATATCATTTACTAGATGTGTAAAAGTAGACATGTATAGATTTTTTTTTAAACATGTCCTTTTTATGAAATTTATTAAAAAAAAAAAAAAAATTAACTCCATCAATTTTTCAAATTTATTCTGAATGTAGGTATTTAAAAACATTTCACGCGAATTTCTCGGTTTGTCCCGCACAAAGCCCTTCCTTGTCCCAACTTCGTAGCTCCAGACATGGTCACTGTATTTTTTTTTAAACAAACAGACATACAATCACCTTGAGAGTTAGAAACGTATCGACAGGTATATTAGGAGCCCTTTGAAACGAAATTAGCCAATCAAACGACGTGATTTTACTAACCCATTTAAATACCTGCATATTACACAAACGATTTGTTTATGTGTTAATGTTGGAAAGAGTAAGTGGTGGGCACTCTACGCAAATTATACTGGGGTACATTAATGTTAATCAACTCAAATCATAAAAAAAAATGCATATTATTCATATTGAAGGTAGGTTCCCCCCTCCCTTGCACCCTTTTCTTCTCGAATACTCCAATTTTTTCCAAAATTTTATGATGAATTTAAAAAAATATATATAAGTCTGCTTATCTTTTCACAACATGGTCGAAATGTGATTCATACATGTTTGAAATGGTATAAAATTTAACACTTACATTTATGTACATATTAAATCGAATGAAATATTGTTTGAATATTTTTTTTAGTGTTTAGAAAACATCGTAACTATTTGTATAATGTGAATTCATTGAATCTAACAATATTAATTATTATTGATTTAAGTCAACAAGAAAATAAATTGATTATTAAACAATCCGTCAAAATACAAAGAGGTTTCCATTAATCTTATAATATTTTATAATTATTCTAATATGTGTATATTTGTATAATAGTGTAACATTTTAATTGATCAACTCAACTCCATAGAAGTGACATTTTACAATCGACCTGAATTAATCATAAAATAAATCGAGATTCGCCAATATTTTATGATAATTATTATTGAATAGAGTAAATTAATATCGCCTTACTAGGAGCCCGTGTGCAAAAGTCACGCATCAGAATGATCGATTAAGTATAATCTAATGACAAAATAAATCAACGAAATCTTTGAAATAGTCAAAAATGTATTTGCATCTCATTTGTACTCATTTAACACTGATCTACAGTGAGCGAGAAGACACACGACATTTGAATGATAAAATGAAAATGGCACGCATTTATCTGGTTCAGACTCATTGTGGGGATAGAGGAATGAAAGAGATGCAAATATTCGTAGTTTTGGTAGTAAGTTATCGGTGATTAATACGCCGAGTTAATGTTGCCGAAATTTTTGAATGACAATACAAAATGGCGGGTGATAGGGAAATTAATAATACACATGCTAGCCTATAAAGATTAAGTTCTTTTGAAGATTACCGATTGGTTTACGGCGGGGCGTTTAAACTACCGAAAAACGTCAATGATAATATAATTTATTAGAATAACTACAGTTACTGGAATTCAATCACTCCCAGCATCAAGATATTAATTACGTTTACGTATATACGGTTCTCTGTGTCCAGGTAGAAGAAGAGTACAATACTCTATGTGAAAAAGAACCAGAACCCTGGACGAGTGACTCCATAACCGCGCTTAGGAAAATATCTGACTTGGGGAATCTAGAGGAGATAAGTCCGCCTTGTTGTTTAGGACTCGATTCGGAACTAACACTGTATTTCTTTACTGTCATGCTGGGAAATCAGAATAAGATGATTGTACTGATCACGTGTATTTGATTGATCACAAATACAAGTAAGGGGTACAATGACTGGTTTTAAAGTTTTACGTTATGTTATTTTCGCGGTTTGATCAAAAAGAAATATTAAACTTTCGCTTATTTAGTTTTTCAAAATTTACATTTACAAATATGCGAAACTGAAGAAATACAGTCTTTTTAAACAGTTTTGGGTAAGGGGTGGGTGCTTTTATTGTATTCTTGAGGTTCTGGGTTCGATTCCTTGCAGGGCGGCTGTGAAATATTAATTTTTAGGTTTTAAGAACTGCAATATTTCATTGAATTAATTTTTTACAATAATTAAGTTTTTATTATTAATTTTGTTAATTTCATTTAAATTCGTATTTTATTAATATGTAAATAAGATATATTAATGAATTATTGTTTACAATAATTTCATTTCAATTTTAATAGTTTCTGTTGTTAATTTGGTTTTAAAATATATTTTATTAGTGTTTACGTGAAATTGATGAAAAATAAGTAGTCTTTTTTTATCGGTATATTTCTGTACATTATGTATTATTTTTCATTGTTTGTAAATCAAATAAATTAATATATTGTTCCTGAACAGGCACCTAAGCGTAATACTGATCACCTTACCTTAATGTAACAGGGGATTGTGATACGCTGCATTTGGTTTATAAATGGAGTGCTCTATGCTCCACTGGATGTGAAAAAAGGAATGAAGATGATGATATAACGTATTGATTTTCAACAATATTTTAATAAGGTATGAACGTACAAATGGTTGTAGACAAGGCTGAATTCAACCCACTAGAGAGATATTTATGGACATTTACACTTTGCAAGAGAGAGGGATGGAAGTCAAGGGATTTGCAGGGTTCGTGTTCTGTCATTGCTTGGTTTAAGAAATCACTGGGTAGCCTTTATCATTAAAACATCCATGTTTAATCAAATCCCTCACCTGTTGACTTGTGAAATAAGCGCTTTAAACTTTTTTATGTAGGTCACATTCATCTGACTGAATTATTTCCTACTATGCAACGCTTAAAAATCCTTTTTTATTTTTCGTAAGTACTTCTTCCAATACAAGTGTATCATTAACAGGAGGGACGAATCGTCAAAATAAGCGATTATTCACAGCTAAACATTATATTTGACTTTCGATAATAATTCGTAATAATAAATATGTTTATGCGAAAATAAATATAAAAAAATTGTGACTTATAATAAATCGCCACCACCGTTTATATCTTCCTACAAAAAAAATTAATGAAGTGCGCTCAGCGCCCAGCCCGTTCTCAGTGAACGATGAAACTAGCCGACTACCTCAGCTTATTTTTTATAAACAAAAAAGTACACAATATTTTACGTCTTTGACTAAAGTCAGCTTTTTTAGTGCTAAAACAAGCTTGCAGATGACAAATATTATTTGAAAATGCTCTATTTCCTCTATAAGAAACTAGTATTTCGAACATCATTTCCGAAGGACTATTTTTCTTTGGAAGGATATCGTTGACATATTATATATCACATAGGACATGTGGCATTTTTGGCACTATTCATTATTATTCATTAAGGGAATCGGCCAAAGTTCAGTGTTGACAATTACTGCTGAATGTCATTGTGGTATTTGTTAATAAACCTTTGAACAAGTGTTGTTTTAAAATAGTGTAGAATAATGCTACGTATATCGCGTGATTAGTAATATTTTTTGATTGAGTTGATTTTCACAGAACCACAGAAAAAAAAAGAGTCATTTATAATTGTATTACTAATGAATAAGATACAAATTAATGATAATTTTTTGAAGATTACTTAAAAAATAAATCACGGCTCGCCACTGATTAACAGTACTTTTAGAATGTACAAATATTTATAGACAAGGCTTAAAGTACACCAGCCAATGACAGGTCACAAGCCCTGTAAATGCCCAAATCTATTTCTGTATTTATTTTTAAAAATCATTTCATCAGTATTTATTTGGCGTGTAAATGGTGCATAGGGCATTGGTTTTAGTTAAAAACGTCGAAGTCGTTTTTATTATTATTTAAGTTTTTTATTTTTTTTATCTAGCACCTTGATCATTGCTTCACTCATCCAATTGTCTTCGCGTCCGGCCCTGTACCTATAATAATAGTAATAAGTAATGACAGCGTAGGGACCACCCAGGTAGACGATCACCTGTCGCTAGCGCCACAGGCAACCGAAAGCCAGTAGCCGCCATAGAGCGCACGCGCGTATACCGCGCTGCGCTGTTAGAACCACTACAATATACATAACGCAGATAGGTGGCATAACTCTTTCGAGAGCTTTTGTTATTCGGCCCCTTATCGGTATGATACCTTTTTATGATGATTTTTAATCTAAGTATGTTGTATTGTTTTTTATTTAATAAAAAAATATTTTCCAAAACCATAAATAAATGTAACGATAACCAGAAAGTGTTTTCTACCCGATAGCTGTTCTCAGGTAAAAATCTTGAATCAGAAAATTAAGTGGATATAACTCCGCTGTGTTGTGTAGTGGTTGACATGTTTGTCTACCATTTTTGAGCTCCTATGTACGATTCCTAGCAGGGTCGACATGAAACATTGAAAAAGTGAGTGAGGCGAAATGACTTAATAGATAATAAATTATTAAATTATAACAAACGAAGAAGTGATAATGTTCTCCTGTACAAAACAATCAAAACACTGCCTGTTTGAGGATTATTGTGGCTTTACATTATTTTAGAACAACTAAATAGTAATTCATTCAGATTTCCTCTCAAACATAACCATAATACACGCTAATAATAGAACTTTCAAATATTTAGTACCTAGTATTTTTAATTTATTGCCGAAAGAACTTAAATTTAACTCGCAGTAACAAGAGCAAAATAAGAAAGTGGCTACCCGATCAAAAGTTTTTATGTGAATAGTAGCTTATGTGTAAATATTTAAATTTTTATATATATTCTTGTATTAAAAAAATAAATTTGTGTATTATTATTTGTATAAACATGTATATTCTGATCTTTCTGGCTGTTGATTTATATCTGTCATTCATTGTTTTTATAAATGTAGATAATATTATATAAGTTAGTGTAAATATAATTTCCACCAACCAGCTACAGAAAGTGTCTTGGTGGGATTTTAGTTTTAGTTAAAATATAGCAATAGAAATTTTAAAAACTGGAAAATGTAAAATTGTATTATTTAAATAAAAAAACCCAGATAAATTATTACTGAATATGAAAGATAGGGGTTTATTTTATCCTGTATCCGAGGAAAAGTGTAAAGATGTTTGAGATACTCAGCGGGATAATTTATTTTGGTTCGTACTCTCTACAATTGACATTGCAGAATGTTTGTATACGTTATACCTTAAATCTTCTCAAATTTGACCACATAACCGAATACAACATGCAACTACACTGGCTCAGTATCATGCATAGAAAAAATATTCACATTCTATCACTTTTTCTCAATATTTTGAATAATCCCACTTTGCATGTTTATCTGAACGAGCTCTTCCAACCTCTATCACAACACGGACTATCTCTTCGTTCTAGTAACGAGAGAACCCTTTTACTACCCATTTACCGCTCTTATTTGTTTCCTTTCTTTTTCACAGTAGTAGCTGCTCGATTATGAAATAATTTACCTGCTAATGTTAGAGACGCCTTACTTTACACTTCATTTTATTTAAATCAATATTAAAATGTCGCTATCTAAATGTTTGAGTTTTTTTTTCTCCTTCTTCTTTCCTTCCCACTACCTCACTTCTTCTCTCTTTCTAGTAAAGTGTACATTTTTAGTTAATTTTTGTTTTAAATTTTGCTATAAAATTATAAGATTCTGCACAATTACAGATTAAAGTCCACGTACTTGTAATTTTCTCAAACTGAACTGAACTGTTTGGGTAGGTAGGAAGAAATTGCCTTAAAGCAATATGCCCGCCCTCATATGTTTATAAATTGTGTATGCATATGTTAAACAAATAAATAAAATAAACTGAGATGAAGAACATTTTGTCGAAGTGAATATATAAGTCTAGACAATTACAGGGCCTATGATTTGTGTGGTCTCTTCACACACTGTGTAACATTCACCGTTCTGCCAATGTTTACACATCTATATTACTTGAAATCTTCCATCTGTTGTTCTTTGTGAAGTTGAAGAGCTGAAATTCTTGTTGATGCGGATGACATTCTGACCAAATTGTTTTACCTACATACTTTTCAACACCTGAAAATATTTTTCAATTTTTATGCTTTTCCTTAGACCAGCTGTTTTTTTTATTTCAATAACTCCCAAGGGGGTTGAATCCAGTTTTTACCCATAAAAAAATTGATAAAATAAAACTATTGTTGATTTGTTGAGGTTTGAACTGCAATATTATATAATTTATTGCTCTTGGACTGAAACCAGAAACGTTAAACTAATCATCTTAACTTCAAAAAACAGATGATCGAAATACGCTGCATTCAAATATCTAATACAATACCCTATGCATCACTACACAGTTCTAATTCTGGTCCATTCTCAAAGCCCGATAAGCTGTTTTCTTCCAACCTTTTACATATCTTGATTGTACACAGTTTTTATTTATATTGGCTCAGAATAAAAAATAACTACAAAAGCTCATTGTTTAAATACGTAATAAATGTAAATTAATAAATTCCAAAAAAATACTTCATTATATCTACCCTAATTTGTAAGTTCATTCAAAAGATTTATCATCATTTTTCCTTAATAGAAAACGGCGAAAGACGATGATTCTTTTAGTAATAAAGTCATTAAAACAAATTGTTATTCATAGAAAACAACTTGTAGTAATAAATCAAGCCATATATACAGGAAATATAAAACAAATAAGAACAATTGCTTTTCTAATAAAATGTCAGATTTTATTTATTGGCGACATGGTTTTCAAATGAACGAGCGCCCAATAAAAATATTTGAAAAAACTATCTATATGATAATTTATGAATTTTCCTTCGCTTGATGAAGACGTTATACTAAATGCCTTGAATTTGATGGATGAGTAAATTGATATTGTTTAACATTTTGATAGGTAGTGATATGATTAACGAAACCCTTTTTAATTAATTTTCTCTCCAAGCTTTTGTTTAATGGATTTTTGAAATTCATAGTATTTTTGAAGTATTTAAAAATAAAATATACTGTAAATAAATAAATATGATGAACAACTTTGTTTCTCGTCAAAAAACAATAATTTTGCATTTGTGTGTGATAAAGGATTAAGAATTTAATTTTTCTGTATGTGAGATAGTTATTTATAAAAACCCTGTTAAAAACATATCCACGATAATGATTAGAAACCCAAAAATGTCAAAATATTCTCCAAAAAAACACCTGCAGTACCTCAGATAAAGATATTTTTTGCCCAATGAGACTCAAATTTTATAAAACTTCAAGAGATTGCTAATTCTTTCAAAACCGAGTCGAAGTAAAAGAGTGGCTCCTCATAATTGAAAGAAGTCAGCTGGATGAGGTCCTAAGAATAATAATTTAGTGTTGTCTTCAATACTCAATGTTTATTTTTCATTTGTTTTATTTTATTTTTTTTCTGTTTTTTGGTTGTAATTTTCCTTCAAGTTTTAGTTTTTGGAACTCACATATTTGCCAATTTAAAAAAATGATTATATTAATTTTATTTATGCTTTAATTTTTTTAACTTTAACATAACTCGGTAGTCAGATGGCAGAAGGGACCATCTTTACTTTTCAAAAATGTTCAGGAGAGCTGAAATAAGACTCAATTTCAAGACTTCGATCCACATACTAAAATATTTTAGTATTATTTTGAAATAACATATTACCATTCTAAATAATGAGGTTTTTTTTTCTATGTGTATTTAACGAAATATTTATTAAAACTTTTGAAAACTAAAACACAGAAAAAAATACAGATGGTCCCTTCTGCCATCTGACTACCGAACTGTTTTTAATATTTTCATTCTGTAATTTCTACAATACACTAATGTATGTATGTATTAATACATTTATAATTTATTTATAAAAAATGTTAAACATACATCTACGGAGACACAGTTTATAGTGACACAACTTGGAACGACCATATAGATATAATATATATGTAGCTTTAGAACGTTATGTTTGTATCTAGTGATGCTGCTAGGAATATTTTCTGACAATTTTACCTGTCAAGTACCTACTTATTTTATTTTATTTTATATTGGATGTATGTACTCAATTTTTTTGACAATAAACGCTGTATTTTAGCACTGAACTAAACGTAAAAGGATTTCACAAATAGATTTACAAATTTTAGATGTTAATTTAACGAAGATGAAGCAGTTATGAAGAATATAATTCCTCACATGTTAGGTTCAGTGATCTCTTTATACACCATGTAACATTATCCGTTCTGATTATAGGCAGTTGACTTTCATATTCACGTATGGTATTTTTTATTCTCTACAAATATGTTTTGTTTTGAATATTACATTCCCGTGCGTATTATTTTACTATAAATAATGAAAGAGAAAACAAGAGACCATAATAAACCAGACATTTTTTAATGACAATCTAGACAACAGCGAAATTTTATTTTTTTATTAAAATTTTATTTTATTTAAACCTCATAATTTTTATAAAGAATGCATAAGATATGCTCAAATCTTTGTAGATCAAAAACAATCCCGTAAGGGGAAAAACCATCCTATATTAATATTTACGGTATTCTGGTCATTTACGGGATTTCTGACCTGACATTTCTTGGTTTATGTGATCATCTTACGCACTGTGCATCATTTACAAAAAATACGGTTATCCATCTCTGTTGCAATTTATATGATATTTTTATTTTTTACATAAACAGTAATCAACTTCAAGAATGTTTGGAGTATGTGCAAATGTTTGCAGAGTAGCTGGACTTCCTTGATAGGGAGTTATTCATATCTATTTTTTTTGCAAATAGGCAGAATGTTGAATGTTACACAGTGTGTAAAGTGGTGACATGAACCAGCCACCGACAGGTCATGAGCTCTGTAAATACCCAGACTGCTATATTCCATTTTCCGAAATGTTTTAAATTTCTGTTGAGATATCATAATCATAATTCCCTTTCACCTAAAGGTCCATAGGGCACTACATTGGTTCACCAATAACAGAAAATATTGATCATTTTTTGTAACATGGAGGTAAGATGATCAGTCCCTCACTTCAGGTACCAGTTCAAGGATTATGAAATATTCTAGTGCGAAAAACACCTTTTAAATAAATATTTCATATCAACCATATCGGGAATCAAACCCGAGACCTCTCGCATGGAAGGCACACGCGCTAACCATTACACCACGAAGCCGATAAGATAAGTCGTATAGAATTACGTTATTGAATGGAATATTTTACTACTAGATTCGCCTTTCAACGAGAACATAATTTATTCTGACAGATCAGAATAAAAAATGGTTACTGTTTAATTTTCTGAAACCAGAAGCCAAATACGCTTTCTTAAAGTAATTTACTGCCGTAAAGCCCAAAATGTGGAAGCTTTGTGCGCCGTACACCGGTTTTACCGCTCTTATTTATTACTCCTAGACCAAATTTAGACCAATTTACATTGTATTACTACACCGCCAATAAACTATAACGAATGGTAATAACAATTAAATTTATAAAGGTTTATTGATGGGGACGGTTGAACTTAGGTTTTGCGGTTTTAGTTTTGTTTCCAATCTTAATTAAATGTCGGTTTGCGGTTCAGCTAAACAAACACATTTATGAATAATACATTTTTAGATATTTCCTGTTTTCAAAAGATCATTTAAATTAGTGTAGGCGTTTTTCCGTTTGTTTATTAGTACAATATTTATTAGATACTACCTCAATCTGGCCACGCTTTGCTGTAGCTTTGTCTGATATGAATTATTAGAGGAGTAAATAAAAATAGTCTTGACGTCCTCCGTAGTGTAGCGGTGAAGACGCTTGACTCACGCATGGAAGGTTCTGGGTTTGATTCCCGGAGAGAAAACAAAAATTAAATTAGATTTTTCTTAAGCCTGGATGTTTTGTGCTGTAATTCACCACTGTAATTGGGTCTCTTGGCCAGTTGTAGTGCTAAATTAAAAAAAAAAATTAAACATTTACTGAAAGAACACATTGCTTAATGTAATATCTTTATTTTCTGCGACTATGCTGAAGAATATCATCACATCATTCCATTCCAGAATGGTACACCAATCGCAGCATATTTCGATCAATTGTCTTACATGAAGGTAAGGTGACAAGACTTACGATTCAGGTACCAGTCCAGGAACCATAAAATATTCTAGTGTGAAAACACCCTGTTAAAATTAATATTTCATATCAACCATGCCGGGAATCAAACCTGGGACCTCTTGCATGGTAGGCAAACACGCTGACCATTTCACCACGAGGCCGGCATATAGAATATAAGGAAATGCAATTTTCTACAATTTTTTTTAGTCAATCCATCGATTAATTTTCTAAGATTAGAAATGTAGTCACATAACACGTCGCGTAACATTCAACGTTCTGTCTACGTCTTTTTTTTTATTTAAATTTTTCATTGATTAACCCTTACGGGTTACAAATATTTAACAACTTTTTACTTTTGAAATTCACATTCTACTGTTATTAATAATATTTTTAACATCTTTGGTAAAGGTTGTCTGAGTCTTTTGTTTAGTTTTGTCTAAAAGTTAATTGTATAATTTCAGTCCATGGGTATTTTTCTAATATTCTCGTATTGTGTTTTGTTTCAAGTTTTAATTTTTCGTCTACAATTACATCAGTGGCTAATTTATGAATAAATTTTAGGGATTCTAGTTTCAAAAGTTCAGTTACATTTAATTGCTTAGATAATAAATAAGCATCTACTTTATAACATTTTTTTCTATATTCAAAATAGATAATATTGCATTTTTTTTATTAAGTATAAGTAAGTTTGTGTTTGTCTATTTAGTCAACATAGTAAGGTCTTTATTTATGTCATTGTTTGTTAATACGTCTGTTTGATTTTTTAGAATAGTCCAATGTCGTCGGCATACAAAATAATTCTGAAAAATCAAATTTCTTTATTTCTTCTACGTGTTAATTTTTGTAAAGTGAAAGAGTCAAAAACAGAATATATTTAGTTGATAGACATTTTAACGGAGATGGTGAATCTTTTTGAGAAGGGAATATAAAAAACAAGGCTATTTTATGGCTTATGCGCGGCAATTGGCGGGTTTAAGTAAATATTTCTGTGTCTGGGCGGATGAACAATAAAGTTATGTATGTTCTATGATAAGACCGCCTCACCATGCAGTAGTTGACGCATTTGTCTACCATTCTTGAGGTCTTTGATTTGATGCCTGGCAGGGTGGACTTTATATATATTTTTTTTTGTATAAATATTTTCGTTCTTTTGATTTACCCAAATATTTCATTTTTAGGGCCATTTTCAACGAGTTGTAAATAACTCACTTTTAGAAAATGGAAAAAAAGTTGAAGTAGAGTAGGATTCGAACCACGGACCATTGGTCCGTGAGTCCGAGACACTAGCCACAGGACCACAACCCGATTTATTTCTAAAGTTTTTGGAACTGCAGTATTTATTGTATTGTTAGACTAATCAGCTTGCCTTTATGTAACAAATTATCAAAATACACCGCATTTAGTTTACCAATGCAATATCCTATGCACCACTGTTAGCGGAAAGAGAAAAGATGACGATGATTGAATATCCAGATTTCCTCAATTTTCTATCCGCTGATTATTTTGAAAGTATGCATAACGTTATACATTTCTCAAATATTTATGTATCATAATCATTATCATCCTCTTTTCCACTCCCAGTGGTGTTAATCAAATACAGCATATTTTAAGCACCTGTCACATGAAGGTAAAGTTATCAGTATTACTCTTTAGGTGATATTTCATTAAAAAAAATCTTTGAAATCAGCATTTTGCGTCCAACTTGCAGAAGTCGAACTCAGGATCTCAAGAATGGTATGTGGACGCGCCAACTAGGTAGTTCATAACGAGGGGGATTTATTTCCAATCGATTTTCTCAGCAGCCATCGAGTCAAAAACAGTCGTTAAGGGTTCTGGCATAAAAATAATGCTTTTACAAAAATATATGTACCCAGTAGGTAATTAAAATTTAAAAATACAAAGTTAGTGCTTGAAATATCTGTTTTACATAAATATCAGTTAATATTGATTGAATTTCCGATAATTTGAATCAGTTTATCAAATATTTTTTTATCTAGGTTACATATTTTGACAATACCAAGGCATTAAAATTATTTTATAACACCTAATCTCAAGGTCGATGCATGGGGAAAGTCGGTCTACTATGGCATACGCGTACTTGGGTAAAATGACATACCTACCAAATATATTCCGATACCAGCGCCATATTATACAGTAGATTTATTATTTTTGTAGGGTTATCAGTGTTTTTATTATCAGTACTGTTTTAAGTTTGTCCAAATTTTTATTGACATGAACTAAATGTGACTCCCTAAGGAGTTATAAGGGTTTCTTTAAATATTAATTTCACTTAATGCGCATACCATTTACCTGGTTTTATTTTTATCGTTGATATTTTTCTAGAACAATATGACTGGATGCATCTTATACTTTTTTATGCTTCTCAATGATATAATTTATCGTTTTTCCATTGAAAATAAAACGAGTGACCAAATCATATTTTTAACACATTACAGTGTAGAAAAGGTTTTATTTTATTTTATTTATTTATATTTATTTTATTTTATTTTGGGATTTTTACAGCTTTTACATAAACAAAATAAGTAAAAAATATTGACAATACTAGAGCGAATTAAAAAAATCCACTGTAAATCTAATGACACATAATATATATGAAAAAGTATAGAGTAACAATTTGAAAAAAAACAGCAAAACAGCTTATTATAAAAGATATGTAGAAACCAATAAAACAAACAGAAAAATGTAACACAATTAATTGTGTTTAAATTGGTTCCAACAGAGAGGGAAAACACTTTTGAGAAGGGAATGTGGGAGTCTAGGCATTTAGAGGGCTTATGACCTGTCATTGTCTGGTTTAAGTGGCCACTTTATACACTGTGTAACATTCACTATTCTGCCTATGTTTCAACATTCACATTTTCTCAACTTTTCCATCCGTTGACTTTTCTAAAGAAAAAGAGCTGAAACCTTTATCATGCACCAAATTATGCACCAAAATACGATTATTCGGAATAAAACTAACTAAGAAATATATTTTTTTTTAAATAGAAATAATAAGAAAATTCGGAATATTAAAAAAAAGACCTTGCAATGGCTGATATCAAAAATATAATAATAAAATACTAAGAAAAATGAGAATGCACATAAAAATAAAAATAAAAAATCATAAAAATAAAATAAAATTTCATATCGACATAAATAATTATTTTTAAACAACATATAAAAGAACATTTTTAAATTGAAAACGTCTATACACAAGTAAAAGTTTTTATTTGACTGTCAATTTAACATTTTAATTTAATTTGTCTAAAAATGAAATCATTCCTTTATTACTACAAAAATTTCTTAATTGTATTTTATTTCAATTGTACCAGTATATATTATAAACAAATATATTTACGATGATGGATGGACTTTGGTCGCTCTCGTGTGGTGTAATGGTCAGCGTGTTAGCCTATCATGAAAGAGGTCTCGGGTTTGATTCCCGACATGGTAGATATGAAATATTTATTTGAAAGGGTGTTTTCACACTAGAATATTTCATGGTCCCTGGACTGGTAAGTGAAGCGTATGACTGATAACCTTACGTTCATGTAACAAAAATGATCAAGATACGCTGTTATTAGATTAGGTAGGAAAAGGGAATTATGATGATGATAAAATGAACTAAAAAAGCCCGTAAATAAATAAAATTACGAAGTGGACTAATGTTCCCTCGATTTAATTTTTTAGGTTTTTATACGAGAGTAGCCAAATGTAAAGTTTTAAATTTTATTCTTAGAACTGACATTTCTATTCCGCCTGGGTACGGGTAAAATAAACCAACATTAATTAAAAAAAGGTCACTTTACACTGACTTACTCTATATTCTTCGTACCTCTAAATTGTATTAAAACGTCCGTGCACATATCGTATATCTATTTTTACCTCTCTAAGGTATTATTATATCGAACCTACATTTAATGATACATAAAATAGTTGATTAATGTAACTTTAACTGTACAAGTAATATTGGTTAACACTTGTAAAAATTACATCTTTAATAATGGCTTACGAGTGCTAGAAACATTCATATAGAAAGTCCGTTAGTATGAAAAATTGAGACGTATTATGACCAAGTGATGAATAAAAATCATTTTTACGTAAGGTCTTGTTTACGACTCGGTGTGTACCGTGTGCAATAAACCGTAATACATGTATCAAGTCAGATAGTTTAAAACATAAATAATAATCACTTTTGGAGATGGACACCTGAGAATATATTCGTAAGAATGACTAGACAGGTGCCACCGTTTTGTAGCAACAATTCACGGACAGTGTATACTTGTAATGTCGTATTAAATAAACTTCATGAACTCGGCAATAGTTATTCCCACATATCTGATATATTTAGTGTAGGGTATTGTTCCTGTAGAACAAACATTTTGAACTTTTTCAAAGATAGTGAATGGTAATTATATTTATTTATTCATGCATTTCATAATATATATATATCCGTACATTTTTTTTTCTAGTTTTACTGTAGAATGTTTTATTATTTAAACTTTCTACTAATTATGCTGTATAATTTTTAGGTTATTTTTTTTAATATAAATAAATCATGTATATCTTTTAGATTTTTTTTTTTTATAAATCTTGGGTATAAGAAAGTTCATGTTTAAACAAAAAAAAAATTCTAAGCCAAATGTGTTAATATTATAAATGTTTGTAAAAGGCAGATTTGCCGTTTATGTTAGTAAAATAAAAAAAATAACCTGAGGGTATCAGAGTCTTAAAGCTGAAATGCTGTAAGTCACATTTGGTAAATTGTTCAGGAGAGCGGTTTGAAGTTGTAAAACTGTATCAAATGTATCTCTCGAAGTGAAAATACAATTTATGGTAGTTTTTTGGATTTATAGGCTTTTGATAAGAAAATCTAAGAAATAAAAAGTTAAAATATGGACTATACTATGGAACTACATTTTTTTTGTTCTGACCGCCCGGCCCACGCCCTTATTTCTCCTCGGACTTATGTATAAAAAGTCATGTAGAATATTGAATGTAAAACAATGTATTTGTATTTATAAAACTTTTTTTTGACAAAAACATTAAATTACGTGCCATTTATGAAAACATGAATTACTTTTGAAAATAACAGGTAATTATAAATTCAACGACGTAATATTAATAGCAATAAAACAGTAATTGAAAGTCAACAGTATGTGAAAAAAGGCAAAGTAAAATAATGAAATTAACGGCAAAAGAAATGACACAATGGGTAGGTATTGTTGATTATGACCATAAGACTTAATTTTGTACAAAATTCCTCGCTGCGTCAGAGGTAGTTCGTTAAAAAAAAGGAATTTATTCGGTATCCACTGCTTTAATACCAGCAAACCGTTGAATTTTGTTGAAAAGCATGGGTATTATCAATGCACTACTGGTGTTTTAGAACAAACTATTTGCAGGTTGGTGTAGTCAACGTCCTGACAGGCGCCGTGACGCAGTTGGTTAGACGGCCAACAGCGAAACTAGCGTCGCGAGTTCGATTCCTGCCAGTTGCACGAAAAAATCCAATCAAGATTTTTTCTCAATTTGTCTGGGTGTTATGGTGTATTTTTCATTACCTCTATCCCACCTGCTGACAAACCTCAAATAGATGCTCAGCGGATTATTCCTTTAAAAAAAAGAGACGGGAACGTCTCAAAACCGGTAGGCATAAAAAATCGGTAAGTTGCTTAATACTAATATTTATTAACATTAATTTAAATGTTTGACCACAAAGTTAACGCTTTGAACATAAATAATATTCATTTGTTTTATTCTTCCATATATAAAATAAGGAAATATCACATACTACGAAAAATGATAAAAATATATGAAATATATTTAAAATAACTAATTTATTTTCAAAACCAATATGGATATCGTGGAAAAATGTTTTTATATATCGATTAAAGATTGAAATTTTAACATGTTTGGCCTCGATAGTTGTGACGTCAAGATTCGTGACAATGTTCAAAACAAATTTGAATGGTCAGGAACAACTAAACATGCATCGTGGCGTATTAGGGGCGTGGCCAATGGAATTACCGTTTTTGCTGGAGTTAAAAATTACAAATTAAAAAATATTTTTTATGCTACTAATAAGTAACAAAAAATATTTTTTTTCCGGAAAGTATTTCTTAGACATTTGTTACTTTAAAAACGTAAAAAAGGTGATTTTTCCCGATTTTGTGAAGTAAACCAACTTTATGAACATTTATAAAAATTAGTCAATATTTAATGTCTATGGGTTTTAGACCATTGCGTACAATATTATATCAGTAGCCCTAATTGAGTTCAAATTCGCTTGTAGTCGCTCCGGAGTCTATAATCATTCAATCGTTTAAATTCGTGAAATAGCCCGCTTCCCTTCAAAGAAATATGTAATTTAATAACAACACAACAATACTTTCTATTTCTTCATACGTAAATAATATGTTCAGGTGTGAAATCTTAATTGGATATTATTGTAATCAAAAACATTTTCGCAATCCATGAGTCAAATGATAAAGATAAAAATCTCAATCGCATTGATCTCTATATTATTATTATTTCTTACGGGCAGGCAGCCTTTGCTGTTGCGCCTATTTTTTTATTTTTTTTTATTCATTAAATCATACAATTTAAAAAAAAAAAATTGTACTCCCAGGAGTTACAATAAACTCATTTTGGGACAGAAAAATATTTACGTAAAGGTATGATACTAATAATAATATAGTTACAAATAATAATATGTATATAAAACTGAAATAGATAGCAAGCAAATATATGATCCAGACAAATTTAAACAATCCATAATAAAAATAAAAATTAAATATTTACATATTGTAAAGCTAGGGTTTCCTAGGACAGCGGTGCCCGTATCTTAACGGCCGTAGTGAACGGTGATGCGGTGGATAGCCGTCGTAACGTCGACTAGAGAGTGGTTTTCTAGGGAAACGGTGTTAAATGGTGTTGATAACACCGTTTTCTTAGGAAACCACTCTCTAATCACCGTTACGACGGTTATCCACCGCATCACCGTTCACTACGGCCGTTAAAATACGGGCACCGCTGTCCTAGGAAACCCTAGCTTTAGAAAGAAATATCAGAGGAAAAAGAAGAACTTAAAGCTAAATTTCACCTTCCACGTACCTCCTCAAGAAGTAATTTTTTTAAATGAATACAGTCATTATGTGGCGTTCTATAAGACTCCGGTAGCCTGTTGTACTCACTACAAGCAAGGTACAGCAGAGACCTTAGACCATACCTTGTCGTGCGTGATCCAGGTACGTGAATACTTTGACTCTGTCGCGTATTATACTGATGGACGTCACGATTAAAGGTAAAGCCAATATTAGTGAGAGAGTCTTTATTTACACCTTGAAGCACCGTTTTTGCAATCTCATAATACGGTATAACCAAAAATGGAAGAATGTCAGTAAGTATATATCTATATCTCGTGTACTGCTTTTTGTCTGCGTTTTTCTTCCTTCAAAAAAGCATCCACACGGTTTTTGAACTGGTTGATCAAAATGGAATAAATAACTACCCTTGGCAATTTATTCCAGTCTAAAATCACTCTGCTAGAGAGGAAGTGTTTCTTGGGATTAGAGTGGAATTGGAGATGATAGAGCTTCCAGTTATGACTCCGTAAATTTGTGTTGCGATTTAATTTTAATTTAATTTAATGTTGCGTAAAATTCCATACTTAATATAATACTCAGAGTTCCGATACAGACAACTACTGAAGAAATATTTCACAAATCACAACTTATGACACCAAAACAATTATACGCTAAAACAATACTCACTTACTGATTCAAAAACTACTCTTACTCAAATGAAAGACATAACCTCTACAATACATCACATACAAATAATATAATCACTAGATCCTCAACACAAAGACAACTTAAACAAACACTAACTAATACCACTTTCGGATAAAGGGATTTTGAGTATTATTCAATTAAAATCTATAACCTACTTCCACTATCTATTAAAACAATTAGTTACAAGAAAATGTTTAAATAGGCCATAATTTTTTTATTTTTTTTCACATTTTTTTTTTTTTTTTTTTTTTTTTTTTTGCACCACAACAGGCCAGGAGGCCTAATTACAGTGGTGAATTACATCACAGAGCACCCAAGCTTGAGAAAAATCACATTTTAATTTTTGTGTTCCCACCGGGAATCGAACCCGGAACCTTCCGTGCGTGAGTCAAGCGTCTTGACCACTACACCACGGAGGCCGCCATGAGATGATGAATTGTGAAGCTAGGTAGAAGTAAAATGGATTGTCTCATTTGCCCAAACCAATATTGAATCAACCGCTCCACAAGTGTATAGCTTATGTTGGGTTTTTGTTATTTTTATTGTGCGTTTTGTAATATAGATAATATAGATGTACATATGTACCTAGTTTTTAAAACTTTGAACATTTTGTTGATTATCTCTGTTTATTAAGTAAGTCTTCTTTGTTTATTCTCAAATGTAAAAACATTTCAAAAAAGGATATTGTTAAGTGTCCTCGCTCCGGGTAACCCCAGTGAGATTACATTATTTTAATTATTAATTATAGTTTGTAAGAGAAAAATTTGAATAAATAAAAGTAAAAAAATAAATAAATTGATACATCTTATGCTGGCGGCAGTTATAGTAATCATTAAAAATCTTATATATTTTTATCAAGTCCCTTCTTTTCAGTTGTTCTTCCGATAATGTAAGCTCCAGTGCTTGTATTTCACGGTGGTAGGGCATTCTTTAGAGCAGTGGTAGGGCATTCTTTAGAGCAGTGGTCGGCAAACTCTTTAGTCAAAAAAGCCAAAGATCAGCGGTACAAGAATTAAGATTTCTTTGGCGAGCCAAATTTATTTTCGTATGAATAGGTTTCCTCAAAGCCAATAGACCTTTGAAGATTTGCGTATAATCTCTCTATTTCAACAAAAAAAAAAATCAAATTGACGACAATTGACCAATTGTGTTTACAATATTGATTACCAATTCCAAAAATGTTTATTTTTTCTGGAGATGATTTCGCACAAATCGCTTCTTGGTGAATGATGCAACGATAAAATAGTATTTCATGATGATAAAAACAGAACCCTTACTCTTTCCGGTCACACTTTTTGTCCCATCAGTTAAAATAGAAACAATTTTATCGAGGGTAAGATGATGTTTCTTTGTCCATTTAATGACAGCGTTTACAATTTTCTCGCCACGTGTTTGACCTGTCAGTGGCAATGATCCTAAAAGATCTACATTAGGACCTGTTGACGAAATAAGCAAATAGTGAAACTTAGGTTGTGTGAGCTGCCGTCGAGTGGCTAAAGAGTCACATGCGGCTCGCGAGCCGCGGTTAGCCGATCACTGCTCTAGACTAATTAGGGGATTTTTGTAGCACATCTTTGGACTTCTTCTCGTAACCCGATGTCTCTACTGAAGTTAGGACTCCATACTTGATATGCACTCTAATAAAGATCTTACATAGTCTTGTATATTTTAAGAAATATCTCTGCAGTGCTATTCTGACCTAACTAACGCTATCGCGGCCATCGAAAACACTTCTGTTTAGCGCATTCATGTACAAAAAACGCGAGATAAGGGTGTTTTCTACGGCCGCAAGTATCACCCATGGAGTCATTATTTTAGAATGCCTTTTAAATCAAATAAATTATCGACTTGGCTTTCTTGGCTATAGATCTGGTGTGAGTTTTCCATTTTAAATCCATTGATATGATTATGCCGAGATCTTTTTGATGCTTTACGGGTTTGAGTTGGATATCACCCAAATTTGGATGTGTAAAACGGTACATTTTTCGGCGTTCAGGGAGATAAGCCAATTTTTAGTCCATTCTTTGATGTGGTCCAAATCTTAGAGTAGTTGTTTAGAGTATAGAAAGGGGTTCGCAATAAAATTGTGTAATCTGTAAAGATATAACAAATATACATTGTTTGTAAGTACTTTGATATATATTGTTATTCATTTAAATATTTGTTCTTGAATAAATTAGTTCATAACATCTCTAGAACTAATGAAACTTTCTCAAGAACACATTTTTGAAAATAAAATATTTCTTCAGGTAACTCATTGTACAGTTTCAATCTTTTGTAGTGTGATCCCTTTGAGTTTTGAGACTCTGTTCCTCCTCATTTGAAGTCTTATCTTTTTTTATCTCTAGTTTCATATGGATGACATTGTTGGTTAAATTTGAATATTTATTAAAATTTTATTTATCTCCTTAATATTTGATTAATACAAATAACATCATTGTTTTAAATTTGTTTGAAGTTTTTGCCTACCTTAAGATTTTGGTTAATCTGATCATACCATGTCTTCCTTGGTTGTCCTCGTTCCACGTTACTGTTCATTCTCGCCATATATACTTTTATCAATTTTCCTTCATTCATCCGTATGACCAAACCATATCAGAGACATTTTCAATGTTATCAATTATACCTGACTCAGATTTACACTCTCGCCTGATTTCATCCGTAACCCTGCCATATATTGATTTCCCACACATTTAGTATAAAAAACACTTAACCTATTTATGTTAAAGCCTGTCGTCAAAAAATACCAGATATTTAAAGCATATAAAAGTTTTTGAATTTACTGTTGTTAAACTCTTGCATATAGAGATGTACAACCAAATTTCATACCACAGATTGCTTTTGTTATTATTAAAAACAATTTCCCATTATTTAAAAATATTATGATCCAGTGCCCTATGTTCTATTAGGTGCGGAAAAGGTATGATGATGATGATGGATGAAGGAATGATGATGATGATGATGATGATTTTGTTAAACGATTATGAAGATGATTTCTATTTTGAAAAAATTCAAAACAAATTTACCCATGATTTATTCACAAGTACCGCTGAAGATGATAATGGCTTCGCAATTATGATTTCAGATGGACTTATCTATGATTATCGTCATAATTTACAAGATACGATATTATTCCTGTGAGGTGAGGGATAATTTTATATGATTGACAGGGAAATTGTAGTCGGGTTTGCGAGCCAAAGAATCAATGGAAATACTTTTTATGATAATTCCATGGAATGTGTTGGAACGTTCTATAGAATGAGTTGGCTTTTTGTATCACGTAAGGCGATAAGCGATATTGTATCATTGATCTTAACTCAACTACATATCTTTTCATTTAACACATCGAAATGAAGATAGCAGTAAGTAAAATAATAAAAACAAACTAAAAAAATAATCACTATTGAAAAACCTAACTTCTGAACCTTAATGAAACCATTTTGTATGTTTTCAAAATGAAATTCAAAATAAATTCATATTAAACCAGTAAAAATGAAAATGTGCTCCGTTAATTCTATGAGTTTGTGAATAACTTATAAATAATATACCTATCTTGGGCCTGGGCCCGTATACAAAAGAAAGTTAAGATGACTCTAAATAAATAAAAAAAAACAAATGAATAAGATTATAGATTATAGAAAAAGTTATATTTTGTTTCGTAAACCATTTTGTGAAAAGGACCTAAAGTATATTGTTACGGTATTTGTTACAATTGATACAGTGTAAAGTTTCCGCAGACCAAGTTTTGTATATCTTCAATTGAAAATAAACGTAAAATTGGCATTTTTTCATAAAAAAACATAAAAGCGCCATCTATGAATAATTAGTTTCATATTTTCATTTAGAATCACCTTAACAGAGTAAACTTCCTTTGTCTGTAAAGAAAAAAGATTTTTGAAAATTTTTAAATTCAAACTATACGTTTTGTTTAAAACGTTTAAATTAAACAAAAGCTACCGATGACGAAAGTGAATTTGTTTTATTTGAAACTTCAATTTAACTTTATGGACAATTAGAATATATCACTATTATTTTCCCATTTATTTATTTTATTTACTAATAAACAGTTAACTGCACCTTTTTTTAGACATAAGTCCGTACTCCATAGGACCAAAAGCCCTGTGTTAAGTTAAAACAAGTCATTAGTGGCTTATTCATTCTTCTCCTCTTTTTTATATCCACTCTTATGTGGAGCATGCGGAATCACCAGAGGCCTCCAGGAGACCCTATCACCAGCCAGCACTTCCGCCTTCTCCCACGTCAATCCCACGTCCCTTAGTTCCCTTGAATAAAGCCGAAAGAGTGCCGAAGGTGTGAAGAAGAGAAAACTTGGATTTAGGATCTACTGAGGCTTCCGCAGAACGTGTTCAAGCCAGGTCCACCACCGCACCCTCAAAACGCTTGTTGAAAAATGCTGCTGCGTCTGTTCTTGGACTTTAGTGTTAGTTATAAAATCGAATTTTATTCTAATATACTCCTTAAGCACTTACTCTCAAAACTAAGAAGTTTGGAGTTTTGAGTTTTAGTAATGTGTCAGGATTTGCAAACAGGAGTTGAATAATCACCTTTTTGTTTTGATCGAGAAACAGTGTGTGTTCAAAAATTGCCATTGTAATTGTATGCGTTAGTAGTCTGGAACCATTTTGACGAAATTTATTCTTCCACGCACGGACGATGTCCCCTTAAACGTCGTTCAAGCGATTCCTAGGCTGCTTGCGAACTCACTACACACTTTGAAAGAATGGCATTGGCAGAATTCGTATTCGGCGGCCTCCGTGGTGTAGTGGTCAAGACGCTTGACTCACGCACGGAAGGTTCCGGGTTCGATTCCCGGTGAGAACACAAAAATTAAAATGTGGTTTTTCTCAAGCCTGGGTGCTCTGTGATGTAATTCACCACTGTAATTAGGCCTCCTGGCCTGTTGTGGTGCAAAAAAAAAATGTAAAATGTAAAAATGTAAAAAAAATGTTTTTTTAAGTAAAAAATTACTTCCTCTAATGTCGTATATAACTTCTCTTCATCTCTGTTGTTAGATATTAATATTAATAACCTCTTTAGGAGGCTGAATCCAGCCCTTGTCTACGAAAATTTGGACAAACTCAAAATATTTTATAAAACCAACTGTTCCTAAAAGGAGTATAAAAAATTTAATGAATTTTAGTATGTAGGTAATATAATTCGGTCAGATGAATCTTAAATGCATCAATAAGGGTTTCAGCTCTTTTACTTCACAAAGATCAATAGATGATTGATTCGAAGGAATATTGATGCACACACATAGGCAGAATGGTGAATTTATTTATTGCCTTGGCGTTTATTTTGTAGAACTCTATATTATAATTAGAATATTAAAATCTAAAACTGATTTGAGGCTAATACAAAAACAAAAAATAAAACTGTTGTTTCGCCCTTTACCGTTGTTTTGCCTTGTAAGGGCATTTTCGAAAGAATGCAAAAGACGAAACAATTGTTAAAGGCGATAAAACTATCAATTTTTTTGTTTTTGTTTTTAAAAACAAAATAAACTATTTTCGTAGACACAAACCCGTGTTTGATTTTGATATAAGATTAAGAAAGGTGAATGTTACACATTGTGTAAAGTGAGCCATACGCCCCGAGAATGCCCTGACTTCTATGTTTCATGATTTAAAATGCTCTTTATCTCTGCTTATAATATATAGGATATTCTGAAAAATTTAACAGAAAACAATGCCTAGACTTCCATATTCCCTCATTTAAGGTATTCTCCATCCCTGTTCTAACTTGTTAATCTTAATGACTCCCGAGAGAGTGAAATCCAGTTTTTTGTTTACGAACATTTGGACAAACTCAAATTGTATTGTAATGAAACCAACTGGTCCAAGAAGAAGTTTAAAAATTGGAAAATTGTGTTCAGGCGTTGCCTAGTATGTGAAATAATTCAGTCTGATGAATCTCTTCACAACAATAAAAGTTTCGGCTATTTGATTTCACTAAAATCAACAAATGGAAGAATTGAAGAAATATGGATGTTCAAACATAGGCAAAATGGTGAATGTTACACAGTGTATAAAGTGGCCACTTAAACCAGCCGATGACAGATCATAAGCCCTGTAAATGCCTAGACTTCCATGTTTCCTCATTTAAGGTATTCGCCATCCCTGTTCTAATTTGTTAAGAAAACAATGTAATATAGTACATAGCTAAATCTGCAATCATGGGCGACTCGTCCATTTAAATGACTATGCGCAGATTACCATTATATTTTACTATTAATAATTAAAATACTTAACTTCAATATCAATACATAGATGGCGCTCCAACACGCTAGTGAATGGTTTCTCATTTAATAAGATATATACAAAAATCAAAATGTTACCTGTGTCGATATTCGCTAATAAGCGGAATGGGGAATGTTGTAAAACGTAAAGTGGCCACTTAACCCAGCCAATGACAGGTCATAAGCCCTGTAAACGCTCGAATATCGATAATCCTGAATTTGAAAAAATTCTACCTCATCTCTGTAGGGATATTAATAAAAAATTAATAATAGTGTTTTATAGTTGTTTTTATTCTGGAAAAACGAATAAAATAATACATATGTATTATAAATTAACGTCACTGATTATATCTTCCTCAAAATATAAATATAAAAAGCGCATCCATGCCCTATGCACCCCTAGGTTTGATTACCCGAGAGAAGCTGTCGTATCAAGTGGAAAATAACTATCCAGGGTCCTGGTTCCATTTCATATTTTTCTTTTACGGACGTTTTATAGATTCGGATACATAACATTAACTAGGTTTTTTAAACACGATTTCAAAAAGTGCGAAGTAATATTATTTTATGACGTGCAACCACTTTTTAGCGTATTATTAAAAGAGGTTTAAATGCGTCCATTACATTTCCTTAACACGTAATTCAATCGGTCGCTTCCGCTCTTTGCGTGGTAAATGAATGGTATTATTATTGCTTAATAGAACTTTGATGTTTTCTAAGTGGGAGGTTAAAAAAAGCAATTATAGTTAATACTTATAAGATTTTTATTGAAGCGATTGAGAAAACGGGATGGGTACTAATTTGGAATTATGTAAATTATTTTTTTGTAATCAGTTGAATTTCGTGATAATGTTTTCAATTTATTTATTAATGTGTATGCAGGTAACAAAATATTACATCATAAGGATATAAGAAACGTCGCTTCGCATCATTCCTACTGAAGCAATATTACTGAATACTGAGGCGTCAAATAATTAAAATGAATATGAAAGTACGAATACTTTAGTCAAATTAAATTCAAATAGAAATAAATACAATCAAGTAAAAATTTCGTAAAAAATAAAAATATATAACCACTTATCGAACGGCAGAATCTAGCTCTTGAAATTAGAACTGAACTTAAGATGGCATTACACTATTTTAATTTTAATTTTATTTATTTATTTTATACACGTTTATATAGGTACATTACAAAAATATTTTAAGGCATACATAACACGAAAAAAATAATACTATAATTTAAATAAACAAAGTTGGTAAAATAAAAATACCCAGCAATTTAAGATAAAAGATGCTATTCTCTTTTAGCTTTTTTCATAAATATGAAAGATAATATTGATGTTTTCTGTTGATATTTCTTGAAAAAAGTTAATGATAACGATAAAATTATGAATGAACTTATCAATGAAACTTCTTGGTATAAACTAAACCATAAGGTAAAACGAGATAAGGACAGTCAAGACTAATAAACCATGGACTGATATTATAAAATAAACTACCAGACAAAACTAACAAAAAGACTCAGACAACCTTTACAAAAGATGTTAAAAATATTAACATTATATAACAGTAGTAGTATAACAGTTGTTGATAAGTTACCTGGTCCATGAAGAAGTATAGAAATTGATAAAATAATATTTTCAGGCGTTGCCTAGTATGTAGGTGAAATAATTCAATTGGATGAATCTCACCCGCATAAATAAAGGTTTCAGCTCTTTAACTTCACAAACATCAACAGATGAAAGAATTGAAGGAATATAGATGTTCAAATATAGGCAGAATGGTGAATGTTACACAGTGTGTAAAGTGGCCACTTAAACCAGCCATTGACAGGTCACACGCCCTGTAGATGCCTAGACTTCTATATTACCTTCTCTTAAATGTTCTTCATGTCTGCTGTAATATGTTAATATAACAGTAGATTGTGAATTTTAAAAGTAAGAATATTTTTTTAAATGTATGTAACCCTTAAGGGTTTATCAATGAAATTAAATATAAAAAAATAAATTATAAAAAACAATGATGACCCCAACCACTGCGCGCGACCGCCAGCGGCCGCACTGTCCTTGTGTGAATGCGCACGGACAGGACTTTGTGACAATAGCGATTTTATGTATGACGAGTTAAATGTATGTAACCCGTAAGGGTTTATCAATGAAATTTAAAATAAAAAAATAAATTATAAAAAACAATGATGACCCCAACCACTGCGCGCGACCGCCAGCGGCCGCACTGTCCTTATGTGAATGCACACGGACAGGACTTTGTGACAATAGCGATTTGTTTGACGTTGTTTAACAAATCAAATACATTATGGTATAAAATAAATTATATTTTCCGTGTCTCTGCAATCAACTAATGTACGTATAATGTTTTTAATAAATAAATCATTCGCTTGTAATAAGCAAAGTGGTGTTAATGTTTGCAGACGTGTGAACTGCCGCCGAAGTTGCGTACTGTTGCGTTCTGTCCTGCGCGGTTAAGGACGTTCATGTGCCTGGGACAAGACAATATTGTCCTATCTATTATATTGTCCACACGCATACGATACTTTAGTATCAATGTAAAAAGTGTGTTATAAATGCTATATTAGACGATGACTATTATCATACAAATAAATAAATAAAATATAAAAATACTGAGTTTGGCAGTTTTCCACCCAGTGTTGTCTCGAAATAACTGCTCCAGGGATAGTCAATAAATTGATCGGATTATTTATGACAAATTTGATCTTTCTTTAATGCCTTTGGGCTTTGACAGTCGCGATAAATTTCGGTGGCCACCCATAAGAACCCCATCGAACCGTATGAGAGGTTGACAACAAGTGGTCGAGTAGCTGACAAATACACAAATTAAATTATAATTTTAACAAAAATGCATTCAAAACAATTCCGTGTCAGGGTGGATAAAAAATACAGTTACGTGTATGCCTACTTTTGAAAAAAAAAACAAAATCCAGTAGAAATACTAATGTAGTGGAATCTGTTTCGTGCGGTTATGATAATTTTATAAAATTATTATTTTATCAATGTTTTGTTTTCTGTTGTTTTATTTACATCTCAGTCGACATATGATGAAAAAAAATAGAACAAATAAACACCCAACAATACCGTTTAAAGTTGACTATGAAAATTCGAACAATTTAATGTTAAATTGTATTAATTTAATGTTAATTTTTTTATGTGGTTAACAATGCCGTTTTGAAGGCAATCGGAATCAATGGTGGTTGGAGAGTATCTGGTTTTAGTTTCCGGTAGTAAGCTCCGCTCCGTGTTGCGTCTCTGTGTTGGCAAGCTTGTCACCTCGAGTTGTCCAGTGTTGCAAGTACCCATAAGTCTATCTCGTAGTGTAGTTAGTGGTTGACGTGTACGCCAAAATGCTTATGGATCTTGATTCGATTTTTAGACATAAAATATTGATGAAATTTACACTTTTAAAGACTTATCAGATGTAGATAAAAACTTTTTCTTTTATTTTAATATATATTTCACTATTTCAAGCACTCGTTTATATATTTTTAATAACCGTTATTTTACAGTAAAATGATTTTGCATTTGATGTTGGTTTACGAACATTAATTTCACCGTGTCTGTCTACACGTGCACTGGCATTGATTTAGAATTTTACTATTAACTAATACATACACTAATAGAATAATAAATTAGTCATTTGCTCAACTTAATTCTATTTGTTTGTCTTTTATTAATCAGTCAAACTTCACAATTGATGACACCTGACATTGACAACA
The DNA here is from genome assembly GCF_059751315.1 of Micrasema longulum. NCBI lineage: Eukaryota > Metazoa > Arthropoda > Insecta > Trichoptera > Brachycentridae > Micrasema > Micrasema longulum. The sequence continues at coordinate 445,849 of NW_028277744.1, forward strand.
TAAACCAATCCTACAGCAAAATTCACTCGTTTATACCAAAACCGAACTTTATTTTTATCCGCGACGCGCTTAATGTACAAATAACAAAATGAAATCATTTGTACATATGGATACACAAGATGCAGCACTGAACATTCGTACCGTGTTCCATTTATCCTAAGTTCTAGAACGTAACTTGTAGTCAATAAATAATTTAAAATATACATAAACATCTTTTGAGGGATACTGAATTTTATTTTTGATTTAAAACTAATTTTACTGTACACTCAATGCAATTCAAACTCTATAGTATAAAAGAGTGATTGCATATTAATAAGTTAACAACGTCATAGACTGCCATTTACTTACATATTCTTAAGAACAACTTGTACCCAACAGGACAAGACTCCAAACGACATTCGATTTGCCAATACCTAGGACAAACTCTAGAAAAAAATTATCCTTTTTAGAGCATGTCAGTATAATAATACCGTTCTCTCTCTCCTATACGAAATATAGAATATTCCTTAAAGATACTACCTACGCCTGTTTAGTTATAAGATGTCAGTAAATATGTCATAATATTTTTATAAAACTGTTTTTTTTTCTGGTTCTTTAAATTAATTAATTTTTTTATTTTTATTTACTTTATTATTATTATTGTGTTTATATTTAATATTTATTTTAACACCATTAATTTTAATCAACAATTTACATCACTGTAGAAAAAAAATCTACTGTTTTTACAATTTTAGTTTCTAGATATTTTTTTTATACAATATATGTAAAAACTATTGTTTTTTTCCCAAATAAAAATAAATAAAATAAAAGGCTTGATAAAAAGCTTTGAATTCACAGTAAACTAGCATTTACAGTTAAACTTTTTTACTCAACTGCACGTTTTGTAGGGCAATGTTCACGCGATGACGCGACGCTCATTTTTTGTAACATAATTTAAAATGTTACAAAATGCTTGTCACAAGAGGCAAAATTGGCAGTTCACAACGGAGTCCTGGTCCCGTCCCTGATGTATGGGAGCGAAGTATGGACTTGGAAAACAGGGATTGAAGTAGGCTGAATGCTGTCGAAATGCGATCTCTCAGGCGAATGTGTGGTAAAACTATGTACGATAGATGCACAAATGTTGAGATCCGTACATTATGTAAGGCTGAGACAAGCATTATCGACAAAATCAAGAAAGGAGCTCTGCGCTGGTCTGGACAAGTAGAACGAATGGACAGCAAGAGAACGGCTAAGAATATTTACAATGCGAATGTTGATGGATGCAGAAATAGAGGAAGACCGAGAAAGACATGGCAAGACCAAATCTAACAGATACTTACAGATGGACATGTCAAAAGTCGGAATAATCGGCGCGCGTGCATGAGAAGATGTATGAATGTAAAGGAAGCGAGATCTGTTGCAAAGATAGAGTGTTGTGGCGTTCTATCCTCTCTATCTACCCTTACGGGGAAACGGCGTGATGGTTTGTTTGTTGTTATTATTTTTTTTGCCCTATCTCCAATTGTTGTGGACCCCTAAGCCAGAGACATCCATTTCTCGGCTACCTGTTTGTCGCGAGCGGATTATCGAGTATATTTTTATTTAATAAGTATAACTAGACCGTAAATCGGACTTATTTTTTATTTCCACCGCAGAGAGGCTGAGTTATGCCTATTGCACATGCTAGGAGAGGAAGCTCTAGGTTTGTTTAGACGTTATTGGTGTTCTAAAAATTTATTCGGCTATTTAAATGGACATAACGAATTTTTATAACCACTAATGATGTTAAATTTGGTTGCGTGTGGCAGCTTCATTGAAGTCGAAATGCGACCTCTCAGGCGAATGTGTTGTGAAACTATTTATTTATTTATTTATTCATATTTTTCGCTTACAAACTATAATTAATAATAAAAATAATGTGACCTCGCTGGGGTTTCCCGTGCCGAGGACACTTAACAATTTAGTTTTTTTTTTATTACATTTGAGAATAAACAAAGAAGACTCACTTAAAAAACAAACATAATTAACAAATATTCAGACAGTTTTAAAAACAAGATATTTATATACATCTATATTATTTATATTACAAAACACACAATGAAAACAACAAAAACCTAACATAAGCCATACACTTGTGGAGCAGTTGATTCAGCATTGGTATGGGCGAATGAGACAATCCATTTTACTTCTACCTAGCTCCACTATCCATTTTTTTATAGCCTTTTTAAACATTTTCTCATTACTAAGTAGGTTATAGATTTTAATAGAATAATACTCAAAATCCCTTTGTCCGAAAGTGGTATTAGTTTGTATTTGTTTAAGTTGTTTATGTGTTGAGGATCTAGTGATTATATTATTTGTATGTGATGTATTGTGGGGGTTATGTCTTTCATTTGAGTAAGAGTAGTTTTTGGATCTATAAGTGAGTATTGTTTTAGCGTATAATTGTTTTGGTGTCATTAGTAGTGATTTATGGAATATTTCTTCAGTAGATGTCTGTATCGGGACTCTGAGTATTATTTTAATGATGGATTTTTGTGCAACCAATACACTATTTAAAACTGTGTCACTCGCACCACCCCAACTTATGAATGTACATGATAGGTCCACAAATTCAATGCCTTATATATGGCTGTGACCAGCATTCCAGACAAAATCAAGAAAGGAGTACTTCGTTGGTTTGTGCGTCTATACGCTCTATAGCGAATGCCGAAGAATGGTTGATGGATGTCGAAAACGAGGAAGACAAGAAAGACATGGGATGACCAATACTTGAGATGGACATGTTGAAAATCGCAATAATCATCGTCGGTGCACTAGTAGACGTGTAAATGTAGAGAAAGCGAGGTCTGTAAGCAAAGACAGGCGAAAGTGGCGTTCTATTCTCTCTGTCTACACATACGGAGAAACGGTGTTATGATTTTTTTTTGTTTTTTTTTTTTTTTTGTTTTTGTTTGTTGAAAAATATGAAAGCTTTATTGTGAATGAGGATATTGTTGATCAAACATTTTTGTGCATGTTGTTAAAGTATGGAGTAAACAATAAACTTGTGCACGGGGTATCATCTCTATAGCTCAGCTGATATAAAAGTTAATAGGGGCAGTCATATCATGGTTTTCGATCTCTAAAAATGTTAAACAGCAATTTGTAACGTCACTATGGTTGTTTAATCTATACAAGGACAACTTTAAAAAAAATATGTCATTCATAAATTTCATAAAAAGTACATGTTTTTGTAAAATTCTAAACATATCTACTTTTACACATTATCACTGTAACTCTCCAAAAAAAGAGACTAACTCTTGTGCTTGGAGAGACTTACACTGTTTTAGTTGTTTATTAATAAAAGTTTATTTATTAATTTAATGTTGTTTTTACACGAGTTAAAAAATTTTCTTTAGATTAGCTTTAAATTTATTTATTGATATATTATTTTTAATAGTTTATAGTTCATTAAGAAGATTATTATAATTTTTTACACCTTTAAATACAAAGCTATTTTGACCATGAATTCTATGGAATTTAGGAATTTTAATATTATTTTTATATTTTCTTTTATTAACTGATTATTTTTAAAAGCCGTTAGGGATATATATGAAATACTAAATGGTCAAGTCATGTTTTGTCTCATCAGGGGTGATATTCTAAACGCTCTCGCGGCCATAGGAAAAGCGTTTATCTCGCGATTTTTTAAATTTAAATTCGCGAAATAAAAGTGTTGTCTACGGCAGCGAGAGTGGTTTAGAGTAGCACCGCTGGTTTGTGTAGTCATCATGTTCTTTTTCAGGTTGATTTTTAATTTGTATCCAGCGTAATTTTTCAAATGAACCGCTGTAGTGTTTTAGTTCATTGTATAGTATTTTCGACTCTCTTAGGTTTGCTTTTTTAATGTGGTAGTGTTGTTGCTGTCTGGTGTCATAATTTCAAGCTAATGTTATATCATCGTCCTGTATGCTTCCCAGTGCAGTTTTTATTTAGTTTTCATCAATTTATCAGTTTGTTTCCGTGAGGCAGCAATATAGTAAACAAGGTCTTGTTAGGAAGCACGATCACTAAAGTCAACCAATGACAGATCATACACTCTGCAAATACCTAGACGTCTATATTCCTCTCTCAAAAATGGTTTTACTCCCTCACAATTAATTTAAATGGAAACATTGTTGGAAAAATTCCCATCTCTTTTGTCCCATCTCTGTTGCAATCAATTTATTTTCCAACCATGTCACCAGAAGTCAAAATCTACTATTTATAAAATCTTCCAAGAGCAATTTTTGTTTTTATGCCCTAATGTCTAGAATGTGAAGATTAGTCAATTCATCACACGACTTGGAATTCTTTGGGATAGATCTTCCGGATTTTCGTAGATCTCTTCGCGACTAAACAGTGTGGGATGAAGCTGGATTGGCATGGTTTAGCTCGAAGCCTTATGTCTTTCGTTTTTATGAATATATTGTATCCCATTATTGTTTTGTCCTTGTTTGTCTTTGCTACATAGTTTCATGTTCTTTTTGTTCAATTTCTTGCGTTTATGTTTCTTCATGTAACTGATGTAATTGGCTTAGGCCGTATATATAATAAATAAATAAATAATGCAAACAATAGATAACGTTACAATTTTCTCAAGCAAAGTTATTAAAATTCAATAAGTAGAATAAATTAAATTTAAGAGGATAGTCGGAGGCCGAGTATTTCGATAAATATGTATTTGAACATTGTTTGGAAGGACGCTCACTTAAGAAGTCCTTGCAAATGCCTCTCCAATGTAGCTGTAGTTGAACACGTGCATCTTAACATTACGTCTGAATTTTCATATTATATTAAACCCTTGGCCTAATTTATTACATTACAATTTCATTTAAATTTATCTTTTTTTAAAATTATTTATTTTATCGAAACATACAGTTAACAATGAATTAATGATATAATAAAGATTAGGTTGAAAGATAGATCAGCGAAGTATCTAAATAAAAAGTGTTATAAAATGTTATTTTATTTAATTTTACTTTATGGAGTAGTTTAATTTCATTATATCAATATAAATGAATATAATTTTTTTTTAAGGTTTCTCGTTTAGTAAGATATATACAAAAATTAAAAAATGTTATCTGTGTGGATATTCGCTAATAAGCGGAATGGGGAATGTTGTAGTACTTAAAGTGGCCACTTAACCCAGCCAATGACAGGTCATAAGCCCTGTAAACGCTCGAATATCCATAATCCTGAATTTGAAAAAAATTCTACCTCATCTCTGTAGGGATATAAATAAAAAATATATACCTACTCCCCCTTGGGAGAAATCCAGATTTGTGTACAAATACACGTACCAAAATAATGTTGAATTTAAAAAATTTAAAAACAATAAAAAAGATTTTGAAAAAGTGTGTTGTATAATATTTATGATAAAAGTAACAGATTCTAAAAATGATTTAATGTCTTAAAACGAGAGATCTATCCCTAGTTAGACAGTTTAAGTGTATCACCGGCAAAATCCAAAAAATATGTATACATGCTTTTACCACTCATGAAATCGTTAAAATGTAAATTACTCTTAATGTAAATTACTGTAAAAAAATTGTAAATGTGTAACCATAAAATAAATGCTTGTATGAAGAAAAGTCAGTCCACGTTTCCACTTACGGGTTGTTTTTAAGAGTCCTGGAATTAATCAACATGTTATTATTTTCCTTCTTTAAAAATAGTGTTTAACCTATCATCACTAAAAATATTAAATTTAAGTGGCGGAGGGAGTCTGACTGATAAAAAAAAAAAAAACAAAGCTGCTTTACTATATTTTAATTACGATTAACTATATTTATAGTTTTTTTAATCATTCCAATACTTAAAATTTTTAAAGAAAATAAATTAACCATCCATAATTCAAATGCCTGATATACTTTTTTTTATTTAAAACTTATTTATAAACACTTGCAGATTATATTTATTCAACCAAATATTTTTTCTTTTTTAAATTAAAATAATATTATTTATGTACAAAGCATACTTTTGGGTCATACATTTTTGTTAGTATTAGTAAATATTCATATTTAACCACATACCGACTTTTTATGTCTACTGGTTTTTCTAGATGTACCCGTCTCTTCGTCAGGATTTTCACTATGACAACATGCAAATACTAAAATACACTTTCACCTTTACCATCACCATAATACACAAAGTATTTACAAAAAAATAATAAGAGCATGTTCGGACATTTATTCATTTATTTTATTGGGTAAACAAACAGTATGTACATAAATATTGACAAATTATTGTACATATATTAGTGTAGGGCACTCATGCACAAACCAAAAAAATGTTTACACTGAAGACAATAATTGAAATTGGGTTAAATATAACAAATGTGAAAGATAATAAATGAAAAATACGTATGCAATAACATTAAATAATAAATTAAAATATTAGCTTCTCTTAATAGTTTTATAATTTTTTGCTTAAATTTACATACATTGTCATAAAACATATCAGCCTCGGTAAATCTATTGTTATATTAGTCGCATATTCTAGGTATTGTAGATTGTTTTAACTGGTTTGTTGACGCATTGTCTGTGTAAAATAGAAGATTTTGTCTTGTCGGTCTAGATAGTGGCGTTTGCATTACCTTCAACTCTGCATGTTATTTATGTATTTTTCATAAATACTATGTATAATGATAATAAAGGTTAAAGTGCATTTTAGTATTTACATGTTGGTGTAGTGAGTGTCCGAAAAAAGAGACGGGGACGTCTCGAACCTAACATTTACTAATATTTACTTACATTTCTAAATGTTTTGTCTGGTAGTTTATTGTATAATTTAAGTCTCTGGTTTATTAGTTAGTCTTGAATGTTCCTGTCTCCTATTGTGTTTATGTTTACTAAATTGTTTTAAAAGTTTTAGTTCATTAGTGCTCATTTTATTTATCAACATATTTATTTGAGACCTGACTCACCTCTTTAACGAAAATTCATTATGATTCCGTAGTTCTTAATGCGGTTGTTCCGAGAAATTGTGAGTCCCATAACTGGCGGGGGTATTATGGGAATATGGACCATTCGTGGACTGTCGTGCCTTTACCATAACGTGGCGGTGGCATAATAGTGGCGGTTCAGTATGGTGGCTGTACGTGTGGATGGGCGTGGGTGCCTTTACAATGCCGCTTTAGGTACGAACCTTCTCATTATCTACTCCACTTAACAAAATGCAGACCCGAACGGGACTCTTTTTAACAATATTTTAGTGTGTCTAAATGCTTGCAGGCAAGAAATTAGATTTCACCTCCTAGTAAGTTATAAGATCTAAATACTACAACGGAGATAAAGAACATTTTAGAAAAAAAATATGAAAGCCTATGCATGTACTTAGTTAACCTGTCATTAGTTTTTTTTATGTGGCCCCAATACTCACGGTTTACCATTCATCATTTTGCCTATATAAGAACTAGAGATGGACGTTTTGATTAATTAAAAGCAGCAGCAGTAACAGTTATTCTTTAAAAAATTAAACTGTTTTATGAAGCGGTTTCTTAAAAGTTTAAAACAGCGTTGCCGAAAAATCTGATACAAGCAGATGCTGAAACTGTATCACAAAATAAATTAAACCTGTTACTCGTAACAAAATACTAATATTACACTTATATTTTTTACTTTTTATATTTTATACTATATTTTATACATTTAATAATAAGGAATATTTTTATGTTCTTTTATTTTTTTATTTCCTTTTTTAATTACTATAAAATAAAACAGTACCTTATAATCTTTTACAGAATATTTTCTTTTCTCTTTCTTATATTACACAAAAATATTATTCTCGTCTTTTTAATATAGGAGCAAAAATTCATAAACATTTCTTGTATCCTTGTCCTAATCCCGCCCAATTTACAATAACTTACTGTTCTTAAAAAATTAAAATAAAAATTATTTAAATATTGAAAAATACTTACGAGTGCATAAAAATAACATTTTTATAGGTATAAACTTATATGTATTTATTTAATATATTTTCTTTACTAACTTTGCATACTTTGTGGAAATCTGCTATTAGGTCTGAGTTTAAACACTATATCTGTTTTTTTACTATAAATATGTATGTAGAACTATTGATTTCCCAAATAAAATAAAATAAAATAAAATAAACTCACAAACAGGCCATGCCTCTGTGGTATTTTTTGTTTACTACTTTTACTGTTAATATGTATTTTATTGCTACGTAATAAGCCTTTATTTTTTAATACTCTGTTACTCTTCTCTTATGTAAAAATATCGGTTATATGAGGAATATCGGTTATATGGCGGCCTCCGTGGTGTAGTGGTCAAGACGCTTGACTCACGCACGGAAGGTCCCGGGTTCGATTCCCGTGAGAACACAAACAACTAAAATGTGATTTTTCTCAAGCCTGGGTGTTCTGTGATGTAATTCACCACGGTAATTAGGCCTCCTGGCCTGTTGTGGTGTAAAACAAAAAAAGAAAGTAAAAAGTAAAAAATGAATATTTCTTAAGGACAATTCAATATCGGAACTCCGAATATCACTCCTCGCACCATGTAAGTGTTCATTTTGTTTTTCACACCGGTTATTATTCCTAAATAAATCAAATCAATAAAATTTTATATATTCAAACCCGTTATAATTCAACCCTGTGTACTTTTTGTTTTGTTTTACGTTTTCTTATTATCCTTTTAACCTTATTATTGCGCAGCAGTTTGCTTAAATGCATTTCTTTATATTGCCGATATGAATCCTTTACTTATTAATTATAATTATCTCATCTCATAGTAGAGCATACTATCTACCTATATTGTGTGCGGTATCTTTGATGTTTTGTAAAGAAAAACCACGTGGTTTAACAAAAACTAAAACTGATTTTTGTATAATCATCCTCACCTCCTTTTTCAAATCAGAGCAACCTAGTTTAATCACCAATGTTTTGAGTATGTCCTAATATTTCTAGACTGTATGGGTTTCTTCGCTAGGAAGTTATTAATATTTTAATTTCTTGTAACGAAGAGCGATAATATTTTGGAAGAAATCGCTCGGGAGCCTGGTAATTTCTGTTGACCAAAATTTGAGTTCGACTCGCACAGCAAATCTAGAAGTACTATCGGGAGAATATCTACCCTCTCACTAGTTGTATCTTGATCTGCACTTGGGTGAAGATAATTTTGCAGTATGTACTTATTCTGAAAATAAAATTAATAATGAATATAGAGAAAAGTAATTGCAACCTACCTTAAATATCTAAATAAGAACTTATTACTGGTGTTTATGGAGTTGCTATAAAACTGGTTCGAATTTGTCTCAAACTAAAATGGGAGCACATTTACAAACCATATTATTTAATTGAATTCGGCGGTAAAAAATTCATCCTGGAACAAATGTATTAATAAGTGCCAAGTATGTCTACATTTAATCGTTCTTCTGTGCCATTAGTTTACTTATTAAAAATAATGTTTTGAGTATGTCCAAATGTTTGCAGACAGGCTGGATTTCCTCCCTAGGGAGTTATCTAGATCTAAATTTGTTGCAACAGAGAGGGAAAACATTTTTGAGAAAGGAATATGGAAGATGGGATTACACACTGTAACATTGACCATTTTGCCTATATTCAAACGTCAGCATTTCTTCAACTCTACCATCTGTTGACTTTTGTGAAGTTAGAGCTGAAACCTTTATTGACGTTGCTGAGATTATTACAAGTTATGCTTTGAGATTTTAATACATGTAAGATAGAATATGGCCAGGTTTATTTAACTTCATAATTCATTAAAAAATATTTTTCATTATAATATTTTTTCTAGATCTAAATCTCTCCCGCAACATATTTTCTAGATCTAAATCTCTCCTGCAACATATTTTCTAGATCTAAATCTCTCCCGCAACATATTTTCTAGATCTAAATCACTCCCGCAACATATTTTCTAGATTTAAATCTCTCCTGCAACATATTTTCTAGATCTAAATCTCTCCCGCAACATATATTTTTCGAACCGAAAAATAACCCGTGTGGTAAGCGGTAAGGTATAAAAATATTCTAAGTAAATAAACAATATTATTAAAGTATAGTGCTCTCCCCTTTTTAATTAATTAAGCCTGAAAACGGACGCTTTAATGCGATCCAAAATGTCGATAAAGAGTGCAAGCGACACACGGCAAAATAACTCATAAAATCTTGGTGCATTTGCTTAAATGAGAATTGAAAACACATAAGTGCTTAGTTAAAAAAAAAAAACAAACATATTTAAAAAAAGGTGGTGAACATTTTATAGAATGGCATGTGAAAGCCTAGGCATTAACAGAGCTTATGACTTGTCGTTGGCTGGTTAAACCAATGATAGGTCATAAGCCGTAAATGCCTAGACTGCCTTATTACCTTCTCTAAAATGTTCTCTCACTTTTTCTGTAATACGATTATCTTAATATTTCCATAGGGGTAAAATCCAAACCATGTAACCACTAACATATCAGTAAATAAATACAATGTAAATTTTTGAATCTATGTAAAAACCGCATTTTTTTTTAATTAAAGAAAAAAATAATATTTGCGTTTTTATGATTTACCCAAATATTTAATTTTAAGGGCCATTTTCAACGAGGTGGAAACAACTAACTATTAGAACCGACCTTTGAGCCATGATTCCGAGATACTAGCCACGAAACCACAACAAGATTTTATTTAATTTTTATAAGTATTACTGTATTATTATTTTCTGTTTTTCTACTTATTTTGATTTTTTTTTCTCATGTGTGTTCGACGATAAAACATCAAATTACTAAATAAATCTAACAGTGTAAGTCACTCTTCAAGCACAAAAATCAGTCACTCTTTAGGAAAGTTAAAGTTATACTCGTAACAATAAACAATTATCAGAGTAGATTGTAATAGAAAAAAAAACTAGTATCATTTATCTTACTGTATTAATCAATAAGAAAAATATTTTATACAAACAATTGGAATAACTCAAAATGTTGTGAATGTTGAACTTAAAGAAATAAATAATTAAATTAAGTCTTACCTAAGAAATACATTTCTTAAATATTTAGATCCGAGTATTATTGACGGGGCTGTTATATCTTCAGAACCATATTTTATTTAACAACGATCTTAAGTATTACTTACATTAATAATAATTTTGAAAATACGTTCAGCAATTTATCACATTTTAATGACACGCATGAAATAAATGAACCTATTTCGGCGTGACACCTAAACTCCTTCTTGCTGTCAAATTAGGTTTATGTTGTCATCCATTGCCAAGGTCACGAGCCGTCACTGCTTGCGTGGGAGTCGCATTCCCACTGCGCAGGTGTATGAAGCGTGCGTTTGGACTGCGCCCATCTTATTGGCTCACTTAATATTAATTAGTGCTGCGGTCGATACTTTTGATATGATCTAAGCAGTAGCGGCGTGTCATTTAACCAAAAAATATTTTTTAAACAGTGAAATAATTACCTTTTTAAATGTGTGAATGTGATCGCGTTACGATTATCACAAGTCAAGTTGCTTTGCTAGATTGATTTTAAATAGAACAATCATGTATTATTTTTGAATAATTGTTTTAGTCAAATCCATACTAGTCAACCATTTGACTTCTTAATTTTTTAATGAAATATTTCCTTTCTGGACTTAATGGCGCGTAGGGCACTGAATTTGTACACGAATTTAATTATTTTTGTTACATAAAGGAAAGATGATCATTTTTACTGTTCAAGTGCCAGTTCAAGGACTGCTCTCAAGTAAAATATTCTTAATCTGGATACCGATTGTGTAGTAGTCGGTGCATTTGCCTACCATTCTTGAGTTCTTGGGTTTAAATACTGGCAGGGTGAGTGTAGAATATTAATTCTAAATGTTGTTTTCAATGCAATATTTCATTATTCCTAGACTGGCGTACGTAGTGTAGTACTGATCATCTTATCTGCCTGTAATAGATAATCAAAATACGCTGCATTTAGTTTTAAGATGTAGTGCTATATGTAGCACTGGATAATAAAAAACACCCTTATAAATAAATATTTAATGTTAGACCATGCCTATAATTAAATTCAAAACCTGATGCACGGTATGCCCTGACAATTGGACAAAGAGGCGGACTATGCGATACATTGGAGACTTAAACAAGTTCTTGCTGTTTTTTTGTAAAAATTAATGCTTTATTTACAAAAAAAAAGTAAATAGCATGTCATTGAACTACTTTCTCCCAGCATATATTTTTGGCAGCATATGAATATCATCTCGAAAGAACGACTCATCTTTTGAGGTTATTCACCAATCGAGCCATTTATTGATATCTCCATAAGAATGGATGTGCTTATCAGCCCGGCCATGAGTCAACGATCGAAACAAGTAGTATTTGGAAGAAACAATGTCCGGTAAATACGGTGAGTTAGGTAGGACTTTTGAGCATACCCAAGTATGTTTTGATTGGTCTTACAACGTGTAGCCAAGCAATGTCATGCTGAAAAATTATTTTGTTGTCTCTTTCTTTGTATTGAGTGCTTGGCTTAAACGCCTAAATTTAAATCGATAGTTATTATAATGATACTTTCATTGGCTTTGAGGAGTTTATAATACACTACACCCAGTTGATCACAATGCAGGGCAGAGTTGATGATGATCATGATATGTACACGGCAGCAAAGTAACACATACTGTCATTTCAAGCCTAATGGTGGAGCTTTACGAATAAGTTGGCCGTAGTTTTGCCCGATATAAAAAGGTTAACAAAACATTATTTGTCGGGATACAGTAAGAACTTATTCAAATCCCTATTTTATAAACAATGTTATCAAAATACTTTTTATTTTCAACAGAGAAGTAAAACATGTTTGAGAAGGGAATTTGAAAGTCGAGGTATTTACAGGGTCTATGATCTGTAAGTAACTAGTGGCTTAAGTGGCTACTTTACACGCTGTGCAACATTTATCATTCTGATTTTTGTATGGCAAAAGTGCTGAAATCTTTATTATGTGGCTGAGATTCATCTCGCTGAACCAGATTACATACTAAACAACGTCTGAAAACAATGTTTTAATGTTTTTACTACTTTTTATACCAACATAAATCCCCAGGAATGAAATTTACCCTGTCTACGCTAATCATTCTGAAACACTCAAAACATTGTTGAATGTATTCAAACTTATGAAGCATTAATTTTATACTTTTTTCTAAAGTGATTAAAGAATTACAGAAAAATATTGACATCACAAAAATATTGATCTTTCAAAGCTAGTATGTTTTTGAAGGTTTTTTTGCTACTGCACGCCCCTGTATAAAGGTATCTTTCCGCCCACAATCTTAGCTTCCTACATGAGTGTAATATTCAATAATAATAATCACCTTTGCAAAGCCTGCAAGTGTCCTTGCACAGTAAAAATGAAGAATCCTTGCCTTAACTCAAGGTACAGATTATTTAATTACAAACAACCCACGTATCACGATACGAATTTTAAAAAGATTACATTTTGATCAAAAATAATTCTTTTGTGATAAAATACACGCATGCAGTATACATATTTAGTTACAATTATAACTATTATTTAATTAAGTAAGTTTTAAAAGATCTAAAGCACTATATTATATATCTCTCTGTTTGCAGACGAATGAATAATAAAGTTTTGCGTGTGAAATAGAACCTTAGTCCTGTACGAGTGATTTTGAGTCGGTAGCTACTTACTCTCGGTTAAAATACTTAAAAAGAAAATCAAGTGGACATAATTCCGAGTTTTCCATGCTTCATGTTCCAGGTTTGATCCAAGTAAGGCTAGACGTGAAATATTTGTTTGAAAGGTGGTTTTACAGTGAAAATTTTAGATATATTTCCCTGGACTGACACCTGAAGCGTAAGACTAATTTAATTACCTTCGTGTAACAGATAATCGAGATACACTGCACATGGTTCTCTAATGCAGAACCTTATGCACCATCATATACATATGCGGATATGGGCATTTGAGTTTGTCCAAATGTTCGTAAACAAAATACTGGATTTCACCCCCTCGAGAGTCATTAAGATTAAAAAATTACAACAGGGATGGAGAATACCTTAAATAATGTAATGAAACCAACTGGTCCAAGAAGAAGTTTAAAAATTGAAGAATTGTTTTCAGGCGTTGCCTAGTATGTGAAATAATTCAGTCAGATGAATCTCTTTACAACAATAAAGGTTTCAGCTCTTTAGCTTCACTAAAATCAACAAATGGAAGAATTGAAGAAATATGGATTTTCAAACATAGGCAAAATGGTGAATGTTACACAGTGTATAAAGTGGCCACTTAAACCAGCCAATGACAGGTCATAAGCCCTGTAAATGCCTAGACTTCCATATTCCCTTATTTAAGGTATTCTCCATCCCTGTTGTAGTTTTAAATATATATACATGTATACATATTTTTATTCACTTTATTTGAAGAACCGAACGTCATACCTATTTTTTAAAGTTACATTTAAAAAGTACCGCATGGGCTTAAAATCAAAAATACCTATGCCTCTTAAGCAGTTTTTTTTTAAACTTTGTAATAACTTAAAATAATGCTAATGATTATATTTTTTTGTAATTATTCAGCGCGTCACGACTTGGCTATGCATATGTTTTTAACGTCGAATAAATATTATGGTATCATTAACTTAGTACAGTAATTATATTATTATTACTTCTTCATATATGAATAAGTTACTTAAATCAAAATTAATTAAGTGCAATATCATATTTCTCGTGTTTGTAGATAAGAGTGCATTATTTATTTACGATCAATATATTTATTTTACTGCTAATCAAATAGATTTGCTGCAAATAATATTTTAAGGGTGAGGTTAGGGTTTGGTTATAAAAAACTTCGGTTAAAAAGTAAATAATTATTGTAATTAATGATTTGACATAAATAGCCGTATTTAACCATTATTATGTTTTTATTTTAAGTTCTTTATTTTCCTAAATATTTTTTTTTTACAAAAAAAAATAAAAGAGATGGAGAAGCTTTTTAAAAAAGGAGCTTGGCTTTTTTGAAAAAGGTCTTGGCTTGTTTACGTTATCGCCATTCTGCCGATGTTAACACGTCTGTATTTCTCCAATTACTCCTTCTATTTTTACGTCAAATAAAAGATCTTAAGCCTATACTAAGGTGGATGATATTAAAACAAATTATTTTTCATCCCAGGAAAACTTTAAGACGAGTTAATCGTTTGTACCCTAAACATACATCACCTTATTTACAAAAAAAAATATGTGGAACTTATTTCTTCTGTCAGGGAATTGCAATACAAAGTTGATATTTTTCCGTTATAATAGATTTACAAAAATTAATTAAGAATTCGCATTAAAATCCTCATCATCATCATTCCCTTTCCGCACCTAATGGTGCATAGGGCACTGCATTGGTGCACCAATCGCAGCGTATCTTGATCATTTTTGTTACATGAAGATAAGATGATCACGCTTCAGGTGCCAGTCCAGGGACTATGAAATATTCTCGTGTGAAACTACCTTTTTAAATAAATATTTCATGTCAACCATGTCGGGAATTGAACCCGAGACCTCTTGCAAACGCGCTTACTATTACACCACGAGGTCGACAAATTATAATCACACCATTAAAATGAATTCTAAAATGAATTGACCAAATATTTTTGTGTACCATATATTATATTATTATCTTATATATTCTTACTGTAAATTAAATTTTATTATTTGTTTTTAACGTTAATTTGTAAATACAATTTTTTTAAACTAAGATATTTTTTTTTTGCTTAAATTCTTAAGAAGTTATTTGCAACTAGCTTTTTAATTCTAACATTTTTCTTATATCCTATATATATATTTATATTTTTTTTTTTTCTTTTTTATTGCGCAAAGTTTAACTTTTTATTTTACATTGCAGCATGTTTTTTTTTTACTACATGTATACAGATAAAAAGTGTTGATTATTTTGTAAACTATTACTCACTTTGTTTGTACTTACCTGTATAATTTTTGTTAATGCCTCTTGGACGTATTGTAAAATTAAATTAATGAAAATTAAGATATGAAAATATTTTTAAAAAATTACATTACTTGCTATCACCCTAAAATCCCTAAAAGCACCCAATTGTTTCTATTGTATTTAAATGTATGATATAAAAATATGATAAATATTTGTGAAAACCACAAAAAGTACCGACACAGGAAAACCATATTTAATGTTTTAACACCCATTCGCCAGAACGCGCTTCCACCGCATATTCTCTTAAGCACGTAGCTACAACAGTAAATAAAGAAGAGTTTGAAAATAAACATGTTTTTTACGAAACAACACAACGAAAAAAAGACTGATTAAAAAAAATGTGAAAATGTTTACTTTAAATTACATTGAAATATATTTATTTATTTTTATACTTTGTATACGTATACAATTTATATATTAATGTACATATAAAGGGCCGTCCAGGGTAGAGGCCTAGCGCAGTAGCGACAGCGGGCGCGAAATTTCAAACATACGAAAACGTATGAAAAACGCCACACATGGCTATAGTGCGACGCCTGTAGCGGGCGTGACAAATTAATGTTAGAGGCCTAAAAACGAATATATTTCCTTAAGGCAAGTTCTTCCTACATACCTAAACCATTCAGTCTGAGAAAATTACAAGTACATGGACTTATTCTAAGTTATTATGCAGAATCTTATAATTTTAAACAAAAATTTACCTTATACTATGAAGAGCTGAGAGGAGAGGTGATAAGATGGAAATAAGAAGGGAAAAGAAACGACTCGAACATTTAAATATTGACATTTCAATCTTGATCTAAATGTGAATAAGGACATTAACATTAGTGGGTAGATTATTCCACAATCGAGCAGCTACTAATGTGAAAGAGGAAGCAAGAAAATTAGAGCGGCGAAGGGTTATCAAATGGATTCTCTCATTACTAGAGCGAAAAGATAGTCCATGTTGTGATAAAGGTTAGAAGAGCTGTCTCAGATAAACAGGTAAAGTGGGATTATTAAAAATATTGTGAAAAAATTGTAGAAGGTGAATGTTTTTTCAATGCCTAAAACTGATCCAGCATATATGTTTTTAATGTACATATTTTTCATAAAATTACAGATGTTTTTTGTTAGCAAATAAATAAATCTCGTACATGAAAACACACAAAAAAAATATTTTGCCACACACATTATTAATGTATTATATGATGTAGAATATGGGATGAGGTAATTAGTTTTGGTTATGGATTTTTGTATGGTTATTTTATTTAAAATGAGACGGTTTACAAAATTGCCCATGTAACATATTAAAAAAAAAATGTTTTTCATGAATTTAGATATAAAATGTAATGGCATGTAAAATGTATATTAGTATAGTCTTAATAAATATAAAGCCATAACGCCACAAAACGGAATATAATATCGGGAAATATAACATTTTAAATTCTTCCACTTAATTTAAATGGATGCATT
The DNA here is from genome assembly GCF_059751315.1 of Micrasema longulum. NCBI lineage: Eukaryota > Metazoa > Arthropoda > Insecta > Trichoptera > Brachycentridae > Micrasema > Micrasema longulum. The sequence goes on from NW_028277744.1 coordinate 463,261, forward strand.
CATTCATGCATCCATGTAGAATTTATTGCACTTTAAACATTTAGGTAAACATGTCTGTACTTGCTTCTTAATTTAGCAGTAACCACAGGATAATGGAATAAAAAGGCTGTACGTATTTTGCGGCGAGACATATAAGGCATCGCTGCGTAAGGCACAACCCACACAAAATATAACGATGATGCGCGATCGCGATACTTATCTACTGAGCACGCGCGGTCCGGTCCGCCCATAGATTGGATGGAATTAATGCTTCCCTAAAAAAAAAATAGAACACAATCATGCAATAATTATACTTGGGAAAAATCAAACCTAGAAAAAAATAAACCCCCAAAGCTTAGTATTACTTTTATTTTTCATTTCATTTAATTATTTAGATATTTAGAACATTACAGAAAAAAAACCCAATTCATTCTAAATACAGAAATATATAACAAATTAGAGTAGATAGCTGTGTTATTAAAATAATATAATAAAATGTAAAAAGAAAAGTTAGTAAGTGCTTTCCTAAGGGAAGGCCCACTGTCGTAAAATACGTATGTCGACATCCGAGGAGATGCGATTAATATTATTCTACCAACCGGCATAACAATTGGCAGGTTGGTTCTGCATCGTGGTAGGTAAAACAATCGATGTTGTCTTTGTTGAAGATAGTTATCAAGTACGAACAGACCTACATCTATCAGAATTTTTGAGTTATGTATGCGACCACCAATCACCTAGAAAAGGTAAACACCTAAATGAACGTCCCTCCTCCTCCATAATGACTGATAGCCTAGCATCCCCAGTAAAAAAATATTTGGGAAAAGCCAAGGATAATATCCACAAAAAAGTCATTACATAGACTAACAATATGAATATTAAAAGATAACTGAGCGTCAAACAACACCCCAAGATCTCTCGACGTTGAAGCCCTTTCAAGCCTCACTCCGTCCATGAGATAACGAAAATATATTGTTTTGGATGCTCTTGTGTATGCCATTACAAAACCTTTGGAGATATTGAAGAATAATTTGTTTTGTTTTCTCCATTGAATTTTAGTTTAAATGTCACTCAATCTGAAGAATTCAGTACTTCTTGAAACATTTTTAGGTCTTCAGCAAATAAGAGAAAATTTTAAAATTTTATGACTTTACTAAAATCATTTATAAAGATTATAAAATAAAGTCCTGTATCCTATGTAGACTTGTGTTACTCCACAACCACACAAAAGTCAACTCGTTATTCTAAAATATATGTAGGTACGTAAAAAATGCAAACCATACCTTTCATTTTTGTTTTCTTAATGGTTTTCTGTTCAATTCCTTGTATGTAGTTTGTAAAAAAAATAAATAAATAAAAAACTTTAAATGGCTTATAAAAGTTGTAAGGAGTACAATACTCCCTATTAGAAAGGCTGCATAAAGGAATTTTCATTCTTATAGTAAATCATTAAAAATAATGTTGCAATTTTTTTTTGCAAAATATTTAAGGGGTTAAATAAAATCGAAAATATGACAAAAAATTTCAACAATGCAATAAATATAACATTAGAAGAAAAAATTCCAATGAGGTGAAAAACACTGCCTCAATAGTCGTTGTGTAATAGTTTAAATTGTACAAAAAATAAGAATCAATTAGTGTAAGAAAGTTTCAAATCATTTAAAATCAATAAAAAATCAACTTTTGATCAATTTTGATATAAAATATACCGTAGGAGCGGTAGCTCCAAATGCTTAGACCACCATAAGGACGATATATATTATATTATGCATATTGTATTACTTTGTGGTCAAACATTAAACTAAATATTATTAAATATTTGTTTATAACCCCTTACCGACTTTTTTGTGTCTACCGGTTTCGAGACGTATCCGTCTCTTCATCAGGAGATCAATTAAACCAGCATGCAAAACCCACTATGTCTTCAACATAGTTGTTGCACAAAAATATACAACCAACTAGACATGCATTTTAATCTTTACCTCATTTATGTATAAATTCATCAATTATTTTTTTCTATCATTAATGAATATTTTCATTCATTTATATTTTTTAGTATTCATATTTATTTTATTCATAAATAATATGTTAGTTATTCGAACATTGTTGTCTGAAAATTAAATACTTTTTCTTTTTGTTTTATATAATATAATTGACTCTGAACTATAAGTAATTTCGCTGGAATATATTTTTTTTTAATTTTCTTCCCAGTCTCAATTCTGGGGATTGGTTTGCAGCAAAGTCTTGCATCTCGTCCTCCATTGGTCTTTATTTTCTGCAACTCGACATATGAGGCGCAGTTTAAATCTTCGCACACTTGCTCCAAATATTTCCGTCGGGGGCGCCCTCCATAATTTGTCCCCTCAGCCTATCCCTCTATGATGTCGTGCAGGAGACCCTCATGGCACATTATGTGGCCGATCCATCGGGCTCGCCTTTCTGAGATGGTTTTGATTAGGTGCCTACCTTTTTCGATTCTGTTGAGAACCTTGCCATTAGTGATGTTGCCTCTCCAGCAAATTTCTAATATTTTTCTGTAACACCACATCTCGAAGGCCTCTGGTCTATTTTTAATAAACTAACTTAATAAAGCGTAAATAAATAAATATGTAAAAAATTAAATACATGAATAATTATTCGCAACCCTGAAGTATCACAGGATACTAATTTATCAGGATTATCGTCAACATCACAAATCTTAGCAATTAATATGAAATATTATATTTCGCTCCTTATTAACATCACAAATGCAGGCGGCTAATTTGATATGGTTACAATTTTCTATGCATTGGAGATTATAAATTAAAATTAATAATCGATTTGAGTAGCACACCTATTTTAATGCAATGACTAATATTCAGAGATAATATCTTTAGGCAAAGGTAGGTGACGTTAGTATAAAAGAGTAAATAAATAATTATACACTGACTTAATATTTCAATATATGTACAATACAAAGTAATTGTATAAGAAGTCAACATAAGTTGTGTCAGTTCTTTTCCTAATTCAAAAATTGCCACCAAAAGTAAAACAAAACAGTAAAAATAAACGTCATTCGAAAGAAAATTTTCTGTTGTTAAAAAATTGTGTTTGTTTTTACGTTACACATATTATTTTATTTGATTACAAGTCTTCAAAACTGAATGTCAAGTCGACGAAAGAGATCATTTTCGCAGGAATAAAGCAGCCGAAGCTGTTTGTGATATTTGTCCCGTATGTGATGAAGATTCTATGAATTATTAAATAATTAGTTTTAAAATAATAATGGAAATTTATTTTTTTAGTAATTTCATTTATTTTTTTTTGTTTTGTTATCTTGTTCTCTTCTTTTGGAAAAAAGGACAAAACTTATGTTTACCTCCTAATTATTAATATTGTACCTACCCACATAAAATTTTTGACAAAATAAAATGTCCCCTTTTTTCCAAATTTCGTTAACACGCAAAAGCAATTTTTGCCAAATTCATATCTTAAATAATATAATTCCTATTCATTCTTGTATCCATCATTATTTCTAGCAGGGATGCTGGATTATAACGATGTCCGATTTCGTCGTTACCTATGTTTTTCTTAGGTAACATTTTTATATGTTGATTTCTGTAAGAATATTTAATAAAAAACGTTTTTAAGGGGCACTCCGCGAAACGTCAGAGGAGCATTATTTAATGTGATTAAAAAAATTATAATATTTTTTTTAGAAAACCGCAAAAAAATGAAAATATTAAGATTAAAAACGTATTTGACCAACGAAACGATACGCACCGGACGCGGACTGTGGAAGCTGCGGGGTAAGGGAGGGGCAAAAGTATGAGGAAGGGATGCTAGTCCGAGACATTAAGAATTGACCACATTTTCTAATTGTGGTAATAAAAAAACATTTTTAAAAAAATTGGTAAAAAAATTGGAACCATTTTAATAAAGGTTATATCCGGTATAATCAAAATATACCGAAATAGATCAATTTGTGTGTTCCCAACAACTACACCTGTAGCTCAATCACAAATAACTATCGACGTGCTAATAAGCGACGTGATAACAATTTCTCACCATGGTTGTTCATCGTATTCGCGATCACAATGGAACATCCGTGAAAACCTAATATTAAATGTCAAAATATTTACGTTTCGCGACGTATAATCCGCGCAGCAGCACCATCACATATTGAAATTTCACCGGTGTAAATATGGAAAATATTCCAAAACAGCTATTTATATTTATTTATTTGTTATTTATCATGCTATTTTTTGCATTTATCCGAAGCCAAATGTTAAGAAAAACAGTCGCCACAGTAATTGTAATTTAATTTTTTCATTTTTGTATTAGATTCTCCGTATTTTTTTGCAAATGCAATATATTGTATTATTTTTTTATAGTAAACGCTGATTTTTCACCAATGAACTGAATTTTTTTACGCGGAAAACAAAAAACAAACCAACACGAGCGTTGACTTTTGTTGACTTATTTCACACGCGTTGACTTACGACTGCGATAACTTAAGCATGTTCATTATTGTTCTTTGTGATCGCTCAAATGATTAGCATTATTTTAAGCACGTCGATGGTTATATGTGATTGAGCTACTGAGCGAGATGTTATGGTAAAAATTAAACCATTTTTAAATTGTGCCACAAAGTTTTAAGAAAATTTATGTAAAAAAATATTGTCGGCTTCATGGTGTAATGGTTAGCGCGTTAGTCTACCACGCAAGAGGTCTTGGGTTCGATTCCCGACATGAATGGTTTGAAATACTTATTTTAAAAGATGTTTTCACACTAGAATATTTCATAGTCTCGGGACTGGCACCTGAAGTGTAAGACTGATCATCTTACCGTCATGTTACAAAAATGATCAAGATAAGCTGCAATTGGTGCACCAATACAGTGCCTTAAGCACCATTAGGTGTGGGAAGGGAATGATGAAAGTAAATTTAAAGTGGAAACAGCAGATTGAAAATATTACAAACAAACTTAAATGATTAACTTATATGGTCAAAATAATTCGAAATAGTATTAATGTAAAAGAACTTTTAAAGATTTATTTTGCAGAGTGCCAATCAACTTTGGTGTATGGTATATTTGGATAGGGTGGTGCAAGTAACACAGTTTTAAATTGTGTATTTGTTCCATACACATCCATAAATAAAATAATAATTAGAGTCCCGATACAAACATCTATTGAAGAAATATTCCACCAATCACAACGTATGACACTGATTCAAAAACTATTCTTACTCAAATGAAATATACAACCCCAACAATACAACACATCCAAATAATACAATCACTAGATCCTCAACACAAAGACAACTTAAACAAATACAAACTAATACCACTTCCAGACAAAGGAATTTTGAGTATTATGCAATTAAAATCTATAACCTACTTCCACTGTCTATTAAAACAATTAGAAATGAGAAAATGTTCAAAAAAGATATAAAATATTTGACAGTAAAGCTAGGTAAAAATAAAATGAATTGTCTTATTCGCCCAAACCATTATTGAATAAACTGCTCCACAAATGTATAGTTAATGCTATGTTTTTGTTATTTTGTGGCACGTTTTATAATATAAATTATAAAGGTGTATATAAATTAAATATAAACTTCCTTACTTTGTTAAGAATCTCTGTATATTAAGTCTTCTTTGTTTACTCTTAACATATTTTTAATAAGTACGTTTTGAAGTATTCTAGGCACGGATAACCCCAGTGATGTCACATTATTTTATTATTAATCTTTGTTTATAAGGGAAAAACGTGATTAAAGAAATAAATAAATTATTGTTAAATAAATAAACAAACAATATTTGTATTTATAACTTAAGGCAAATGCTCAACCTGATTGCTACTTTATACATACCTGTGTAAATTACAATAATACCTATTGGCAGGGAGGGATATTAGGTTTTACGGGATTATCCGAGCGGCATAAGGCTTTAATTCACACCGTCTTTTGATGTCGGCTTTAAGTCAATAAAATTGTTATTTTATTTGCATTTGAGTATATTAATGTAGTTATTTAAATTTATTATGAAATTTAAGTATTTTATGGGTAAAACATGACTAAAGGGTTTTATTACAGTATCTGCATTAAAAAGTCAAAGCTTGATATTGCAGTTTCACATGACGTTAATATATATTTTAATTTTGGTTAAGTTATGGTTTTGAATTTGACTATTTAAGAGTTGTTTTATTGGGTAGTAAAAAAAATATACAAACTACCTCGCCGATTTTCCGTAGAGATAGACCGAGAGGATAGAACGCCACATCACTTTGGCTTCGCATACAGATCTCGCACCGTGTACATTCGTGAGTCTTCTTATGCACACACGCCGAGTTTTCCAGATGAGTTTTTTAAATTAGCATTTCACAATCGAGTCCTAATGCTCACCTTTATGGGTGAAAGAAAAGTACGGAATTGAAAAACAAGGATAAAAGTATGCTGCATCCTGTAGAAATCCAATATCTCAGGCTGATGTGTAATAAAACTGTTTGCGATTTATACCCAAAGTCGAGATTCGTGTATTGTGTAAAGGTGAGATAAGCATTATGAACAAAATAGTTAAAAAGTTCTGCGTTGGGTTGGACATTTAGAGTGAATGGACAGCAAATAAAAGGCTTAAAATATTTATGATGCTCATGTTGATGGATGCGGAAAACGAGGAATACCGTAAAAGACGTGACATAAGAAAATCCAACAAATATTTATAGATTCTCTTGTGTGGCATTATATTAAATAAATTGTTTTATACATATAGTATGTATGTATATATGTATGCATGTGTATGCGCATGGGTGTATGTACATGTGTGTGTATGTATGTTTGTATACATTTGTATTTGTATATATGTGTATATATACATATTTGTATATGTATGTATGTATATATTTATACATGTACTGTACATGTGTGTATGTGTATGTGTGTATGTAAATGTATCAAAATGTGTATACGAGTAAGTTTATATTTTATTAGTCTGTGCTTTCTATTAACTTGTAAACTATTGTCATGTATTTAAATGTAATTGGCTAGCTTGGAACGGGGTATGTACCCTTGTTAGCTGGGCAAAGCGTACATAAATTTTTTTATTATTTTTTTATGATAAAATGTATAAATAAAAAAATAAAATATTAGAATTATTATCTGTCTTATTTATTGAAATGTTTAAGTTGTATTCTTTGTAATTTTCAACATTTTCACACCGGATTTTTGAACATTTTTTTTGTTAATAAACAGGATTAATACATAAGAAAAATTCATCTTTGCTTTTCGGAGAATAATGATTTGAATGAAAGTAATGCCAATGGTACAATAAATCTGTTTCACTGTTTCAAAAATGGGATGAGAATAAACTTGTAACGAGTTCTGAGGCCGGTGTTTGTGTGAAAAAGATAAAAACAAAAACAAGAAATTCATTTATTTAGTCGGTTATTGGCAGTAAGCAGAACTGCACGCTAGGTTCACGACCGGCGTATTTATGATTTTAATTTTATTTTGCTATAACAGGCCAAAATAAGTTTTTTTTTTTTAAATATTGTAAAGGAATTATTTAAAAGTATGTTTTTATTAAATGTCTGAACTTCAAAATATTTTATGTTTTGCTTGAGGTAACAAGACGTTACATCACCATGTATAAATTTTTTTTTTATCATAGCCTTTCAAGAATTAAAAGTTGGAATAATCGGCGTTCGTGCATGCGAAGATGTATGAATGTAGAACAAGAGAGGTGGTTCTATCCTCTCTGTTCTACCCTTACAGGAAGACGGCGAGAAGGTTTGTTTATTTCTTTGTTTACAAGTAACCATCAGTGCTGGAATTTCTACTTAATTATCCTTCTATGTTTGTGTATTAAACATTTATCCTTTTTCGTAATAAAAAGGTAGCGCCAATGCCGCATTGATACATTCCATATTCGTTAGAAGAAATTATATTGATAAATGCATTGAGGTCTTTGCGTGAGTTGACAGAAAAACTCTGGCGCCAACTGCACTTCCTCAGATAGTGGGTAATTTATTATACGGGTAAAATATTATAAAATATAAGAACAAAGAAAACCATGACCATAATAAATATAGGCGGATAAATTTCAACGCAGCTCAAATAATATGACCGAAGATTACTAAGATATATTACAAATAATGAAATATAAAAAATTGTTTTAATATTTAAAAGAATAATAATCTGACCAAAACACTTACCGAAGTATTTATCTCAGTTGCCGTATTCTACTCGTATATATTTTTTTTTCTCACAAAACTAAACACATTATAAAACCTTTATTTATGCTAGTGAGATTCATCTAATTGTATTATTTCACCTGCATACGAGGAAACGCCTGAAAATGTATTTTTTTCAATTTCTATACTTCTTCATAGACCAAGTGGATTTATCAACAATATTTTGAGTTGGTCCAAATTTGGACTGGATTCAACTCCCCGGGAGCTGTTAACATTAATATTTAACAACAAAGATGAAGAACATTTCGGAGAAGGTAATATAGAAGCCTAGGCATCTACAGGGCTTATGAACTGTCATTGGCTGGTTTATGTGACTGCTTTACAACGGCTTTAATACAATTACAATTACCTTCTCTAAAATGTTCTTTATCTATCTTGTAATATGTTATTGTTAACAGCTCTTCAGGGAGTTAAATCCAGTACTTGTCTACAAAAATTTGGACAAACTGAAAATATTGCTGACAAATACATATTTTATTACATGCGTGTATGTATATTATGTGCATAGGATGATCATTTTAGAACATCAATAATGGCTTTAAATTCTTCATATATTAATAAAAATAAATACCCTTGTAAATTCATCATTATCATCATTCCCTTTTGGCATCTAAAAGTGCATGGGCACTCCATTGGCACATCAATCGCAGCGTATCTTGATATTTTTTTTTACCTTAAAATAAGATTATCAGTCTTACGCTTCAGGTACCAGTCCAGGGACTCTGAAATGTTTATAAACACCCTTTTAAATAAGTAGTTCATATCACAAATGTGCTGACCATTACACCACAAAACCAAATTTGTAAATTGGAATATGAATATTTTTTACAAAACAACCTTAATGTTGATAATGTAGGTGTACGTGAAATAATTCAGTCAGATGAATCTCACAGACATCAAAAAAGGTTTCTGCTTTATTACTTCCCGAAAATAAACAGATTGAAGAATTAAAGAAATATGGACATTTAAAAGTAGGAAAAATTGTGAATGTCACATTGCGTGTAATGTGGCCACTTAAACCAGCTAACGACAGGTCATCAGCCCAGCAAATGCCAAGAATATTTTCTATATCTGCTGAATCATGTAATCGTAGGAAAATTAATTTCAATGCTGTATAAACAAAATACGTATCTGAATATTATAAATGTTATTTTTAATAACTTTTTATAACTTAACTAAAATTGACAAAAATCTACAATAAAAATTCGAAGGCGTTACACATAAATAAATTACACGCATACCTACAGACAAGCGTCGTGGTGCTGTTGGTTAGACGGCGCCAGTTACAAGAAAGAAAGCCAAGAATTGTTTTTTTCCAATTAGTTGAGTGTTGTGTACTTTTCATAACTTCCGTCAACATCTTCTCATTTCCACCCGCTGACAAGTCTTTAAGTAAAGTTTTAGCAGGCTATTCCCTTTAAAAAAACATTTTTTTAAAAATAAAAATTAATATTAGCGTTCTTATAATTTACAAAAATATTTCAATTTTGGTGGCCATTTTCAACGAGTTAATAACTCACTATTAGGAAACGAAAATCTAGTTAGGCTAGAGTGGGGTTTAAATCTCAATCCTCTGATCCGTGAGTCCGCAACACTAGCCAAGGGACCACAACCCGATTAAAATAAAAAATTAAAAAACGTCACCTAATTCAAGTTTTTATATTTTTTAAATAACACCAATTTAAATTAACAGCAAAAACAACAACAACAACATTCCCTTTCTGCACCTAATGGTGCATAAGGCACTACATTGGAACACCGATCGCAGTATATCTTGATCGTCAAAACAACAACAAGCGATAAAAAATAGATAGAACACCATATTACTCTGTCTTTGCATACAGTTTTCGCTTCCTTTATGATTTTTATTTGCATAAAAAAATAATACATGCTATAAAAAAATGGAACACTTATACCCGTATGCAGAGACAAAACTTAAGGTGAGGAAAGTATATTCTAATCTCAAATGCGGAGAATAACCCGAAGGTGAAAACAATAGAATGTACTTTCCTCACCTTAAGGTTTGTCTCTGCATACGGGTATTAAGGTTGAACTTTCCAAAAAGAGTCTGGCTCATGTGTTAAGCAAGTTTAAAAAATAATATAAAAAGGAAACAAAAAACGATAAACAAAATAATATAATAAATAAAAAATTAAACCATTTTAAAAATTTTGAAAACTAAACACCAATAAAAAAATAATTAAAAACACAAAATTTATAAATTGATATACACTGGCACATATTTTACATACATCTTTATTTTCAAAATACGGTAAATGTTGATAAAATTTTCCGTTATTTATTTCTTGACGTATATTTTGTGGTTTATTCATACATCTTCTCATGTAAGTACGCAGATTATTCCAATTCTTGCCATGTCCATTTTCAAGCATTTGTAAGATTTGATCATGCCATGTCTTTCTCCTTTCAGCCGTTTTTTCGCTGCCTATTCGCTCTACATGTCCAAACCAACGCAGCACCCCTTTCTTGATTTTGTCGATAATGCTTATCTCAGCCTTATATAAAAAAATAATCATGAAATTATGTCGAATGATGCGATCTCCGAGGCGAATGTGTGGTAAAACGATGTGTGATTGTTGCACAAATGTCGAGATCCGTGCACTATGTAAGGCTCAACAAGCGTTATCGACAATATTAAATGAATGTTCCATGATTAATTAATGAGCAATAACACCATTATCGTATTCTTGAAATGTATCTATGTACGCACATACACATAAAAATATACAAAGATACTTGATACTTCTCTCTGCGTCGGCAAAAATCCAATAAAATTAATTCCTTCAACCTGTAGTGGGTTTCAATTGCCCCCTTAAACACAGTAATCACACAACCATTCCTTGAAACATTTCAACATTCTTCTGGTAGCAACAAAAGTATTGAGGAATGATTGTGAAAAATTATGCTGCTAGTCATTATCGATGTGAATTTACTAATGTACGGGTTTCGCGCTGGTCCGCTCGTTGATATCTTGAGAACGGAAATATTTCAGCGGCTGCGGTGCACAAGCGACTAAGTAAAAATGACGCCTTTTTAAAATTCATTGTTTGTAATACACATATGGAGGGTACTACTTGCAAACCTGGCAAAATCCAAAAATAAAAAAAGTGAGATATTAATTGAAACTTATTCAGAATACATTTTTTTACAATAATTTTAACATTGTCAGTTAAAAATAGGGCTTAATTTGTAAGACTTGGCTTTTAAATTATCGGCTTTGCTGCAAACATGGCAAACTCTACTTGAGTATGGCAAAGTTGGTAATGCATAAAATTAAATGTATTATTTCACTAATGCTTTTTGTCATAATCATGCTTATGTCATCACTGTTACCATATTAAATATTTACTGATTATAACAAAAAAAAAAATTAAAAAAAAAATTAAAGCTAAGTATTTTACTAGTTTTTTGTGATTTGCTCAAAATAAAGAAAGATGGATTTTGCCGGGTTAGCAAATATTTTCCACATATCGCACATTCAACAAAATAATCCAACGATTTTTTTATTCGGAGTAGAGAATAAATTATTTTTAGAAACTGACATGCCTCAAAAATGACAAACTGAAAGGTTTGAGAATTAATCACTTAATGGATTTAAGACACACTTGCACCAACACTTGTTATAAGGCGGCCATTCTAAAACATCATCATCATTCCCATTCCGCCCCTTATGGTGCATAGAGCTCTGCATTGGCACACCAAATGCAGTGTATTTTGATAAGTTTTGTTACATAAGGGTAAGTTACTCCGTCTTACGCTTCAGATACCAGTTCAGGGACTATGAAATATTCTGATTTGAAACACTCTTTCAAATAAATATTTCATTTCAACCATGTCGAGAATCGAACCCGAGACCTCTTGCGCTCAAACGCGCTAACCATTACGCCACAAGGTTGACGACATTCTAAAACAGTGTCATATTTAAATATTTCTTTTATGATGACCAAGATTTTCTTATGAAACATGTAAAAGCGTTTTTAGAGAGATATCTAAATATATAGAACACGTCGTCTCTACAAAAGTCCGAGTCGCATGACTCAGAGTCATCTTACAGTCATCTCAGAGTCATCTCATAGTCATCTCAGAGTCATCTCAGGGTCATCTCAGAGTCATCTCAGGGTCATTTCAGAGTCATCTCAGAGTCATCGAATGTGCGATATGTACAAATCTTTCGGCCCGTTTTAAACTTTCGGTTTTGGCAACGGATCGGTATCTGTTTGTTTCACCGGACCGTTGTCAATCGGACAGTGTTCTATGAGTTGGTATGAATGCTTAATAATGCACCGGATATCTGCCCGTTGTCTTTGGCGCGACGGATACAGGCTCGTTGCCAGTGAACCACACTATTCTATAGGAGTGTTTTGACGACGTCGGACGTGTAGACGTTTTCTTTGTGCTGTTATATTATTGAATACATCTAATAAATCTTGATATTGATACGGAGTCTTTAATTACACTGGTTGAAAATAAACCAGTATTATCGGATAAGACTATGAATACCCATAAAAATGCACAAAATAATATCGCTGCTTGGATGGAAGGAATTTTGAAATCTATTTAATTCTTTCTTTTGCAATGAGTGTGAATTATATGAATAGTTTTATTTCTAGTTGATTCATTTGATACACTTATTTCTTAATTCAGAACTAATATTGCAAAATTTATTTTTTAAACAGTCAATGAAAGCTTCGCCTTAAAAAAAACGGATCGTCATAAGGGCTTCCGTTTTTCACCGTTTTGTTTACACGGTATAAAAGCAGTCGTTTACAAAAGGTCTCACCTGACATATTAAAAATATAGGTGTTATGTCGTTACTTGAAAATTAAATTTGCCAACATTGTTTAAAAATTCTCAAACAAACTGAATCTGCTATTCCAGATAATCCAGGCAGTAGTTTTAATTTAGAATAGTCAAGATTAAACTATTTTCACACGAAAGTGATTGCAACAGAGAGGGAAAATATTTTTGAGAGAGAAATATATGAGTCTAGGAAATAACATCATTATCATCAGGCGTTTATCCGCACTTCATGGTGCATAGAACACTGCATCGATTCAATAAATGTATTTTTAAGGCTTAAATAATTCAGCAAAATAAATATCATCCACATAAATAAAGATTCTAATTCTTTTACTTCACAAAGGTCAACAGATGAAAAAGTTCAAATCAATGGATATTTGAAAATATGCAGAATGGTGAATGTGCGTTAAGTGCCCACCTTAACTAGCCAATGACAACATAAGACTTCCAAATTTCAGCCAGAAAAATGTTTTTCTACTCTGTTCCAATAAATTTACATATTGATGACTAATTATCTTACGTACCTTCTTACCCAGTTTTATCTACACACATTTAGACATATTTAAAATATTGTTTTTATTGTATCACAATAAACCAGGAAGCTCTTTCACAATAATGAATTACAGCACATAATATCAAGGCAAAGAAAATGAAGAAAATAACATTTGATCGTTCTCACCAGGAATCGAAACCAGAACCATCCATGCGTGAGTCAAGCATATTAAATACTACAGCAACGAGGCCTTTTTTAACTTCACAGATATCAAAAGATAGAAGAATCGATGAAATATGCATGTTCAAACATAGACAAAATGATAAATGTTTCACAGTGTTTAAAATGGGAACATAAACCAGCTAATGACAGGTCATAAGCGTTGTTAATATCTTCATAGATTTTTTTCTCAAAAACATTATCTATCTCTTTTGTAAAATGTTGATAAAAATAAATAAATTTGTACATACACCACTTTGGTATCGCTTCGCCAACCTATAGAATTATGGCCTCCGTAGAGAAAGCTACACGACGACAGAAGCTTTTCATACTCCGCCGACAGGAATGACACCTGATTAAAAAACAATCGCTTATTTATTATTTCTGGCTGTGTTTATTTCAAAAGACGAAAAAACTAAATGGGAGTTTTGACTGCTCTGTGGCCGCAAGAGATATTTTTATTTCGCTAAGACAATGCATTTTGAGATGGCGAAAATCAAAATGTGGCAAAATATAAATTGAATGGTATTGGCAATTCTATAAATTGACTATTCAGATATTTTTATTATAGATATAAATATACGTAATCCAGCAGTCACTTAAATACAAACATTTACATAGGAGACAAAAGAAGGTTTAGCAGATTTGTTTATTTCATTTATTTTGTAGCAAAATACTTTTCATTCTTTCTTTATAAACCCCCACTGAGCATAACCATTTGTAATTTTTTTATCGATTTATTTATATTTATTTTTTAATTTATTTTATTCAGAAAACATACAGTCATACATAATAAGTATTAAAAATAACATTTTTTAACATAAAAAGACCAATTAAGTTTTCATAAATTATGCAAAAGATAAAAACATTACAGTTTGAATGTGACAACAACAAAAAAAAGAATTTCAAGTGAGAAAAGGATAATTGTTAACATTTGCGTTTTCCATCAAGGTAATAAATGAAAATAAATAAAAACACCGAATGCACACTCCGAGCCATCCACGCACACACACATGAACACACATATAAAACATACACACACATATACATTACATTACATGCGGCACTTACAAAGCATAAACCACTCAAGATGCACATTCAGCAACTATCCAAAATAATCGACCCCATGAAGAAGTTTTCTATAAAAATGCAACGTGCGGTTGAAAATGTCTACATCAATACTGAGTCCATTATAATTTCTACAAGTACATCTAATGAATGAATTCGAGGCATAAATGTTTTTACAAGTTGGTACATCAAAAAGGGAATTTAATCTGGTATAGCGAAGAGGACAACGGAAACCAATTTATGTTATTAAATAATTGACAAATGTTTTTTTTACTACACAATCTACTATTTACATTTTTTTAAATTTGAAAGCTGTTACTTTCCAAAAAAGAGACGATATCTTGTGCTTGGAGAGCGACTTACACTACTTTATTAATATTTATTTTCTAGTTACAATAGTTGGAATAAATAATTATTTATGCATAATATACACACACAGACATAAATATATGCATATTATTATTATTATTATTGTTTATTATCGTATTATCATATACATAAAATGTTGACATATAAACAAAGTTTCTTTGACTCTCCAACTTAAGTTATTTACCCCGTTCTAAAACTGTTAAATATAAAAACAGTAATCAATACATATAAAAGATAAGTTGAACGTTTTTTTTTATAAAAAGTAGTAAACGTAGTAAATTAAAAAAATAACATAAAAAAAGTGCAAAATAAAGTGAAAGACATAATAAAAAATAATTATTTAAAAACTCATGAAAAGTAATGAGGATCTCCAAAATCTCCTTTAATATTCTTACATAAGAACATGTGTAGGCTATCTTGCGGCCACTATCAACACCGTGGACTCTATATACCTACACATACATGTATACAAAAATAGTAAAAAAAAAAAAAAATCATATCAGTAATAATGTGAGCACAAAAACATGAGAAATGTGAAGATATTGAGCCGAGACTGTCGCGAGCTATTGGGCATATCTGCACTGGCCAGCTCCCGGTACTCCAACATCTGCACAAATACTTATATACAACAATGATATAGCAAAAAAAATAAAAAAATATATACGTTATGGATATTGAAGTGAAATTCGGTTTGTTTATAGCTTTTCGGTTTTTTATCAAGGTATTATCATTTCACTCTTTCACTTTTCGTTTCCATTTGTCTAGATACTTTTTTTTACCCATCCTGTAGTATTTCTGGGGTAGGTATTTTACTATCGCTAGACTGCCCAGTAATAAAACTAATCACTATACCTAAGCGTAACAAGAGATAAAGATACGCTATATTTGGTGTACTAATGAAGTACCCTAAGCTCCAACATCTGCGAACAAAAGTATGCTGATGTGACACTTGGAAATTATGTAATTACGTAACTTATTGTAGATGAACTTCACGTAGAAAAAAAATGATGAAAGATACGCTGCGATTGATGTACCAATGCAGTGCCCTATGCGCCATTAGGTGCGGAAAGGGAATGATGATGATATTGATAAAAAAATAAACAAACCAACTCAAATATCAAGGAGTTTCCTACTCAAATCCCTCCTCCCAAGAAAAATCCAGCAGAAATGCAGAAATTAAGACAAATTTCGCACTGACTGCAAAATGCAAGAAAATCTTGACAGACTTTTTAAGTATTGTAATAAAAATAAACTGGAATTGAATATTAGTAAATGTCATTCATTTTGTATTTCGCGCAAAGATACGACGATCAGCTTTCCTTACTCTTTCAATAATACCCCGATCTCTATAACAGATAGTCAAAGTTGCAACTTAGGTGTTATTATTGATACGAAAGTAATGTTTTATATTCATATTGGATCAGTCCTGAAAAAAACATAAAAAATGTTTGGACTTATTATGGGAGTATCGAAACCATTTAAACATGCAGAGACATATGAAAAACTCAACAAAACATTTGTTCATCCTCAGCTAGAATACTTTACTCCTATTTGGTCACCCTACTATAATGTAAGTAATAATAGACTAGAAAGAGTCCAACATTTTTTTTAAAGCAGTTCACTAACGTTAACTTCTCTAACCATGCTGAAAATTTGTAGTATCATGGAATAAACTATCTTAAAAATCGAAGAATAATGTTAGACCAGTTACTTTAATTCAAATTAATAAATAATAGAGTTGATTCTCCGTACCTACTTGAAAGACTTCCATTCCGTGTGCCATCTAGACCAACAAGACAAATTCTTCTGTTTCACACAGAAAACGCGGCAACAAACTATTTGAAACAATCTACAATACCTAGAATATGCGACCAATATAACAATAGATTTACCGAGGCTGATATTTTTTGTGACAATGTATGTAAATTTAGGTAAAAAACCATAGAAAATTTTGAGAGAGGCAGATATTTAACTTTATTATTATATACATATTTTTTAATTTCATTTCTTTTACATTTATTATATTAAAAATAATTTAAATTATTGTATTAAATGTAAACAATTTTTTTGGTGTGTGCATGAGTGTCTTACACTAATATACAAAGAAATTAGCAATATTTGTGTACATACAGTTAATTAAATATTCATAAATGAGCAATTTTTTTTTCGGACGTCTGATGCAAAGATACAAATAACTGAAATATTTTAAATATGTCAAACTTTATTCCCATTTTTGCAATAACAAGCAAACATAACACATCCGAGTATGATCGCCCGATAGAATTCCGAAGTGTGTTCTGTTCCCTGTTACTTCCAAAGTACCGACACAACTAAACACATTCAGTCCAGCGAACATAACCATTAAATAAAACGTCTTCTAGAACATGATCCACGACAATTTTTTGCTTACACGATTTGTATCAGTATAAAATGCATTTTTCTGATATCGATAGGTGTTTGCCATCGGCGGCGGCTAAAGGAACTAATTTGTCGAAAGTCGTTTATCGAAATCCTACTTCATCGAAACAAATAAAAAAATAACAGTCTTCTTTTTTCTATTTTTTGAAAACACAATGCAGTTTTGTATTGGTTTTTAAAGTATTTATTTACTAAAATAAAATAAATATTTTACATTTTACATGACTTTTTTTGTTACAACCGGTCAGGCCCTAAGAATGGGGTATTCAACCTTGTTTGTTAATATGAAAAAAAAAGTTAATATAAAAATAATCTATATTGTGATAAAATATTAAACTTATTAGTAAAATTTCTTGGTCGAAGTTATTTTTACAAATTTTGACAAATCTGTTCTCTGGTAGGCTAAAATATGTTGCTTTTAACAATAAGCCCACCAAAGTAGATAGATTTTTGAAATGGAAGTTTTTAATTGAAATTGAAATGTAAATCATTAACATGGGAAGCAACATGGATTCAGGAAGAATAGATTACAGGCGCCATCTTTATCAATGGACATATAGAAGATAAGTTAACACAATTCAATAAACTAGCTTTTATGTACTTTGTGGACCTCGCTAAACCGTTTCATAGAGTCAGATTGGAAGGCATCATAAAAACTCTTTTGATAAAGAAATATCCTCAAATTCAATTAAAATTATTTTTTTAATTTTTATTTATTAAGGAAAAACAACAGTTGTTATATAAGAACACAAAATATAAAAATAGTACATACATCCAGTTAAAGTTTTTCACAAATATAATGAGAGAACATGTTACACAGTAAAGAGAAAAATAATGTATTAGATGAGACATGAGAAAAAAAAAAGCTCTTAAGAAGGTTAAGGGATGAGGAAATAGAGCGGATGAGTGGAGGAGAGGGATTTTCATAATATAGTTGACCAATTCAAAATTTTGAAGATATAATAAAATAAACATAATTAAAGGAACATAAACTTATTACACACTGACAAATGTTTTATTTTACAGTGTTTCAAAAAGTTTTTTTTTAAGTCACAAAATGTTGTATAAAAAATATCTAAATGGAGACAAAGCAAATTAGATTTGGAGCAGCTACGATAAATAAACGAGTTTTGAACATATTTTTTTTGGGCAGTAAAATATAAAAAAATGAACTTGTCGTGTTAACTTTACGGGACAATTGATTGAAATACTCTCCAAGAAATATGGACTATGGATAAAATTGTTTAAAATTTTGAAGAGGAAAGACAGATCAGAAATGCTTCTACGTTTAGTAAGAGAAGTTAAACTATGAAAGAAAGAAGAGTCTTAATACGAGTCAAAATATGTAAGAAATTTACAACCCAGAAGTTTAAGGAATCTATTCTGTATTTTATCTAGTTGTGATATATAAATTGTATATCGAGGATTCCAAACAACAGATGCAAACTCAAAATGGCTGCAAACGCATGCATTATATAAGATTTTGAGGGATGCGGTTGTTTTAAATGGTCAAATAGTGCGTATGATACAGCCCAGATTTCTGTAAGCCTTATTTATAGACGCCTGAATATGGAAATCAAATAAGAGTTTTTCATCCATAATCACACCTAATTATTATGCAAGAATTTAACACTAATAGCTACATCAGGATCTAGGCAGATGGAAAAATTACAAGCACTATTCCGACTGCAGTTGGCATTCGGCA
Organism: Micrasema longulum; assembly: GCF_059751315.1. Taxonomy (NCBI): domain Eukaryota; kingdom Metazoa; phylum Arthropoda; class Insecta; order Trichoptera; family Brachycentridae; genus Micrasema; species Micrasema longulum. The sequence goes on from NW_028277744.1 coordinate 482,567, forward strand.
AGAAGATAGTCTCAGTTCATCAAGAAAGGTTATTTAAATAAACCTGGGTAACAAATTAAGTAGAAAAATATAATCAGTATGTGCTACGCTGACGATGCTGTTATTATCGTTGAATCTAAAGATGACCTCCAAGGGATATTTTGTGAATTCCACCTTACATAACAAAAATATAATATAGAGATATTTATACAAAAAGGGCCTCACAATTTCAAATAACTCAATGAAACGTAAACTGGCTGTAGACAGCAAGATGACAAGGTAAGTGAAATTTAAATATCTTGGAATTTACATCAGTACGATATCAGTAATAGTTGACGACAAGGAGGTTATGGGCTATGAGATTCTAAAACAAATTTAAAAAGCTGCTTTGATGTATCTTAAGATCCCGTATGGATCCGTACACCATGTTGAACTCGTGGTTTATTGGTCAGCAAGTTTGCTTACCAAGCAAGAGGTCTTGGATTCAATTTTCGACATGGTTAACATGAAATATTTATTTCAAAGTTTGTTTTCACACAAAAATATTTCATAGACCTTATCTTCATGTAACAAAAAAAACATCAAGATACGCTGCGATTGATGTACCAATGCAGTGCCCTATGCACCATTAGGTGCGAAAAGGGATTGATGATGATGATGGAGGAATAAATACATATTTAATAAGTTTGTGTTCCTTTAATTATGTTTATTTTATTAAAATATTAAAATTTTGAATTGGTCAACTATTCTACTACTCTTTTTTTTTCTCATGTCTTGTATAATATATTATTTTTCTCTTTTCTGTGTAACATGTTCTCTCATTATATTTGTGACAAACTTTAACTGGATGTTTGTACTATTTTTTATATTTTGTATTCTTATATAACAACTTATGTTTTTTCTTAGTAAATTAAAAAAAATAAAAAATAAGACTAGATAGTAAGGTCAAAATCTACAGAACAGGTGTAAGGCCAATAATCACATACGGAATTGTGGCAAGATCAGATACCTCTAAAATGAAATCTCAACCGACCTCAAAAATGCGGACTCTGCAATGTATCATAATCACAAACACGGACATTCAAAGCACGTGTAGTAACGGAAAGCATTGTGTGATAGAGAAGACAGAGTTTTTTTTAATTTTTTTTATAAAGGAGTTGCTTTATTATTTACCTTGCTTATAATATACAAGGTTTATATTTCAAAAAGTGGATTTTTCTGCAATTAAATATCTTAAAATTACAGACAGGGAGTTTGGTTCTAGAATGAACATGTCAACAGAATAAAGAAAAACAGGTTTCCGCGTATCGCACTTTAAGGATATAGTCACTGGCAGTACGAAATACCAGGTCCACATATACCAACCTAACAAGTTACCTACAGCTGGGAAACGGAAACAAAAATCAAATTCTCTCCGTTCAACGCTGGTACCACATGTGAAACGCTAATTTAATTCGCAGTTAATGAAATGGCAAGATTCAATCAGTATTGCCTACATTTCTCATTATAACTATTATTATTCGAACAACTGTTGTAGTAAACTTATTAATGAAACTCCACGTCATATTTATAACTCTTTCATGACATAAGCCGTAGGGAGTCAGAAAGGTTGATGCATGCCGCGGATTAGAAATGCTTACTGGATATTGAAAATAAAGAATATTTTGAAAAATATTTTTACAAATGGCAATCATGAAGTTTCGCATTAAATAAAATAAATTGTCTATGTTTTGTGAATGTATGTATGTGTATGCGCATGGGTGTATGTTCATGTGTGTATGTATGTTTGTATATAAATATATATATATATATATATATATATATATATATATATATATATATATATATTATATATATATATATATATATATATATATATATATATATATATATATATATATATATATATATATATATATATAAATATGTGTATATATGTGTATGTATGTATGTATATGTATCAAAATGTGTATAGAGTAAGTTTACATTTTATTCGTCTGTGTTTTCTTTGAACGTGTAAACTATTATCATGTATTAAAATGTAATTGCCTAGCTTGAGACGGGGTACGTACCCTTTTTAGCTGGGCAAAGTGAACATAAAACTGTATTTATGATAAAATGTATAAATAAATAAATAAATATTTAAGTGGATATTTTATTTTAATACGCGTTACGTATGTAACAAATCTTCTAGTAAGTCCGATTTCAATGTAATTCGTATATGAAAACAATTCACTACAAGGGAACCCCAAAGGTAGAAGACCTCAAGGCAGACCCCTAAAAAGATAGCAGAATAGCTAAAAGTTGATTTCACAAGACGAATGTGGCGGCACAAAAAGATTTTTAGGATCTATAGAAGAAAGAAAATAAGAAATTTCAAAAAATAACACAATAGATAATGCAAAATTGAAATTTTAGTTTTGTTGAATATTTTCGATGAATTATAATCGTCAAAAAAAGGCATCCCTGTTTCCAATCTGATAATGTCTACACAGCGTCAAATCAATAAAATGCTCCTGTTCAAAAATGTATATCTACGCTGCAACATCACAAAAGGTGTTTAAATCTGATTAAATGTGTTTTTGAAATATCTTTTAATCTTTTTGGTTGTCCGAGATATTTTCAAGATTCGATATCGCGATCCGAAATGTTAACATGTACGGGGCATAAAATTTAATGACAGAAATATTGAAACTTTTATTGGCGTTAAGAATTTTGGACCGAAAGTTGACAGTGTGTCATACAATGGAGGCTATTGTAAGGGCGTAGGAATATTTTTGGAAAGATTTTCAAAATCCTTACATTTTAAAAATATTGAATATTCTTTTTGACAGTCTTGAACACTTGGATTTTAATTATTTATGTGAGACAGCATGATGTGAAGCTGACTATTGTGTAATTTATTTATTTTTAGATAGTTGAACAAATACAATTGAAAACCTTTGTATACTTTAACTAATAAGCAATATATATATTTAAAAAAAATCAAAAACAAAATATTGTCATTAAATCCAAACGCTCCCCAAAAAAACTATCTACCTCTCTGGATGTTTTTTTTTTAACAAAAACCATCACCATCCCACAAAACTATGCGATAGACCCGAACAGTTTTGAGTTGTCTAGATTCTTGTTTTGGGGAGTCTGAAACCTTCACAAATTACCTCGTAGGATAGCGATGAATATAGCACATACCACGCTGAACACGTATTTGGGGAACATTTTTTTTTGTTGAAATATTACTACTAATGTATTTAATATTACTCTTTGCTTTACCGGAAGCATGTCAGTACTGTCAACAAACGTTAAATCTTTGTTTATTTGCCACATCTTAATTTATCTTAAGTTATCTTAATAAAATCTTAAGTTATCGTCCTCATTCCCCTATTCTGAGCTTTCTGCCTTTTGACGTTTTTTGTTTACATTTAAGATCTGACAATCTTAAAAACAAATGACAGACAATCTGACATATAAAATTATGTTTAATAGGGAGCTGGGTCAACCCCATCGTTTTGTGGCATGGCAATAGTTTTCGTTAAAAACAAACATCCATACAAGTAGCTTGAGTGTCGAGAAGTGAAAAAGAATCCGAATTAATAACAATTAAAAAATACATATTCTTTTGAATATGTGACGCTAACAAACAAACGTGGCTATCTCCAGTCACCGTCATTTTTGAGATTTTCGGTTAATATGACTGCTTCAGTTGCTTTTTATAAATAATACACCTGGCCGTCTCGTTGATTTATGCTAAAAAAACAGTTTAAAAGCAACGGAAACTTATATTGTGATACGGATCGTAATGGAGATAGCCACGTTTGTTTTTCAACTTCACAAACATGTATTTGTTAAGGTATAAGTTGTGTTTTTTTTGTACAACTCCCTCAATAAATACATTGCATAATATTTAAATTAATATTATTAAAAAATCCTACGATAAATTATTTTATTATTATGATTCATTGTCATGAAACCCTTCCCTGCACAGGGCAATGCATTGTTGAATCAAATGCAGCGTTTCTTGATCATATGTTACAGGAAGGTAATGTGATCAGATTTACGCTTTAGGTGCGGTCCAGGAATCTCTGAAAGTAAATAATTCATGTTAACCGTCCGAGAAATCGAACCCTGGACTTCAAGGACGGTAGCTGAACGCACCAACCGCTACACCACAAGGCAGACGTTTCATCATCAGAGCAGCCATCGATTTAAAACACTCGTCTAGGGTTTTTGTTCTAATTTACACGCCAAACAGTATCTGCGCGGAATAAAGCGATTAATAAACACAAAAACATTAAAAAGCACACGATGACCACACTGACCCTCGAGACATAACATGAATTGATCTTTTAATATTTTAATAAAATCCTAAAAGGTTTTAAAAACTGTAGATGAATTAATTAATTATCATCATAATTATCATCACTCCCTTTCCACGCCTAATGGTTCGTAATCTCCAAACTCGAAAGAACATTGCTGACGCCATTTTTATGTATAAAATTTTGAATAACATAATATATTGCCTTGAGATTCTATCACTTATTAATTTAAGAGTCTCAGTAACGCAGACCAGAAACCAATCTCTTTTTAAAATGTCTAAATGTTCCACTAAATCTTTTAAAAATTTGTTTGTAAATACAACCTGCAATACGTGTAGTCAGAAATCAAATTGTATTGATATTTAAAACATATCTTTAACTTCCTTTAAAAGAGAAATTTCCAAAAATAATTCAAGTTATGATGTTGCGCCTTGAATCCGCAGCCTATGTTATGCAGGTTATGTGCAGTTCTGTATGTAGGCACATTATAAATGCACACTGTATGATCAATTATATTTGTATTTTATATTATGTGCAACTGTAAGACCAATATTCAAAAGTAGATATATTTTTAATAATATGTATTACATTTACATTTACATTTCTAGTAATATTATATGTTTTGTATGATTAGTTATTTTATGTTTTGTATATTTTTTATGTGACAACATTTACAATCACAATATTATGTGGAAGCCTCTAATTGGATTTTATGATATGTATTTATGGTATAATCGTATCTTATAAATTTATAAATGTCTGTTGGCTTTCCAATAAAATAAAATAAAAAAAAATAATAAAAAAAATAAAAAAATAAAGCACTGCGTTGGTGCACAGATCGCAGCGCATCTTGATCATTTTTGTGACAAAAGGGTAAATTGATCAGTTTTACGCTTCAGGTACCAGTCCAGGGACTATGGCGGCCTCCGTGGTGTAGTGGTCAAGACGCTTGATCCACGCACGGAAGGTTCCGTGTTCGATTCCCGGTGAGAACACAAAAATTAAAAAGTGATTTTTCTCAAGCCTGGGTGCTCTGTGATGTTATTCACCACTGTAATTAGGCCTCCTGGCCTGTTGTGGTGCAAAAAAAAAAATGTAAATGAAATATTCGATTGTAAATTAGTTGTCATTGTATTGTATTTACCCTTTTAAATAAATATTTCGTATTAACTATGTCGGGAATCAAACCCGAAACCTCTAGCATTGTAGGCAAACGTGCTGACCATTACACCACTAGGCCGAATATATTTTCCTACCAAGTTTACTTACCTTCCTTGGAAATAAAACTATCTTACCAATCATCATTTTTTTTTTTTTTTAATATTTGCGTTCTTATGATTTACCCAACTATTTGATTTTGAGGGCAATTTTCAACGAGTTGTAAATAACTCACTACTAGAAAATGGGAATCAAGTTAGGGTAGTATGTATCTTTTTTGGGTGATACCGTGTATGTTGGATTTGATCCGACATTTCGGCTACCATTGCAGGAGCCATCTTCAGGGAAAACTGTGTGTTTTATAGAGAAATGTATGTGTTTAAGTACTAGTAATTTGTACCGTGTCACAGTTAAAATTACTAGTACTTAAACACATACATTTCTCTATAAAACACACAGTTTTCCCTGAAGATGGCTCCTGCAATGGTAGCCGAAACGTCGGATCAAATCCAACATACACGGTATCACCCAAAAAAGATACATAATATTGATAACAGTGACCGTGAAAACCTTCGCACCTATTTAAGTTAGGGTAGAGTGGGATTCGAACCACGGACCTTTAATCCGTGAGTCCGAGACACTAGCCACAGGACCACAATCCAATTCTTATATCTTCCTAAGGCCCGTATAACAATGGGAAGTTAACATTTATCTTGAATTTTATCTACAAAAATTTTATATGCATGTATCTTTTTTTTCTAAACTTGTTTAACTCCAGATTACTGACTAAGGTACTTTAAATCCTCATATAAATATTTACTTTTTCGAACACAAATATTGATTTTACTTTGTAGACAATTTAATATTACTCTGTTAACCTCCGATTGAAATTGCCTCTGAGAAATCGAACCCGGTACCAGAGCATGGTAAACGAACGCGCTAACCACTACACAACGATGCAGACTTATCTCTACTCAATTTCAGTTTTCGAGATTTTTACATGAGAGTAGATATCGAGTTAAAAACATTATTCCAGGGTTTTGATTCTATTTCACAATCTTCATCAACCCAGACATTAAAATGATTTAAATTTTCCTGAATTAACATAGGGGACTGCTTGATTTGATTTTTGATTAAACATATTAAGTGCCTATTATGGGGATTATATTGGAGGCTTTACAGGAGTCCGATATGCTAGTAATAAGGCATCCGTATATAGGGAACGCGAGCGGGCGGACACTTCAGTCGCCGCTCAACTTGCGCGGGCGCCGGACATAGAGCCTCACTTCAGGCGGTGTCTTATACTGTCGGAACTATTTCAGTTTCTCGCGAAGTTTAATTTTATTATTTGGAGTTCAAAGTTCTTCAAAGTGTTTGTGCTACTTGTTTGTTTACTGTGAACTAAAGAGTGGATTCTGAGGATAAGTTACAATGGTTACGGTCGTAAAAAAAGGTAACCTATTAATTTACTAAGTTAGTTGGTAGAAATACGTTTTCATTTATCATATATTTAAAATAAGATGTAATCTAATTCGTATTTGAAAATGTTTTAATTAGACAAAACGAGTTACAAATGATACAGATTTATTAAATGTTCAATTGAATTTGTACTTGACAGCCGCCACAGCTTCCATGATGTCCCGTTTTATATTTGTGGATTTTTAATTTAAGAGTAAACGGTAGATAAAACAACCTATCGTATATTAAATATGTTGATGTTTCCAAACTAAATAAACTTCACGATCTTATCAATACCTAAATTGGGTGATGCGCAGTGGCACAGTTGATTAACTGTGAAACTGGCGTGACGCGGGTTCTATACCCGCCAGTTGCAAAGAAAAATATTTTTCATAGCTTTTTTCCATGTCCTTTCTTTTTCACTTGTTGACAAGCCTCTAAAATATTAATTTAGCTGGTTACAAAAAAAAAATTCAGTATTTTAAGTCGATAACTTTTAAATTCAAATTCTTTGAAACCTATGTTTGATATTGAAAATGTTTCAATAAGACAAAATTTATCAAGAATTATATTATACCTGGTATTTTGGTAAATAAAATTGATTACAAGATAATTTAAAATTATCTTTGTTCATTATTTTTACAACAGATTACCATAGATGTATATCTTATATGTAGAAACATAATCCCCTTAATCGTTCACTATTAGAAGAAAGTCTGCAAAGGCATTCATTCTTCCAATAAAATCATTACTGTCTTGCGCACAGAACAAAGTTTAAACTGCAATATCCCATTGTTGCTGGACTGGCACCTGAAGCCAAAAGCTGATCACCTTACCATTGAGTAATAATTCGAAATACACTGCATTTGGTTGACCAAAATGGTGTCATATGCAGCACTAGATGTGGAAAGGTGAATGTGAAAGGGTGAATGATGATAAATGGTACATAAGAAACAACATTAGAGCGTATCTTAATAATTGATTGTAACATACATGAAAAATATTCGTACAATCAAAACTCTTTACTGCTTACTAGTTCAACTCTATCTACATAGAATACGCTTCTCCAATTTTGTCTCTTTTCTCTAGGACTCATTGACCATATCAAATTTGTCCAACACCGATTTTTAAGAAAAGTGACATGGTTGCTCGGATTGCAAAGGGGTAATTATCCCAATTTCAAAATGGAGCAATCTTTTAATCTGTCTTCATCGGAGAAACGTAGAACTGAGAGGGACCTTACTTGCATTTTCAAAATACTGAATTCATTAAGGGATATTCCTTCTCTGTTGCAATTTCATTTTTTCATGTTTACAAACATGTCACCAAAAGTTAAAGTCAGCTGTCTATCAAATCTTTTAGGAGCAACGTTTGTTTTTATGCCACAATGTCCAGAATGTGTAAATAAGTCAATTTGCCAAACAACTTGAAATTCTTTGGGATAGATCTTCCGGCTTTCTGTAGATCTCTTCTCCACTAAAACAATGTGGGATGAAGATGGATTAACTCGAGTTTTAGCTCAAGGAATATATTGTGTACTATCAATTTATTGCCCTTGTTTGTCTTTGCTACATAGTTTTATGTTATTTTTGTTCAGTTTCTTGTACATATGTTTCTTCATATATCTGTTGTTATTGATTTAAGCCATATATATTATAAATGAATAAAGAAATAAATAAATCGGGTTGTGGTCCTGTGGCTAGTGTCTCGGACTCACGGACCAAAGTTCCGTGGTTTGAATCCCACCCCAACTTGATTCCATTTTTAAATAGTTTTTACAACTCATCGAAAATGGCTTTCAAAATGAAATATTTGGATAAATCATAAAAACGCATATATTAATTAAAAAAAAAAAAAAAGGTAAGATGATAAGTCTAAAGCGGCTTTGAAATGTTTCAGTTTAAAAATAATACCACTTTATTATTTTAAGCAAGGATAAAGAATCAAAAATAATTTAATAGTAATTGAATTCAGGTCATAAGCCCTGTAAATATCAATACTTCCATATTCCCTTCTCAATATGTTTTCCCTCTTTTATGTAAGAAATTTTGATCTTAAAAACTTCCCAGTGAGGATATCCAGCCTGTCTGCAAACATTTGGGCATACTCAAAACATTCATTATTAATTGAATTATTTGCATTTCTTTTTTTAATCCGTTGAATTTTTTTATCAAAAAAACCAGTCTAGAATATTTCTTGAAAGTGATGAGACCGGTCACTGGTTTTATCCAAATTTGTGGATTTAAGTATCCAAACCTGAATATATTCTTATGTCAGTATATAATATCAACCATATCGCGTTTCAAACTCAAAACCTATTGTTTGGCTGAAAAATACGCTGACCTCTTACCCAGAAAATGTAATTGGTAATATTTTGACAATTAAAATTTATATTCAGTTTTGTGCGGATAGAACATGAATGGTTTGATACTTAATAAAACTTTAATAAGGCTGGCTCTTCGAATATTTATGAATCTGACTAAAACACGAATCATCATAGATTAGAACTATCATAAATCAATACACCGCTTTGTCTGGTGCTCATTTGCGGTGCTATATGCACCATTGGTTGCGGATAATGTGAAGAAGGAGAAATAATTGATTCGATAAATATTATCGACGAAGATAGATTGAATTAAATCGTAAAACAAATAGCTTTGTTATTTAGCCGATAAAATCTCTAAAATAAATAACCATTATAAGTAACGCATACACAAAAACAAGAAATAAAAAATTACCACACATTTTCCTATCTTCGTTTAAGGTTGAAGTTCTTTTCGTTATTCATTTTTAACTAATGTGAAAGTCGATTCATATTTTTTCATTGCCTTAAACTAAAAAAAAATAATTGAAAATCTATGCATGTACAAGGCTTGTGATTTGCCTTTTGCGGGTTTAAGTGATCAGTTCCACAATGCTAAAATTCGCCATTCAGCCTTTATATTAGCAATTTATTTATTTATTTAATTTATTATAAATTATTATAACAAATTTTTTATAACAATCATAGAATTTAATTAGGCTAGCTAATTTAGAAAAATACATTTTTTTTTTTTTTTCATCTTTTTTTGTGCATGCTGAGTTCACATATAATTGATGAACAGTATCTAAAATAACAATTCATGATTATTACACCAGTGTCATATGTATTATTTGTTGTTTGTAAACCAAAATAAATAAAAAAAAAATTTAAAAAAATTTAATCATCCATAATTTTATTATTTATTTTATTGGCGCCTATTGGCGATTATTGGCGCCGTGGCGCTGTTGGTTAGACGGCCAACTGTGAAACATGCGTCGCTAGTTCGATTCCCGCCAGTTGCAAGAAAAATAATCCAAGATAGATTTTGTTCTCAATTGGCCTGAGTATTATAGTGTATATTTCATTACCTCCTTCCATATCCCATCTTTCTTACCTGCTAACAAGCCTCTAAATAGAGGCTTAGCGGGTTATTCCTTTTAAAAAAAAGGAACTAAAGACATTGATACCTTTCATTAGGTGGGTGAGATTCTACCGAATCAGTTCATTAAAATAATGTTAATTCAAATCAATTGAAAAGATCTTCGTATCAGTTTTGCTTAAACATTTTAAAATTTTGTATAGCTATGATGTAAGACAAGTCCACTCAGGATACAAGATTTGATATATCTCTCTTATTTATTTACATGATTATGTTTTTTTTTTGTAGTTTCCAAATGGATATTTTCAAATCGGATATGGAAAGTAAAATATGCTGCATTTTAATACAAAAAATATTTATACTTTAAAAATATATATCCATATTCTTACTATATGAAGCATAATTATAAGAATGAAAGTAATGCCAATAAAACAGTTTTACAGTTTAAGAAAGAGCACGAGAATATAACTCATAATAAGGAAGACAAAGACGCTGTTTTTATTAATTATTTAAACTTGTATTGATTTAAAATTTTGTTGGAATTATTTATTTATTTTTAACGTCCAAAATACTTTTACATATACAGAGGTTATAAATAATTGTGAGATACAAAATTACAAATAAAAATTAAAACCATTTACCTATAAAAATCAAATGGTTATTCAATTTAATTTAAGAATAAGGCTCTTTAAGTTTGACAAAGTTATAGCAAATAAGTCCATTTTTTTTCCCAAGGGAATGAATTCTCGGGAACAGAAAATTAATGTGCGAATTCGACAAGTTAATATATCTACAATAAATATGATGCCTCATTGTCCTATTAGGCACATTGAAATAGGTGCATTTGACTAAATCAGGAAAATTAAAAATATTCAACAATGTTTGAGTATGTCCAAATGCTTGCAGACTGGCTGGATTTCCTCCGTAGGGAGTTATTCATTTTTTTTAAATTTCAATAGAGAGAGAAAACATTTTTGAGAAAGGAATCTGGAAGTCTAGGCATTTACAGGGCTTTTGACCTGTCATTGGCTGGTTTAAGCGGCCACTTTACACACTGTGTAACATTCAACATTCTGCCTATGTTTGAACATCCACATTTCCTCAACTCTTCAATCTTTCCCTTCTCAAAAATGGTTTGCCTCTCGGTTGAAATAAATTTTAATTAAAAATATTATTTACAACTTTATACAAAAAACTAGATCAAATATAATCTTTCAGTTACCATTTTTACGTAAATTTCATTTATATAAGAGAAAATTATGGATAAAATACTTTCTTTTTTAAGGAATAACATATACTTTTGTTATAATTTTGTAATTTTTATTTACAAAAAAGTCGTTTTCTAATATTAGTACTTATTTTTTTTTTTTATGTCTATCGTATTCTTTCAGTAGCCTTTATTGAAATTAAAAATAAAATTGCCCACACACAGGCCATGCCTCTGTGGATTTTTTTTAAAGTTGATGTTATGGTATATTTTAAATTTGCAAATTATTTATTTTATTTTTATTTATTTCTTAAGTTAGCTTATATTAAAACTAATATAAACTATTATGTACATTTACATCATCTATATATATTTACATTTCCTTACAGTAACTTATACATTTATTTTTAAATTCTTTCAGACACTTTTCATTCTTCATACATTCAGGCATCTCATCATACATTTTTAAACCCTTATACATCAAACAATTTTGCGACTCAGCTCTTTTCAATAATGGTAGTCTTATTTTATCCTTTTGTCTAGTAGCATATTCATGACAATTTTTGTTTAAGACAACTTTATCCTTAAAATATTTTGGTAATTTATGGTGAAAAAATTTATGTATAAATATCAACATATTGAATTTAAGTCTTCTTTTTACAGATAACCATTTTAGTTCATCTCTCATTTTTTTAACATTGCTATATTTATTTTTCTTAAGAACTATTCTCATCGCTTTATTTTGTAAAATTTCTAGTTTATTTAAATTTCTTTCGTTTGCTAAAAATAATATTGTTGAGCAGTAATCTATATGTGGAAGAATGATTGTTTTGTAAATTAGTTCTGCAGTATCTTTATTTAATTTATTTCTCAATCTACTAAGGAAAAATATTTTTTTTGATATTTTTTTAATAACGTGTTCAAAATTTGCATTTAATGTCAATTTTGAATCAAGTATTATCAAGTATTATAATCAAAATAATAAAACACCGAACGCCAGGCAAACCTTTATAAACGCGAACACTTCAAATTCTGTTCTTAAAATTGTTCTTCATTACAGTTATATATGCCAATTACACAACGTTTAATACTGTGTAGGACAAATTTCATTGAGAATAATAATATTTTCACAAATAGCTGAATAATAAAATATGAATTATTCAAAAGAAAGTTGTCACAAGAAGTTTCATCCAATCTGGGAAAAATTTCATTGTATGTTAATTGCGAATTTAAATTACTCAATTCTTGGCGTATATGATACATGAGATGAAATTATCAGATGAAATTCAAAACTTATGGCCTGCGTATTTTTTACATGTACAATAATTATTAATGTTGAAATTTGGCAAAATGATTTGATTTGAAATTTATTCATTTAAATTAATTTATTATTCATACGGACTGAGACAATGACAACAGTAATATACAGATATGTATTTACAAGAAACTAAACAAAAATAACTTCAAATAACTATGCAGCAAAGACGAATATGGGCAATAAAAATATAGCATGCAATATTCATTCATTTATTTATTTTATACGGCACATGTACAATATAGAATATAACATTACAATGAATTCAGTTTTACAAAAAGAAAAATGAAAACAACAAGAAACATACACAAGATATAAAAAAGTCGCCATATTATGAACATAAAATGAGTTAGCAGAAGATCATTAGCATAAGAAGCTTTTGCAAATCAATCGTTTATCGTTACTATAAAACATCAAAAAATATTTATAAAGACATGATTTGAATTCACAGAGACTCAAGTTAAAAATGTCAATATGAGAGGTTTCTTTTAGAATCATATCTTTTAGATCTTACAGTTTTGATTCGCACATCTTAACTAATAAGCAGATAAAATGTATTTATAAATTTGTTTACCATAATCGTTCTCACACTTGTTTATACTTTGTAACACCATTTCCTAAGACCTGTATAACACATTTAATTCACATAAGAAAGGTACATGTATTTTTTTTATTAGTCCACATTTTTTTATTAGACTTAAGTACTGTATTGAGTTGGGATGAATAATGTACTAGTGTCTTCAACCACCGTGTTATTGTAGGATATGTTTGTATTCCACCGTCGCACACTATTACGTTTCATACAAGCTAGACGTTTAAAATTCTAAAAGATCTCGAAACCTACTTGTGGGATGTATTTTGCTTTTTAATTTTTATTATTTACTTTATTATTTTTATTATTTTTTAAAATAAAAACCTTTATTAGCATAAATAAATAATACATTCAGTAAAAAAATGGAACACTTAAGATTGAACTTGTCAAAAAGAGTATGGCTCTTGTGTTTGGCAAGTTTATAAAATAACATAAAAAGAAACAAAAAAATGCAAAGCAAAATAATAAAATAAAAAAATAAATAAATTATATACCTACTGTTTATCATTATCCCTTTTTATGCATATTTTCATATGTAACAATTAATGTAACATTGAATTCATATTTTTTTTGATTTCTACATGTTTTTAAAAAAGTGATTCTGTTTATTTTAATATTATTTCTATGTATTAACTTCCCTGTATTATTTTTACAAATGCCCCCTGGGCGTATTGAAAAGTTAATTAAATGATATAAATAAAAATGTTTTTTAAATTTATTTAATAGTTTACTGAAACACTTAAAAATATGTGTTTAAATTGCAACATTGATTTTTATCCTACGTGTATTTATAACATTATTATACACTGCCACAAATGTATCTTTCTTCGATAAAATATGTAGACGATTTACTAGAAATTATTATCAAAATTAAAAACTTATATAGGACAATTTATGAAATATAATACGTCAAGTGCGCCTTACAAAAGGAATTATATGCAACATCCATTCTAATCTGGCTCAAAATTTCAAAATAAAACTATTCAGAAAAACAAACTATTTTGTCATCATATGCTCAAGATTTATTCAAATGTTAATTTTATAACAGCGTAAATTTACAAATACGTTACTGATTAAAGTAAAACATTATATGATATAAGTAGATCTATAAGTAGACCTATACTAAAAGTAAGAACGTGATTTTTTTGTCAGCATCCCTACTGCTAATATTTGCCGCACGCGCCTGGTATGTAGGTATATATATTTTTGTTATTGCTTGTATTCTTAAAAGGTTGGTTAGCCATGTATAGTAAAATAATAAAATAAAAAAATAATATCATAAATTCTTTTAGTGCTACAATCAAGATATCTCGCGCATGGTAGTGTCACATAAACATTTGCATGGAAATATCCAGAATATAAGTTACCTAAAACTTGACACCTTTCGTAATGAATAGAGAGAAACCATTACACTTTTTATTCCGCATTATATCCTATTTTTTCCTTCCCAAAAGCATTCCGAAATCTGTTGAATTTGACGGTTAAAAATCAACTAGAAAATAATTTTTAAAAAGCAAAGATAAATGATTTAGACTAAATTATCGTATATCTTTTTTAGACTTTTTTTAAAATCAGTGATTCGTCCATTATGTGAGGCTGAGACAAGCCTTATAAACAAAATCAAGAAAGGGGTGATGTGGTTCAAACAAGTAGAGCAAATAGACGGTGAAAGAACGGCTAAAAGTATTTAAGGCGCGAATGTTAATAGATGCAGAAAACAAGGAAAACTGAGAAAGAAATGGCATGACTAAATCCAACAAATACTTAAAGATGAACATGTCAAAAGTCGGAATAATCGGCACGCGTGCATAATAAGGTGTATGAATTTAAAGGAAGCGAGGTATGTATGCAAATACAGAGTGATTTAGCGTTTCAGCATCGCTGCCTATCCTTACGGGGAAGCGGAGTGATAGTTTGTTTGTGTTGTTTTGTTTGAAAAAAATCATCTTGAAGAAAACGAATTCACAAAATAATTTAATCCAATTGAGTCACATTTTGTGACTTGTCGGCGGAAATTTTTATTAATAAATAATTAATAGTGTCATAGAGATTTTTTCATAAATAGCACAATATAAATTGAATGAACAATGTACATAAATCATCCGTACGTATTTTAGCCGCGATTAAAAACGCTATCTTTATCGGTACAAATCGATATTGATGTACGAAAATGTGTGTATTTGCATAAAAATTAAAAACATCTTCATCAGTAATATGTAAGTGTAAACATGTTCAAAAAGTATATATTCTTTTTTTTCATATGGAAAACGTAAATTTACTTTGTACATAAAATTGAAGATAAATGTTAACTTCCCATTGTAATACGGCCACAGGCTTATAAAACTACCATAAGTCCAAAATTGACATTTTTTAAGTTAAGTATGCAGGAATGTTCCTGAATATCATCTATCTGCAAAATAATGGCGTAATTCTTATAAAAAAAAAATACTGAAATAGAAAAAATGACAATGTTGTACTCCCATTTTTTACTAAAATTCAAGAAATAATAGTGGCATAATGATCATTATGCCATTGTTATTCCTAAAAACACTTAAAACTAGATAAAACAAGTGAATGAACTATAAGTTATGTCTTTGTTTTTGAGAATAAATGCTAGTTTACTTATGGCGCGGGTGTGTGTAAGTTCTCTTCGGTAAATATGAGTTTATTTATTTATTTATTCATATTTTTCGCTTACAAACTATAAATAATAATAAAAATAGTGTGACCTCACTAGGGTTTCCTAAATTATTTGAGTTGTGCCACTATTATTCCTAGGATACAATATAAGCATTGATATATAAACTTTTGATAGAGTAGCCACTCTTTTATTTTACTCTTCAATGATATTCAAAAATTTAGTTCTTTTGGTAATAAATTGAAAATGCTATATACTTAATAACAGAGTTTGACTACCATGCTTATTACTGATTACATATTTTTGGCACTATTACACCATAATTATGCGTGGAGCGAGTATTATGGTTGTGTTGTGAAATTTTTAATACATTACTGTTAAATTCATCTGAACGATGCAAAGCCACATTTGCTAATATTAAAACTTTATAATTTTGTTTGTCTCGGGTTACTAATTTTAGAAACTTGTACAATAAGTTTTGTGACTTTTAGTCTACCTTTTTTGTGGTTTGAGTATCGATTTTTTTTATGAAAAAGACAACACTTTAGGCATGTGTAGATTTGTGGATTTGCAGTTTTTTGAAATACAAAAAAAACTATTTAATTATTTATTTTATTTTATTGGAAAGCCAACAGACATTTATATATATATATATATATATATATATTATAAATACCTTTCATACTTTCAAATCAATTTGCTTCCTCTTAAGATTATTAACATAAATAATAGTCTCATAAATATAATACATATAACTAAATGTTATTTTATATAACCACTTACCGACTTTTCTATGTCTACCGGTTTCAAGACGTACTCGTCTCTTCCTCAGGACAATAATTTAACTAACATACAAAATCCACTATACACCTTCACCATATTTTTTGCCCGAAAATATAAAACCAATACGACATGCATTTTAAAAAGCACATGCACCCAAACAAACGGTTATCAATGCAAAGAAAAAATAAATAAAGGTAGTAGACACAGTGAAAATAAAATAAAAAACATTGTAAAATACGTATTAAAAAAACACACTAAAAATATTTTAAAAATTTAATAAAAATTCGTAGTAAAAAAAACCACATGGTAAATACAAATCTTAGATATAAAAATATACAAGGCGTTTCAGATTAAATGCGTTGTAATTTTAATGGGCAGATGGAAAGTTATAAGCACCAGATACATTGGATTTTTTTTTCACTAGAGCTTACATCATTGGAAGAACGACGGAAGAGAAGGGACTCGATAGAAACTTAAAAGATACTCAATAATTACTATGACTGCCCCTTGTGTAAGATGTAATTATTAAATCCCAACACAAATTGACGGAGTCATAACTGGAAGCTTTATCGTCCCCAATTCCACCTATTCACCACAGATTCCAAGAAAAACTTCATTTTCAGCAGGGTAGTTTAAGACTGGAATAAATTGCCGAGTCCAGTTATCTATTCCGTTTCGGTCAACCAGTACAAAAACCGTTTGGATGCTTTTTGAAGGAAGAAGAACTTGGACAAAAAGCAGTATACGAGATATAGGCGCATCAGCAAAAACTGCCTGCCTAAAATGAATAATAATAATAAATACTTCAATACAAATTTACATAATGTTTCTTAGATTTTGAATGTTACACTGTTAGTTGCTTTATTAAATAGCATAGCATAGATACAACTTTTTAAAAGAATCGTAAATAAATTATTTTCGTCAGTGACAAAATTTGGTATGCAGTCAACATGAATGAGTTTTTAAAGATATTTTGTAGTTCCTATTCCATATTATCTTCTCAAGTTTCCCACACTCTGACGACTCATGAATCATAAGCATTTGTTTCGTTAGGAAGCAGTACAGGCGGAGTATACTAAGTAGGCGGAGCTAGAGATCGTACCCTGGACTAGTTGGTCAGTGTGCCGTATTCGACAAAATAAAATAAAATAAATTTAGTAGGGGGACTAATAGCCACGAACAGGCATAGTATTTTGGAATTCAAGGAGGATGTTGAAAACATCTTTTATTTATTCATATTTTCCATGATTTTGTATTCCAACTCAACACTGGCTCTTGGCCTCATAGAGTAATGGGCACGTTATTAATGTATTTTTTTGTAATATGTATTTGTATGAATAAATGAATACGAATGTATATATTTTTTTAAGTACCTGGCCAGCACCATGCGAAGAAATTGATAAAAAGTTACTTGCAATGTTTTGCTTTTGACCTAATAAATCCTTACACGGCACTGCAGATTGAACAAACACCTCGATATAATGAACCTTTTCGAAACTCTTAGATGTAGTCAATATGTTTCTTTTTTGGGTGATACCGTGCGTGTTGGATTTGTTCCGACGTTTCGGCTACCATTGCAAGAGCCACCTTAAGGGTAAACTGAGTGTTTTGCAGAAAACAATATGTGTTTAAGTACTTGTAATTTGTACCGTGTCGCAGTCGGCAGTAGGCACATTTCTATTAGTTTTTGTAGTATGTAGTGCTGGAAACAATGTTGAGTTTTGATTACAAGTACTTAAACACACACTTTTTTCTACGAGACACTCAGTTTACCCTCAAGATGGCTTCTGCGATGGTAGCCAAAACGTCAGAACAAATCCAACACACACGGTATCACCCATAAAAAAAAACATATTGACAACAATGACCGTGAAAACCTTCATATATATTTCTAGATTTAGGTTCTGCAGTGCAGATAAGGAAACACCTTTACACATTCTATGTTAATATGATGTTTGCATCATAAAAGGAGGCTTATCCTCGGGGGACCACTGGTTAAACCTTAGGATGTTGAAGAGCTCGCCCCCTACCTGATAACCCGATACTTTACGGATCTGGGCTTGGAGGGGGAGATTTAGCAAAATGTAAAATCTCGCCTTCCACTCACGCTCTTCACGGGGACCCGTCACAAAGCATTTTCACGGGTCGCAGTGACGTCAGGAGCTTGCATAGCACTGACTCCCACCACTAACAATAAGAAAAAGGATTTTTTTTAATACAAGAAATAAATCTTTGCGTTTTAAGAGTTTACCCAAATATTTTGTGTTGATGACCATTTTCTACGAGTTGTAAAAAACTCACTAATATAAAATGGGAATCAAGTTGGGGTAGAGTGGAAATTAAGCTACGGACCTTTGATCCGTGAGTTCGAGACACTAGCCGCGGGACCACAACCCGATATGAAATATTTAGTGCGGATGTTTACAATTCTGATGATATAACTATAAATGTATAAAAACACAGATTTTTAAAAAATAATTTTCTGGTTTAAAAAAATAGTCACGTTACTTTGACACACATCATGTTCGCCTAGTGCGTTTCGACAAACATTTCGTACAAGTAACGTAATACGCGCCGTTTGTCGCACTGGACGCGAAACGTCTCGCTTTCAGGTAATTCACAATATGCGAAGAAGTATTCAGCAGTGACGAATCGTCAAAATAAGTGATTATGTAAAGCTTACCATTATATATGACTTTTGATAATAATATTTTATAGTAAATATGTTTATGGAGAAAAAAAAATTGACATTTATTTTAAATTACCATCACCGTTTACATGTTCCTACAAAAAAATATATATGAAGTTCATCCAGCGCCGATTACCTCAGCTCATTTTTCCATACAATAAATGTACATATTTTACATCATTATCCCGAGGCAGCTTTTTTAGTACTAAAACGAGCTTGCAGATTACAAATATTATTTGAAGATTCTCCCTTTGAAAACTAGTATTTCGAAAATTGTTTCTGAAGGACTATTTTTCTTTGATACCGTTGACGTATGTATTATGTATCACATAGGACATGTGGCGTTCGCAGTGGCCATTTTCGGCTTTATTCATTTTAAAAGGAATCGGCCAGTGCTCAGTGTTGTCAGTTAAATCATAATGGAAAGATCTGCTAATTGTCATTGTGGTATTTGTAAATAAACTTTTGTACAAGCGCTATATTAAAATAATGTAGAATAAAGCAACGTTTATCGCGTGGTTAATAATAATTGTTGTTTGAGTTGATTTTACAGAACCACAGAAAAAAAAGTCATTTATCATTTCATTACTTACATTTTATGTACTTATGTAGGCTCAAATTAATGAAATTTTTTTGTAGATTACCTAAAAAATAAATCACGGCTCGCCACTGGTATTCAGTATATTCTTACAAACTATGATCATATGTAGAACAACTTATTCCTGTGCAAACATCAGAACATTTTAAACATTTATTTTAGTCGTTATTGGAATCTAAATTGTGAAATTATTTTATGTAAAACTATTGAATAATGTCATTTGAAAATACTTAATGTATATAAGAGAGAAAAAAAAATACGAACATAATAAACTTATCAGTTTTTAAAAATTCAATTTTCATTAAGTATATAAATTTAAATAGATATTCTAAAAATTATGATACACTTAAAAACTGCAACATAAAATACCTTTCTTAAAAATATTAACAAAAGCAATAGGAAAATTAATAAAAACATGCCCAGAAATAAAAAGGTGTACTTATTAATTTTATCATAAACAATATTTTAAGTTTGTCCAAATTTTCGTAGACAAGGACTGGATTCAACTCCTTGGGGAGCTGTTAATATTAACATATTACAACAGAGATATATAATATTTTAGAGAAGGTAATATAGAATTCTAGACATCTACAGGGCTTATGACCTGTTATTGGCTGGTTTAAGTGGCCACTTTACACACTATGTAACATTCACCATTCTGCCCGTATTTGAACATCTTTATTCCTTTAATTCTTCCATATGTTGATGTTTTCGAAGTTAAAACGTAACATAAACCCTGTAGATGTCTAGAATTCTATATTACCTTATCTTAAATGTTCTTTATCTCTGTTCTAATATGTTAACATTAGAAGCTCCCGAGGGAGTTGAATCCAGTCCTTGTTTACAAAAATTTGGACAAACTTTGAATATTGTTGATAAATCCAACTGGTCCATGAATAAGTATAAAAATTGAAAAATTAAAATTTCAGGCGTTGCCTAGTCTATAGGTGATATTATTTAATCAGATGAAAATCACCCGCATAAATAAAGGTTTTAGCTCTTTAACTTCAAAAACATCATTAAATGGAAGAAATCAAGGAATATAGATGTTCAAATGCGGGCAGAATGGTGAATGTTATATAGTGTGTAAAGTGGCTACTTAAACCAGCCAATGACAGGTCATAAGCCCTGTAGATGTCTAGAACTCTATATAACCTTCTCTAAAATATTCTTCATCTCCGTTGTAATATGTTAATTTTAGTACAATTAAATTTTATAAATTTATTAAATACTAAAACATAGCTCGGCTTCGCTCGGGTCGGCTCGGCTCGGCTCGGCTCTTCTCGGTTCTCTTCGGCTGCCTTCGGTGCAGCGAAAAGCGGACGAGTCCAAATAAATTGTCTAAGGGTGTATCCTTCCGCACGGTACACTAATAATTAAAACGTGTAACGTATATTCAGACACTTAAAAATACTAGAAAAATACACAGAAATACAAAACAAATAACACCAACGTGCGCTCCTGTGCAAGCCGGGTCAGATAGTATGGATTATTTTTAAATTGAGCACTTTTTAGAAAATTTTAGAACCGTTTGTGCGAGACGATTTTTTGATAAACTTCGCTTAATGGCCGAGCGAACTGAACTGATGAATGAATGATGATGATTTCGAGAATCATCATTATACCGTTAAGCATTATCACGTTTTAAGATTATAAAATTATGTAAAAAGTAATGCTGATATTGATATATTTAATGATACATGAAATAATTACAGGAAAAAGAAAACTGTAACGCAATTTATAAAATCAAATAGTCACTTATGTAAGTTAGGTAAAATAATGTAATTTGTTTGTTCCCTGTTAGAAATAACTTTCATAACAATCATAGAATTCAATTTCAATATATAAAACAACTTTATGTAAAAGCTTTGTTACTATACGCACGTAAACATTATTCTCTACCCTCCGTTACAAATACCAGAGTTACTAGATACTTCGCCCTGATGCTGCAAAAAATAAATACAACCTTCGGGCAAAGAGGATTGGCCTACTACACGGTTAAAGTGTACAATTTACTTCCATTATCCATAAAGACAATAAGTAAGTTCTCGAAATATAAAATTACAATTAAGAAATGGATAGTGGAGGTGGGTTGCGCATGGATCGATGAGTGGATCAAGTCAAATAGGTAAAATGTGTTTACTGTTTATGAAATTTGTTCTATTGGTCTAAATATATTGGTTATATTTTTTATGATTATTTTAGTTTTTTATTGTTTATTATGTTGTTGTTTATAATATGTATTTACATGCCAATCATAAAGTTTTTTTTCTTAATTTGTGCATGTTGTATTCACACACAATTGATAAACAATATATAAACATAACAAATTGTGATTATTATTCCAATGTCGAATGTATTGTTAATTGTTTATAAACCATAATAAATAAAATAATATTAGTAACAAAAAAATTTTTGATACGCTGCAGATAGTGTACCAATGCAGTGCCCTATGCACTATTAGGTGCGGAAAAGAGATAATATTGTTGTTTTTCTTTTTTTTTAAAGCCATTTAACAGGCTTAAGTAAGCCCTAATAGATTGAAATTGATGTGTCATATTTAATCTAAGCCGTCTTAAAACCTACTTAAATTTACAAAATGTATAATTAACAAAAGGTATAATTATGGCAAAATCTAGGCGGAAATAGCAAGCGTGACATCGCGAGTCAGAAGCGACTACACCGCTTGCTTCTTAATTGCCTGCCCTTGCTGTAGGGACACAACGATAATACCGTTTAGTGATATTTCGTTCACTGTTCTGAAGATCCTTGGCAGAGGGGAAAAGAATCCGATGTTAGTTTTATAAATTCCCACAGCAAAGACAGGATTTGTACGCAAGTTATAGCGAAGTACATTAAAGTTTATCTATAAAGGATATCATGGGTATCTAAACAGTTAGATATTAATTTGTGCAAGAATATTAAACCATTTAGTATCCTTCTGAATTCTAAACTAAAGATATGAAAGTACTCTAGACGATAATAATAGTTGATTATGAAAGTATTTGATCCGATTCTAAATATTGTTGCTAAACAAACATGAAAAAATTGTCAATTTTTTTATGAAATTAGACAAGCTTTAGTTTGACTTTATTTTACTACACGAGACAACTGCAGAGAAAATATCGCTCGTTTCGAGAATACCCCCCGAGCGACTATTTGACTTGATTCTTCTCCAGTTGAAATAAAGTAAATGTCGTGAAAGTGTCCCGCAATGGACGTGATAAAAATTTATTAACGGGCCTCATCTCGGAGCTTCCGTGTTCGGGAAAATAATTACAAGCAATGAAGAATTGTAAAGGAACACGTATCACTGTAAAAACGACAACTGTAGAATTCTTATAACCCTTAACGAGATATTGCATACTAGCTCAAGCATACTCCCACAGATTTATAATTTGTCCCGAAGTATTTTTTTCATTTGAAACACTTTTAATTGACAGATATTCTTATTGAGATGGAGAACATCTTCATATGAACATCAATGAACTTCATTCGAACATATGAACATTTTGGATACGTATTTTTGTTTATTTCTTTATAAATAAATTATACATTTGTGTAATTTATTTATAAAGAAATAAACAAAAATACGTATCCAACAACTGATAATATAAAGGTGTTATTAAGATTATTTAAGCTTTCACATTGATCCGAAAAACGAATTATTTAAAAAATCTTATTGTATCATTATTTTTCTTTTTCATTATAACCTAGCTCACTAGTCACTTTATGTTTATTTTAAATTATTCTCAATTTTAATTTGCTTTATTTATATTTAGAACATAAGGTTTTCTCACTTCAATTTGTTATCTTTTATTTGTCATCTTATATTTATATGTTTCTTTTTTACTTTTATTTTTCTTGGTTCTTTGAACCTTTTACAATAAAAAGTCTTCTTTTTTCCTCCTTTTCCGATTGTTAATCCTTTTGAAATATTAGCTTCATAAGTCATTAACCCTCGGTGGTGGCGTAGTGAAGCATGTGTCTAACCTGCATGTCGATTTTATATTTTTGCAAATCTACTATGGTGAAGGTGTGTAGTGATATTTGCATGTTGGTGTAGTGTTGTTATCCTGACGAAGAGACGGGTTACGTCTCGAAACTGGTAGACAGATAAGTCGGTGAGTGGTTTTATACCAATTTTATTAACATAATACTTATTTGATTGTTTAAAAGTCATAATGCAACAGTTTAATTTTGTAATTCTTGTGCCGCGAGTACAAAATACAAAATATTTGAGAAAGAAATGAAAAGTTATTTATTTATTTGACGAATATTTATGCAGTCCATTTTACCGATGGTAAATACAATTTCGTATAAAAAAAACGGGTACTAGTAAAATAAAATACAACTAAATAAAATTAAAGCTAGGACAAAAAAAATTTACTACCTCAAGACAAGATCCGTTCAATTCTTTTTGTGTAGCACTGATTGAAAACATCTTATATATTTTTATTTCTTTATAATTTAAATGTTATACTGAAAACGTTTACTTTTCAAAAATAAAGTTAATACATTATTTTAAGACGCCACTCCCCATTACGTACACTAGAATTGTTTTTTCTTTTACGTAATGGGAAACGTTAATGTACATAAATATATTTATGTTTTAAATTTATTTGAAATATGTATTCAGTTCAAATATTAAATACTTATACTTTTTATCTGAATAAACTAAAAAATAGTTGAAAGCAAAAATACAAATGGTAAATATGTAAACATAGTTTATTTAAATTTATTCCAACAGAGAGGGAAAACATTTTTGTATGTGTACTTTACACCATTCTGCATATGTTTAAACATCCTCATTTCCTCAATTCTTCCATCGGTTGACTTTTGTAAATTAAAAGAGCCAACGTCTTAATCATGTGGGAGAGATTAATCCGTTCGAACCATTTCACCTAATAAGATACTAGGAAATATGGATGTTTCAACAGGCAGAATTATGAATTTTACACAGTGTAAAGTGATCACAACCAGCCAATGACAATTCATAAGCCCAGTTAATACCTAGACTTCTATTTTTCTTTATTTCAAATGTTCAGTCTCTGTTTACATATGTTAAAAATCAATTTACATGTAAAAATTTACCTATCTTATTAGTAAAATAAATTGCCTCGCTTGTCTTAAACATTTTTTTCATTTTTACATTGGGCCTAAGGGCTCATAGTAAAAAGTTCATTTAACCATAAAATACAGGTCAAAATAGAGATAATCTTTTCTCATTATAACACAGGTATTCAACGAGAAAATAAAAACAAGAAAACAAATTAAATCAATCATAAGCACGTGGCAGTTATTAATTAGATAGCATTGAACATTGAAATTATCCTTGTGTGTACCTATTTTCTGTCAACATTTGACGCGCGTCAAGATAACGTTAGTATTTGATTTATGGCGACAGGTTTTTATGCTTTGACTAGCTCACGTGTAGGTTCTTTGGTTGTTATTAGTTACTAAACTCATTTATAGTGACCGATCAAAACTTCGAATCAACCGATATTCGATACCTACGGTCGGTATGTGTCGCATTACGCTCGGCTGTACTCGGGTGCATCGTATGGCTCGTGACCCGGCCGCGTGAGCTGCAACCTTCAGTTGGTTTTGGCTTGCGGCCGGTGAGTGTTGTTAGTTGTCACGTTGTCAGAAGTCAATCAAATTAAAAAGCGATATAAATTAAAAAATGTACAAAATACATTTTATCATTAGGTATATGGTTTAACAATTATATTCAACAATATTTTGAGTTTGTACAATTTTTTGTAGACAAAAACTGGATTCAACTCCCTGGGGAGCTGTTAATATTCACATATTACAACAGAAATGAAAAACATTATGGAGAAGGTTAAACTCGTGCGGTTCAACAATAAAACGACTAATTTTGAACGTTTTGAAGTGACTAATTACAAAACATATGCAATACATAATAAAAATTAAAAAAATGTAAGGATATACATTTAAAAAAATGGATAGTGAAACTAAGTAGAAATAAAATCGATAGTTTCATTCGCCCAAACGAACATTGAATCACCAGCTCCACAAACGTACAGTTTGTGTTATGTTTTTGTTCTTTTATTGTACGTTTTTAAATATAAAAAATACAAGTTAAACAGAAATTAAATATAAACTTAAATACGCAGTATTTAAAACTGTTATACTTGGTTATTTCTTTTGGTATATTAAGTTTTCTTTGTATATTCTCACATGAAAAAAAATAAAACAAAGTATATTGTTAAGTGTCCTCAGCATGGGTCAGATTATTTTTATTATTAATTATTGTTTATAATGTTAAAATAAAATAAAATACAAAAATACAAATACCTGTATTTGAACATAAATAACATTAACTCAATATTATTACTCTATTGGAAAAAAGAATAAAGAGAAAAGAGGAAAAGAGAAGAGATTGTGAAAGGAGATGTTTGTTCAGACGTGATTTAAACTGAGATACTGTGGTAGCATTTTTGATTTCGATCATATGATGTTGAGATGATGAGTTGGTAGAACATACCGAGGAAGATACAGATAGTACAGAAGTTAAGTATACCGTCTCGATATTTTTATTTTTTATTTATTTTTGCACCACAACAGGGCAGGAGGCCCAATTACAGTGGTGAATTACATCACAGAACACCCAGGCTTGAGAAAATATATACAAATGAAGATAGTGTTCATAATTGAGGACCGAATCTGGTATTTTTCTTGCGAATTTGGGTAAAATGCTCTTGCAAAACAAAACATACACGTGACGTTAGCGCATGCGTGAGATGATATGCTCGTCCGCTAAATAAGATCCTTGTTTCTTTGTATTACATATTTTACTAAAACTTATTTATTTACACATATTTTCCTTGACAGAACACTGCGCTTGTGCATATACTTATAAACCAATGCTATGTTACATTTATTACATAGTGCGTAAAGTAATCGCGTAAAGTAGTCAATGAAAATATTTCATGAATTAAACGTTGTTTTACCCATATACAGTGATGGGCAAGTGGAACAAATTAATTTGCAAATACCGGTTTGCTTACGCTTATCTTAATAATATATTTTTAAATCCCATGTAATTATTCAAAGTTAAAACAGGTCAAATAATCAAACAACTAATCAGCTAATTTATAATTATATATAATATATATGTATATGTTATATGCGTCGATTTTCACGGGTCAGTAAACCAAACAAAAAATCAGTAAGAAATCTAGATTATAGCCACATTTAAATTACGAGCAACTTTTAACTCTTTATTACTTTGATTCCCTGACAAAATTCTGTATTTTTTTCACATTTAATTCTATATAAAATATTTAACCATACAGCAAATGCCGCCAACCTTCTAAAACAAAGAACACTAAAATTTCCTTTATTTTCAAGTAATGCAACATACCACACACGTTTGGCCAGCATGTGTCGAGAATGTAGCACATACTACCGAAATAAAAATATGACACGTTTCATGATACTCTCCAACTTTTGCGAATAGTCTTACGAGTAAATTTGAGTTAACAAGTTCACATGAACAACTTATTTTATATTAAAAATTAACGATTTATTTAATGTAATTTTGTAAATAAAGATATATATGAGGAAATAAGAAGCAAACTTGGAAATATCCTTGAAAGAGTTACTGAGATATTTGCAAAAAACTTTGAAAAAATAATTGTGAGATTTGTAATTATGCTTCACCAACTCAATGGAGAATGCTAAGTTTGCGGTGTCAAATAGTATAATTAAAACTTGTTTTTGCAAGCTTCAGATACAGTTTTGAATTACGCTATTATTTAAGTAGATAGGTTTGTAGGTAGGGTATAGTTTATTTTGGCGTCAATAACTAATTTTCCATTTTTGGTGGAAATTTCTAAGTTTACAACATGCGAAATCGTATCGACTAATATCAGATATATAAATTGTGTGATTTTAAGTATGCATCTATATTGAATTAGCTTATTGGAAAGTAGCTGATTTTAAAAACTTTCACTTGATACAGATTTTTATTCTGAAATAATAATAAATAATATATACTATAATTAAACAAATCAAGAATCACACATATAATATAATATTGTGAATAAAAATAAAAATTGATCAAAACTTAGCCTTCGTGTGCCTGAGATATGCTCAAATTATTCTGCTAGACAGATTTGGAGATGAACATCACCATATTTTTGCGTGAAATGAATATAATAAAACAAGGGCGACAATAAATATCATTTTCAACAAATCTACCTTTTTTTTCTGAAGTTTCAAATAAATGTTTATTCTTTAATTTATTAACCCTTATCTCTATTTAACTTCGTTTCGACAAATATTTTAAAACGTTTTCTTTGGTTTTGTTGAGTTTTTTTTTTTCTTCTTAAAACTAATTTTTGAAACAAAATAATTATTTAATCTCAATAAAAACTATCGTCTGAGCACATAATGACAAACGATCATATGATAGTTTATCGGGGCCAATATATTTTAATACTTGATGTTTTTATTTTAATAATGTTTTAGTGTTGTAATAAGATATGTGTTTCATTGAATAAGTTTTTACTCTTTATTATTATAATTATGTAAGTCTTTATATAATTATAATAATAACCCAAAATTTGGTCAAAGGTGCAAGAATGATTTTCCTTTCAAATTTTTAACATGCTTCACTGTAAAATTAAGTTGACAGATAAAAAAAATAATTTAATGCAATACGAAAAATCTGTCTGGTGCAAATAAGCGTATTTTTAAAATAATCAAATTTAGCGAAATGCAAACAATGTAAAATATTTTTTTACACTTTCCAATTCTTTGAAGAACAGGTTTCTCTGGTGAGGATGATATTTATATTAATTTAAAAAAACAAAAACCAAACTAAAAATAAACTAACTAAACCAAAAATAATATATATACTGATAAAACGAAAGTAACAATATTTGCCTAACGTATGAAAAATGAAATAAAACACAGCCGATTAAATTAATCGGAAATCTCAACAGTATTTTGAGTATGTCCAAATGCTTGGAAAACACGGATGGATTCAAGCGTTTTTAGAAAGGTGAAATAATTCAGTTAGATGAATCTCACCTACATCAATAACAATTTTAGCTCATTTGCTCATTTACTTAGCTCATTTAGATCAAGAGGGAAGAGTCTAGGAAAAGTATGTGAAGTGGGTATTTAAACCAGCCAATCTCAAGACATAAGCCTTGTTAATAACTAGACTTCCGTATTACTCTATCAATTTTTTTTCTCACTTTTAGGCGCTAAATAAGAATGATAATGATATACAACTCAATAACTATTAGTCGAATTCCGATCCTTATAATACAGGCCTAACGTTGTAGGGTAAAGTCCGGATAATTGCCCTAGTTTTCGATATTTTGTCATTCTAAATTGCTTCTATTGAAATTATTGGCACAAGGTATAGAAGGTTGCCTAATGTGAAAACGATACCCCAAGTTAATTATTTCTAAATTAGCATTCGCGTGACTCGGCTAAATACATTTTTAATCAATCAATTAAAAAATAATTATATGATAATTTGTTGTTTAAAGGAGGTAATAAGATGTTATATAAAAAACGTCGATATGAGATAATGATTATTTATTTATTAATTCATCGGTTCATGCATTTAAAACAAATATTTTACAGGTCAAAAAAATACAAAAATTAATTGTTAAAGTCGCACTAAAAAAGCCTACTTTTCCCGCTGCATAATTGTTCAAAAAATTCAAGATTATAGGAAAAAATTTACATTGATATATAAATAATTAATTAATAAATTAATAAAAATTAATAAATAATTGATATATAAATATAAATAATTGTTAACTTCAAATCTACTAGCAGAACGTATTACATATTACAAGAATGTTTCTCTGTCACGAAAATTTAAAATTGAAAACAGCAACACGACCATATTAATATTTCAATTTATTTTATTCATATATATGTGTACATTACGGTAAAATAAGGTATCTTTATTCATACATATGAAAAATATACATTTGTATATTTTTCATATGTATTTAAGAAGTCTATAAAAGTAGGTATTTTTAAAAATAGCACATAAATAAACATTATATCATGAGAACAACATGTTAAAAAATTAAGAGAATCTCGTAACGAAAAACTCCCACAGAGACGTGAAGAATGTCGTCGAAAGTAATATTGTTTACCATAGTGATAGCCCTTTCAACAGGCATGACCATTGGGAGGTTAGTCCTATATATTGGAATGTGGAAAATTTTATGTTGACGCTGTCTCAGATAATAATTTGTAACATAAAATCTAATTTCCTATCAGTGGCTGCTTATGGCATAATTAGCTGGGGACGTTGCTCGACAATTGTCATGAACCCCCTAATCAAGACGCAAAAACTTATTTTTAGAGTTATGCTTTGGTGCCCTCCAACCTACCCATTTGAACCATTATTTTAATTGTTAAAAGTTCTTGATATCTGTTAAATCCATATCAATAATGTGTTGACAATTTTCTGGTCAGGCGACTGCGGAAGGAGGTCCCAACTGCCAACAGAATGCCCGTACGAGGTTTTCGCGGAACCTAAACTTATTAATACCGAGAACACGTACGATGTTTGCTCGAAGACACTTTTCATATAAAGCTCCAAGAGTGTTCAACGTCTTGGATGGGCATATTAAGTTCTCCAAAACAACGACTCTATTTAAGGTGAAGATCCATAATTAGATTGTATCGAGGGGTAGAGACCACTGTATGAGATTGCTTCGGGAATAAATATATAACATCGCTGCTGTCTCCATTATTATCCATATACGTATATTATCACTGTCATACGTATTATTATATAACTAAAAGGTAAGAATTAAAATAAAGAATGAAAAACACGCTCAGATGTAAAAAAAAAAAAATTCAAAAAGGAAAAACACAAATATACACATACATATTTTATTGGATTCAAAGAAACGACGAGAAGAATCTTTAAATGAAATATAAGATGATAAATTTAAGTTTATTTAAAAAAATTATTATCTTCAAAATTAATGACAACCATGAAGTTTCGCATAAACAAATTGTCTTTGTTTTTATAAATGTATGTATGTGTATGCGCATGGGTGTATGTACGTGTGTGTGTATGTACATGTGTATATATATATATGTGTGTGTATATATGTGTATGTCTGTATGTATATGAATCAAAATGTGTATCCGAATAAGTTTTTATTTTGTTTGTCTGTGCTCTATATAAATTTGTTAACTTTTGTAATATATTAAAATATAATTGCCTAGCTTGGAACGGGGTATGTACCCTTGTTAGCTGGGCAAAGTGAACATGGAATTGTATTTTGATAAAGAGTGTGAATAAATAAATAAATGACACATTATAGTAAGAGCAGCAATATATTGATTTTAAATACATATACAATATAAGTAATTAAAATTAGTTTAAAAGTATAAAAACATGTTTGAGTATGAATGATTTAATTAGGCTCTAATAAAAATAACAAAGATAATTAATTTTATTCCAGTAAAATGGCTAAATGGTTCAGAGCCAATTGAACCATGTAAAAAAACATATTTCATTGTTACATTATAATGTAGAGAAAACTTATTTTGTATGTAAAATATATCAATAAAAAAATCAATTTATTAAAACTTCCTTAAAAATTAAAACTAAAGAACAAAACGAAAATGAACAAAATGAATTAACTTGTGAGGAAAGAAAGTAAAAAAAGGAAATAAATAAAAATAACAATTGATTTAATTTTAGCACAAATGAAATAAAATATTTTTTTTTATATAGTATGTTCTTATGGCGGTCTCAGAACTTTCAGCCGTTGCTTGAACAGGGGTGAATTAAATGTAGTTATGCAGAAAGCAGCCAGTCCACAATTTAAAAAAAAAAGATATTGGTGTTATCGGGTGCACTTAGCTCAATTCTATGTTCTGGTAAAAACAGCCAGACCGCTTCCATACAAAATATTCACCTTCAAAAAAATAGTGTCCATCACAAAAATGGGATTTCTTAATTTGCAGAAAACATCCACAGCACTAGAAAAATCTAACGATACTTCTGAAATCCCTAAATCTGGTCAAACACGTAATATGATTCCCTTGAAAACCTTCCAACTGTTGTGTAGATTTGATTATTCACTCTTTTTACAATGTTGCTTTTATCTCAGTTTTACTTTTCTATGGGTGGCTGCTTTCGACATAACTACGTTCAATTGATCCACCCTTCAGACTCCAGTACAGTAGAAAAGGGTGTTGCTGGAGCTTTTCAAGCGTTCCCATAGACTCCAAGCTCTTTAGCGAAGTAGGGCAGTGAAGGTGTTTACCCGTCCAGCTGTAAACATTTCGGAGGCACTGCAGTATCTAAGAATTTCAAATAATTGCCTATATGCATTGTTATAAGTGACCTTTAATTTATTCCTCGCTGATTGATTATAATTTTTTTATAGTTTCGCTGCATACACGTACGTCAAACACGTTGTACAGACGATTTTCTTCAGTTCGTCACTGCATTGAAAGATGCGTCTTGTTAGGGGTTAGTGTAGTCACATTAGAAGGTGCTGATAGGAAAATAACTACGATGGTTCATTTAATAAATTTAGTTAAAGAAAAAAAAAATACATCTCGTTGTGTCTAACACTGTTATCCTCGCTTTAGAATTATTCGCTTTTTGCCATACGTTTTATTTCGTATTTAGATCAAACCGCAAAAAATATATCATATGTCACATTAACAGTGAGTTCGGTGTAAGTCGAGAGTGATGTGTCCAGAGTAGCCTAAAGCTCGTTTTACTTGAGCCAGAGAATAGTACAAGATTCGGCCCAATGAATATTGTGTCGTGTACGGTAAATGTGGGTATAGTTACAATGTTGTATGTAGTTGACACTCGTAACTTTAATATTTTTTGAAGTCAAATGTACCTGTCACAACTACATAAACACTTTTACAATGCCTTGGTGTTAAATTTACAACCCTTTTTCATGAGCCAATACTGAAACTCTGATTCTGAAAACTCTTATTAACACATGCCAAGCAAGTTGCGAGTAAGCATCAGCTGGAAGATATTGGTTTTTGGCTATAAGTCCGCCAAAGAACTCATTATGTGTACTTAAAGTTTTAAATGAATAAAATATATATTTTTTATTATTAAATCCAAGCAATTTGAAGAAGGTAAGTGGATTTATTACTATATAATAAATACTTCGGTCTGATTTGTTGCCTAGTACTTTTGCACTTCTAGTTTGCCTTCCGTTTCCGAAAATACTGATTTTTAATAAACCAAAACTGTCCGTTATCTGTCATGCTGCCAAACACGTTTATGTACCAAAAACTGCTCCGTGTAAAATGGAAAATAAAATCTAACAATATTTGGCACAATAATTTTTATACAAGAAACTGCATAAAAAATTGCGTAATATGTTGTACCATTTTCTGATTCATGCCATGCAAGCTTAAGTATCTCTTGAGAGATAAAAAAAACTTGTGTCGGAAAAAATCTCTCCTTTTTAGACATCATCAAGGCCAAGTGATTTGTGACAGGTTTCATGATAAATGTATCAATGGTACTGAGTGTTATGACCACTATTTACGATCAGTTTATATGGAGATTATATCGCCACTGCAATTTTTAATGTACGACGATAAAATTATCGACTGTAAGTGTCAGGAGATGACGCGAGACGTGCGATAAAGAGTTAAGCGGTAAAAGAAAACTATGGATATTTTTTTTTACGTAATTGCATAAGCACGACACTATTAAATAATTGTGGAGTTTTGTCGGAGCAATATTTTTTTTATTGAGAGCAAAATTAAAATATATGACATGTGAGGATATTGTCGGAGTTATCATTAAATGTCCCCAGCTACCGCACCCGTCACACGTCGAGCTCTCTATTTCATGTGCCAGCAGTTCGTACGAACTATGCCCAGAACTCTCCACTTATACGTTTTGCTAGTGAATATAATTTGAACTTTCCCCTTATTGATCCATTTGATTGTAAAAAAATAACATTTAAAATGCGCGTCTTAAAACATACTTTTTTGTCTTATACTTAGTTTCAATAATAAAGTTTTATTTTATTTTATTAAATTTTATCTCTAATTCTTATTATTTTATATATATTTATTTTTTCGATACCTGACACCCTCTTTCCAATATAACACCCACACACCCACCCTCTCACTCACTTACACTCACACAAACACACTAGTATGCATTGTACGTGTATTTAATGTATTTCTGTGGATATCTGTTATTGGTTTTATTCTCTGTATATGTTATATTTTTATTACATGTATTACTGTTGATATCCCCAATAAATAAAATAAAATAAAATATTAAAAGCAAACTTAAAAATCTGTATTGTAGGAGTTACCGAGATATTTGCGAAAAACTTTGAAAACAGAAATGTGAGATTTGCAATTATGCTTCACCAACTCAATGGAGAATGCTAAGTTTGCGGTGTCAAGTAGTATAATTAAAATCAGTTTTTGCAAGATTTAGAGACGGTTTTGAATTACGCTATTATTTAGGTCAGTAAGTTTTTATGTACCAATAGTTTATTTTGGCATCAATAACTAATTTTCCGTTTTTGGTGGAGATTTATAGGTTTGCTTCTAAAACCTTCCTGTGAGAGAACCATCTTGGTATATTCCGTATAAAAACGAGCGGATATCACGAGAACAAAAAACCTGCTAAGAAAATCAGAGATGAGGGTTCTCAGATCGACTATCGGAAACTCTGAGCAACTGGGTCAGAAATGACTTTATGTGGGAAACGTGCGGAATTGCAGATATAGTGCGCTGGAGCAGATCCCGAGGGAGATTCTGGAGAGATCACATATACAGTATGAGCAGCGATAGACGGGTGTCCATAGCATCCGAAGAATTGCCTTTCGGACGGCACCCACCTGGATGCCATCCTAAGCGATGGAGGGATTGTTTGGTCTTACCACGGGAGACTGAGTAGTCTAAGTAAACAGCGCTACAAGAAGACAAAGAAGGAAAGCAGAAGTAACTTTTTTTAAGTGGCGTTTTTATGAAATTATTTTTTTGTGTCTACGCAGATGAATAATATTGTTCCGTGTGTGAAATAAAACCAGAACATGGATGAGAGCTTTTGACACAATAGCTGCTTTCAGGTAAAAATCAAGTGGAGGTAATTTTGAAGTGGTTAGCGCATTCGTCTGCCATTCTTAAGTCTTTGTTCTGCGTTCGATTCTCAGCAAGGTGGAGGCGAAACAATTATTTTTAAGTTTGCTTAATCTGTAATATTTCATTGTTCCTGTCTGGTACCGAAAGCGTAAGCCTGCTGGAATTCAGATATTAGATTATTAATCCATAATTCAATATGTTTATTTTTTGGGTGATACCGTGTGTGTTAGATTTGTTCCAACGTTTCGGCTACCATCGCCGGAGCCATCTCCAGGGTAAACTGTGTGAGTTCACACAGTTGTCAGGTTGGAAAAAGTGTTGATCTTGCTCTTTCATGACATTGGTGGCAGGGAGTCAGAGAGATTGATGCATGCCATGCATTTGAAATTCTTACAGGATGGTAAATAAAATATATAGAAACGAAAAAAACAAACAATGATAAAAAAGTTTCACCCATATTGATTTTTATTTTAAAGTGTACATTTTATATATATATGTGTATTGACCGGTCGTTCGAAATTATGTCCCAGCGAAAAGTATTTAGACTTAGTGTATGTTTTTAAAAGTACTAAATAAACCCCGTTCTGCAGCACTGTAATTGAAAACTGAAAGCAAAAGTCTTAAGCTGCCAATAACTGTTTTATTTCGCCTAATTGTTTTTCCTACTTGGATTTTGTGATTCTGAATAGTTGTTGATTTTATTTCTTTAGTAAACAGTAGGTAACATTTTATCTAAGTGGATTTATCTATTATCTGATCGTCAGACTATCCATAAAAGCGGGTTTATATGGCTGCATGTTGATTGGCTAATCTAGATTACACAGCGCTAGATGTAATTTGTATTTGATAACAATTTCTCTTTTGCATCTTGTATTCGATTCGACATTAAAATATCGGTAACTTAGATATTTAATTAATAGGTTATGCCATTACATTTTTGTCTGTGATCATTAACACCATAATGGCGATGTTGTATGATCCGTTTTGCATATTAAATTAACTCTTTGATGAAATGCCCACTGACATACTTTATTATTCACTATTTTAAGATTTATTTTGTAAGGAAGAAGAGGAGAAGTTAAAAACGAATTCTAAAGTGTATTCGTATTTCTTTTTTATCACAATTAATTTAAACACATACAAATATGTAACATTTTAGATATTATTTGAACAAATAATTAAAAATCACTTGAAACGCATTGAGAAGGTTGCAGGACTTTGAAATTGTTTAAAATTGAAAAAAAAAACTGATAAACTATCCATTTTGATTACCGAAAAATATTATTTTTGACATATCACGTGCTTATTTCAGCGTTATACCACATAATGTGCAGGTATAAGTTTCTATGGTCGTTATCCCAGATTTAAACCGAGTTTAACTCTATGCGAGGTTTAGAAGTAATACTTTTTGCTATACCATCATTATTCTATTACTATTCTTAAGTTTAACTTTATACCGGATTTAAAAGTAAGGTTCGGTAAGATTCATCTTTCGAAAAGAAAGCTAATTATTTATCTTTTGAATAATTATATTTTCTGTAGGAATACATCAATTGAGCTGTCTTTAGACACTTCATTATAAAGCCGAAGTACTTGTGGAGTTGTTGGAAAGAAGTCAGTGTTGGTTTTGTAATCATCATCATCATCATTCCCTTTCCGCACCTATTGGTGCATAGGGCACTGCATTGGTAAACCAATCGCAGCGTATCTTGGTCATTTTTGTAACATGAATATAAGGTGATCAATCTTACACTTCAGGTACCAGTATAGGGACTATGAAATATTCTAGTGTCAAAACACCTTTTTAAATAATATTTCATATCAACCATGTCGGGAATCGAACCCGAGACCTCTTGCGTGGTAGGCAAAATGCGCTGACCATTACACCACGAGGCCGACTAATTTTTATCTCCCATAGCAAATAAATGCTTTGTAAAATTGATGTTGCTTTGAAATAAATTATCTTCACCGTCCATCTTACCGGATAAAATTTTATGTAAAAATAATTAATGAAGCTAAAATTTTTTTACAATCCAAGTTGAAAATTTCTATCAAACTAATTATTTAACTAAAAAAACTACTAAAATTTTTTCGATAGGTAATTGTTCTTAGAAATGTGTGTTACATTAAGCAATTAGTTAATTAAAGTATTGAAAATACAATTAAAAATACTACCGTACGTATTTAATATATTTTCGATGACATTGTGTACAAAAAAAATATTTAAAAAACTTATTCTTGGATAAAACGAAAGACGATGATATAGATGCATTAAATACGAAAAAAATATCAAACGAAGGCATTACATGCTGAGGGGTCTGGTGATGTTCACACACATAACTGTATTCTGCATGTGCCCAGCCACAGACTCATTGATTCTAGTGAACAAATATTTGTTGATTTTATTTGGTCAAGGTAGATCCAATTATTATCATAATGTTTTTACTAAATAGTTGTGAATATATTTGCCATTCACCGGAAGATGAACACACCGTGTGTAGGCGTATGTGAAGGTAGACATTAGCACGTGGGCAATACTTAAAAATAGTTTAAAGCAATCATACATTTAGGAGATAGCTTTAAGGTGTGGGTGGCAAAATACACTCACGCGATTATCGAAGTAGTCTTGGGATACTTTAAACTAATATCAAAATATGAAAACGTAATAAATAAAACTGAAAAAAAAACGAGAGAAACTGATAAAGAGAATGACTGATAGATATAATATTTTGTTAAAAATAGCCTCTGGTTTCATTTTTATTCATTTATTTATTTAAATTTGCAATACAACACTACTACCAGTTACAATGTAAATATATTTAGGTAATTACAAAAACATAAAAAATCAATAGTAAACAAAGGCGAAAAGGGCATTAGTACTAAATGCACCCTTGTACAAGCATTACTACTACCCATTCTAGATTACGCTGATGTTTCCATGACTGATTTAAGCTGTGAGCAACTCGATAAACTTTAACGACTTCAGAAAACATGTGTAAGGTACATTTTTGGTCTTAGGAAATATGACCACATTTCTGATTATCGTAGGCAACTCAAATGGCTCAAAATTAGACAGCGGAGAGACTATCACTCCCTCTCACTTCTGTTCAATGAACTTCATAGTCCTAACGCTCTTATATACCTGCGTGAAAAATTTCAACGCTTATCAGTTCATGGTTTACCTCTTCGTTCTAATTCTCAAGGCACTCTTTTAATACCCATCCACAATTCCTCTTTTTTCTCTAACTCATATAGTGTCCATGCGGCTCGACTGTAAAATCATCTCTCATCCACCATCAAAGATGTTACTACATTATTTCTGTTTAAATCACGTCTGAAGAAACATCTCCTTTATCTTCCTTAATCTCTCCTCCTTTCCTTTTTCCTCTTTCCTCTTTTTTCCTTTTTCCATTGAGTAATAGTTTTGATTTAAGGTAATTTATAAACCAATACGTTCATTTATATTTTTATATATATTTAGTTATTAATATTTTTTTTCTATTGAATATGTTCTGTAACTTGAATTATAAAAATAAAACTTTTATTTTATTGGTTGGTTGGAAGAAATTGCCATTTGGTAATAAGCCCGCCAATGCACAAAAACATTATGTACAAAAAAATAAAAAATAAGTCACTTATACACATTATAAAACATGGTTAGAGAGGAAGAGACTAAAATTGGTAATCCCAGTATGGAAAAGATCCACCTCTCTCGGCTGTTCAACAGACCAATCGTTCTCCCCACAGGCATCATCAACGGTAAATTTGTCCTGCATTTTGGAAGAACAAATAAGGTCTGTGTTGCCTGGCTCTCAAATACTTGCTCGGTACATATTATTTTATGCGCTCCAAAATGTTGGGATTACAAATTAACTCGTTCAGAAGTTGATAGGCTATAGTAAATTGACTACCGTTAATTTGGTTAGAAGCCCTATATCAATGTTCTTTCAACAGTTCTTAGAAATAACCCCTTCCAATATACTTTTCTGTTTCATCTAATTATATGCAAAATTCATATTTATAGCGAACTTTCATTAATTTTAAAAATACGTAAATTTTTTTTAATCTTTAAGTATAAGGAATAAGAATTTTATTTGATCTTTATTTTGTATTCCAGCAAACCAAAAATTAGACTGGTCAAAAGAAAAGTTAGTCAAAAACTTGTACTAAAACACAAAATATATTATTTATTATATATCACCTGAAAAAACCTGATTCTTAAAAACAACAGTTTGTTAATGGGAAGATAGGCTTTCAAATGTTTATTTATCTTTATACAGGTCGTTCTTTAAGCCCTGTCACATCCGAAACCACGATAATCAGTATGAAGAAGACATATTAGCATATTTAAAAAAATATTTAAAACAAAGAAAATTTTTTAAAATAAAATATTTAAAAAAACAAATGGTCGCTTACTTCTACAGAGGAGAAGTGAGGGGAGCTTGGTTGTCGGTGTATCAGACTCCCCCCTCCCCCCTCGTTTCTCCCTTGCAGAAGTAAGCAACCATTTGCTTTTTTAAATTTTATTTTTTTTTAATTTTATTTGTTCCAAAAAATATTTTAATGTGCTAATATGTCTTCTTGCTCATACTGATCATCGTGGTTTCGGATGCGACAGGGTTTAATGAACAACATGGATATATAATTCCTCTGTACGTGTGATGTCACCGAGCTCCTTATAAACGGCTTAACCGATTTACGTGTGGTTTTCAGAGAAATATATATTTTTGCGCTGTGCGTGTTTGTAGATATAAAAATTTTCAATCTCATATGTAAAAAAATGTAAGGAGCACAAATGGTTTGTTCATAGATCTACCAGGGTTACATTTGAGGAGAACGCATTTACAAAAAAATGGAAAGATGTTGTTTTTTTCTGTATAAAAAAAGTTTGTTTTTGAATGTTTACAAACAGCATTTGGTTTTGGAGATCTCAATCAGATTTTTTCCTTCTATTCTTTATAATTTTTATCCATTTATTTATTTTTACTGAATTTCTGGTAAATAATATTTAATTCAATACATTTAAAAAAATCGTATTCTTACATAAACACACTCCTCTGTTGGCGAGAAGACCGGAGTTTGACGTTAAAAAAAAGCCATATTTGAAAAAATATTTATTTTATGTTTTAGAATTCGACAGTAAACGAGTACTTAGGTACCTACTTTAATTCAATAATTGAATATTAACAATTTTTAGTTTTGGAATTTGATCGCAAACAAGTACCTAGTACCAACTCATCATTAAAAAGTCTTTTTCCAAGGTAATAGCAGGCAAGCTAAGGTTTGAGCAGGACAACGTCAGTCGGGTCCACTAGTTTAATATTAGTATACGGCTGAATCTAATGATAACAGTTATATGAAGAAATATATGGTACAAGAAACTAAAAAAAATAAAATACTATGTAGCAAAGACAAACGAAGACAATAAAATAATGATATACAAAATATTTATAAAAACGATCAACATAATAAAAAACTTCAATAAAATATATTTTTTTAAGATGGTTAAAAGGATCAGGAATGCTGGATCAGGTAATGAGTTTGAAAGAGGAAGGAAAAGGAACCGGGAAAGAAAAGTTTAAAAAAATATATATATACAAACAATTGATTGATGGGAGGTTAGGGTTTAGGTACAATTTATAAAGAGTCCATTTAAAAAAAAAAATATTGAGAATAATCATTATCACGTCAGGCGTTTGCTTTCCGAGTAATTGGAGGGTTTTTTTTTACAAAAACTGCATAATTGAAATTCGAGTATTTTTTTATAAACTACAAAAAATATTCTTTATTAAAGATAAATAAAACGTTTGGATCATTTTGAACACAATATTGTAAAATATGTTTTCTTTGATTTTTTATGTTGTGTTCAAAACAAATCCAAATGCTTTATTAATTTTTAATACTAAATTATTTTTGCAGTTAACGAGAAAACCTTTCAATTTTAGGTATGGTTTTTTTAAATTCTCCAATTAACTATTTAATCAATCTGGGATTTAGTTAACTGCTTATTACTATTATGTTTAAGAATATTTCCAATAAAACTAACTGACGGTTGTCTTTTAAAATGAATTGTTTAACTTAAATTATAAATTTTGAGTCAAATTTATTTATTCGTTCATAGAAAGATACGTATTACAAAAAAAACGTATCCCTAACTCTATGAAGCAACCCCTCTGTTGAGTTTAGATACAATATAATTGAAAGTGAAAGCATGTATATTATTAAAGAATACTTCAAATTAAAATCATAACTTAAATACAAATTTCATAAACATATGTGTATGTAGTGTTAATAGTATGTGAATGTCCGGCAGCCGTCTCCAGCAAATTAAAATTAGAATTTATAAAATAACTTTTTAATGCGCCTTTGAGGTAAATTATCTATTATAATAGTTTTATTATAACCTTACTGTGGTTCTTTTTTATGAAAACCTGTAATTATCTTGTTTGTTATTTGTTTTGTTTATTTAATATATGATAATTGTAGCTGCTTTTTATCCAAATTGAAAATTAAAAAGGGTTTTTAAAAGAAATAACAATTTGAAGAAAAAATACATGCTTAAACATTGAATCAATCCTAAATGATACGAAAATGACTGTATATAGAAATTAATATGCCGTAAACAAGTACCTACTCAAATTCAATATTTGAATATTAACAATTTTTAGTTTTGGAATTCAATCAAAAACAAGTACCTAGGTACCTACTTATCAGTAAAAAAATAATATTTAAAATAAATTGGCGGCCTCCATAGTGTAGTGGTCAAGACGCTTGACTTACACACGGA
This sequence comes from Micrasema longulum, assembly GCF_059751315.1. NCBI lineage: Eukaryota > Metazoa > Arthropoda > Insecta > Trichoptera > Brachycentridae > Micrasema > Micrasema longulum. The sequence continues at coordinate 524,614 of NW_028277744.1, forward strand.
AGGTTTCGGGTTCGATTCCCGGTGAAAACACAAAAATTAAAATGTGATTTTCCTCAAGCCTGGGTGTTCTGTGATGTAATTCACCACTGTAATTGGCCCTCCTGGCCTGTTGTGATGCAAAAAAAAAACCATCGGTGGGTTGGTCCTGTGTATCGAAATATTAAAAATATGTTTGAAGGTTTATTGAGTTTATGTCTTAAAACCAAATGAATACTTAGCTACCATGCAAATAATTTGTAGAAAGCACGTAAAATGTAAAATAAATTAAACGGTCGATATTAGTATGTGTTATTTATCATCGAATCTAGAATCGATTGAATGCGTATGAATTGTGAATGTGTGAAACGTGATGCGTTTGCTTTATATGAATAAAATCAAATAGTAATATTTTTTACAATATATGATTCATTTGCCTATTTAATACGATCTGAGTCTCTCGCCGTAACTCTTATTGATCAATTCCATTGGCGCTAAGCCATTAATTTCAAGCTATTGAAATGAGATACAATTGTAAAATTTGAATAAATATATATATGGTAATCACTCGATGGTCGATTTAGATAAATGGCTGAAAGGAAAATCGACTTTCACAATAGCCAATATTGCCTAACTGAGAAGATATTATTAGAGTGTCAAAAACAAAATCGATTTTTCCTGTTTATTCCGTAGATATTACGTAATGGACGTAAATATGAATGAGATTATATTTTTGCAAGCTTATTGAATGATTTATAAGGATGTACCATAAAATGTACACACTTTAATATTTACTCCTCCAATTTCCACTTCCCACACTATAAAGTGTGACTTTTATAATCATATTTTATTTCTGAAGATGTGACGCTCACAGCGGTGAATTAACATATTATTTTCTTTTGTTTCAGGCTGACCAAAATTTGAGCCACACTTGAAGTAACAGACTACCAACAATAAGGATTAATAAGTGCTTAAATAATACAACAGTTACAAAAAATGGAAGATTCGTTTAAGTTGCCAGTGTTATAGTTTACTCGGGATTAGTTTTAAATTTAAGATTAAACCTCCAAGCAAAAAAAGTTCAAAATGGATCACATGATGATGCAGTTTAGTTTCAAAGGACAACGTCTTTTCCCGGACGCTAACAACAACGGAAAAAGAGGTGGACGAAATAGTGACGGGAAGAATTCAGAGAAATACCAATTAAGACCACGAGGTCGAGCGAGAGAATGCAGAACGGCCAGCGGAGGAAGACAGATTAAAGAGGAAAAGCAAACGCAATCCAGACCTCGGCCAGCTCCACTCAGTAAATATAGAAGAAAAACAGCAAACGCCAGAGAAAGAAGTAGAATGAGAGAAATAAACCAAGCGTTCGAGGCTTTGAGAAGATGTGTTCCTCACTGGGCAGCTGCACCAACGACACCGCAGGGAGAAAAACTTACAAAAATAACTACATTAAGATTAGCAATGAGGTATATTGGATCACTCACAGCAGCTTTGAGAGATCCTCCACTATTCCACCACGAGTTCGACAACCTTTTAGATTCTGACGAGAGCAGAAATACTTGCAGTCCTCAGACATTGCTAAGTTCAGATTCCTCCCTGAGTCCTGATATGGGATTACCCGACAGTCCTTTCCTATCATCACCGGAGTCGTACAGTCCCATGCTGACTTCTCCTGATCTTCCAGAATCCTGCCTTTCTCCCCTGGACTTCGATAGTCCGTCTCTACTCCAAGATGCCTTCCAAGATCCGTCACTCACAGCAGAAACCTTCAGCGAATACTTTTTAACATGACGGCGCAAGATAACATTTTGTGGACGTTAAGTGTATATTTTTACCAGATGAATATGGTTGCCATGTGTTAAAACATTTGACTAAGAATTGATTTGTAAAAACTAATCGAAATATTTATTAATAGAAATATATAAAAAAATAGTACATGTTTAAGTAATAAGAATTATTTTAAGTATTATTTGTTTTGCTTACGGATCATATTAGATCAACGTTATACTCGTAAAAAGTACAATATAGTAAGATACATTTTTAATGGAAAAATCCAAATGATTTCACGAAGCTTACATATTCGTTTCTTAAGAAAATAAATATTTCGGAAACTTATACCTAAATTAAACGGAGCAAAATAAATGACTGATTTTTTTATTCTTCTTTAGAAAAGCAGAACGTAAAATTAAAATAGTTTATTGTTAAATATTTTTTGGAGTTTTGTTAAAATTGACAAAATGGTTTATTTAATCGCATGTTTTCTCGCAAAATGTATTTTCCATTTTGACAAAAATGCAACATTTATTTGACTTCAAACATGAATTAAGTTAACTTTTTACGGTACTACTGGCCCTAAGTCAACAGTTATAATTGATTTTTAACTTAATCAATTTTATTTTAAACTAGTTTAAAAAATGGCCAGGCTTTGACGTTAACAGAATTGATATTTTACATAAGTTTATAAAACTTTCACTCTATTTTAATTTTGAATTAATGTGTATTTTTTTACAAATTGATTTTTGTATCGATTAAAATCGAATGGCATGAGTATTTCTGTATTCCTAGGAATGACACATTGTTTTTATTTTATTTAGAAAAGCCAAATGACTAGTTACTTTTTACCAAATTTTACAAAATGAAATACATAAAAGCCCGATTCTCATAAAACCTATTTCAAAAAGTCAATAACAAGCATAATAAGAAAATGTAATACCGGGCATACAAATCTGGGGATTAATATTTGAAGTTGGAAATGTCAAAAAAGTTCATGAGAAGGATTACTAATTTCTGTCACGATTTTTTTTGTAAAATAACGTAATTTAACATAAGAATTCCTTCATGTCAAAAATGACAAGCATTTTTGTTGTAACTTACCTATGTGACTTCATGCACATTTTGCGAAAAAAATCGCCATACTTTTATTGCATTTTTTAACAAAGACATTTATTGATGTGAAATATGAAAATAAACTATTTTTTAATCATCGCCAATTCCCTATTTGCACCCAGTGGTACATAGGGCACTGTGCTGGTAATTAAATTGTAGCGCATTTGGATAAAAATTAAATGGAAGGTAGGATGAAGTATTGCAGTGTAAAACCACTTTAAAAAGTTATGTTTCAGAATTTAATTTAAGCATATATTTGACGAAACTTTAACTGTTCTTGTACCAATAGTAGGTGAAACATGAAGTCATTCGTTTTCCTGTTTTATGAATGAAATCAAGAATGTTCTACGAATGTGTGTTGTTTATCAAATCGTTAATGTACTGGTATCTGCCTACTACTGTTCTTAGGCTAACCTTCAAATGACGTAATATTTATTATTTAAGTTTAAGATATGTTGAATAATGTCAAAATTGCCCACATTGTTATTTGTGACAACGTATTTTAGTATCAATCATTAGCATTACATTGTAACGTCATGGTTTATCATAATATGTAAATTCGTGTATGTAAATCACCAATTAAACGTTCCTCATTGCTCCATAAATATTTATCTTGAATTCATTCACAATATGTTTATGTGGGTGCATACAAATACATACGTAATGTAAGAAAGAACAGCTTATGTTAGATATAGTCCTATCGTTATCATCAAAACATCAATACATTAAGGAATACAATTAACCCTTTCATGGCATTCGCAGCCATTAGAACGGTCGATCGCAATATGGAAAAGAAAAATAATGGCATTGTTTAAAAGCAACTTACAAGATTCTTAGTTATCTAGTTCGTATAACAGATGATCGAAATAAGCTGCATTTGGTGTTCTCATGGGGAAGAGGAACAATAATAACGTTATTTGTGTGCTTAACAAAATTGATTTTTTTACTAAACGTATGTTGATGTTGAAAAATACGTTAAGTTCTGGGGGTTTAATAAAGTACAGCCAGTATCTTTGACGAGTATTTTTGACTCGGACTCCTTTCGAATCTTAGGTTTGAATCCTGACAGTCTATATAATTATTTTGATTTTACACTGCAATATGTCATAGTTTCTGGACTGGATCGTAAAGCATATAACTCATAAATAGGTACGAAGATTTTCACGGTCACTGTTATCAATTTGTTTCTTTTTTGGGTGATACTGGATTTGTTCCGACGTTTCGGCTACCGTTGCAGGAGCCATCTTCAGGGTAAACTGAGTGTTTTTTAGGAAAAAAAAAGTATATGTTTAAGTTCTAGTAATTTGTACCGTGTCGCAGTCGGCAGTAGGCATTGAAATACACAGAGACCCAAATAACATAAATAAAGACGACGGGCTGAAATTAAACTCAACATGGTTCCACAGTGCTTGGGCACTACATACTACAAAAATAAATAGAAATGTGCCTACTGCTGACTGCGACACGGTATAAATTACTAGTAATTAAACACATTATTTTTTTTTTCTTCTAAAAAACACTCTATTTACCCTGAAGATGGCTCCTGCAATGGTAGCCGAAACGTCGGAACAAATCCAACACACACGGTATCACCCAAACAAATTTATATGACTCATTTCATTCCCTTAAATGATAAACCGTGAGGGACACATTGAACGAAATGTTCAGATAACTAGATTTTGCGATACCCAAAACATGTTAACTTTTGAACAAAATGAGATAATTTCAGTCTATAAAAAACTTTTAATGTGAGATAATGATTATTTTGATAACAAAAGTGCATAATAAAATAATATGTCTGAAATAACTGATGTTTGCATTAACATAAAGTGGACTTCAAATTTTTATTTTACCTTAAAAAGCATTTTTATGGCGTAAGTGGGTGGTGTTTTATTCACGTATACAATAGTTTGTTGTGATAATTTCTGTATTTTTAACTTCAAAACGGCAAAAAGTGGACACCCATGTTTTATCAACTAAGGTACAGATATTACTTGCACTTATCGTCTGTGTAACAAAATGATCTAGATACGCTGCAATTTAAGTTTTAATGCGGTGCCCTATGTACCACTGGGTGCGGTTAGCGAAACAAAGATTGCTTGATATCACGAACACTAGACAGTAAAGAGTAGACCTCGGGTCTGATCTAGTTGACCACCCAAGCCATAGGATACATATGATCTATTTTTTTCTCATGAACTTAAAGTTAAACAACATTCTGTTAAAACTGCTTTACCATTTTTTTCATTCTTAATTGCATTATTACAATTCATAATAAATTTTGATTATAACCATAGAATTAAAAATAGTCCAGAAGGAGCGTAGAATCACATTTGAGTACATCGGACTGTGTCCAATAATTCCCCCACTATGCCCTACTTTGTGAGGTCGTAGTATAATATTGCTTGATGAGAACAAAAAAATCATAACACAAATGTAATGTAAAAAAAAGCAATGTGTTAATTTCTCTACAATTTTATTGTGCACGCGGAAATATTGATTGACACAACAGAGTAGATAAGTAAAGGATCATTAAATTTAATAAGAGTAATTGAGTTTTATTTTACATAAAACGGATATTTTTATATCATGTTAAATAATATTTGATGTTTTGAAGATAATGTCGGTCAAATGTCCAAAACAGATCTGTTTAATCCGAGATCCAATTTTCAATAATTTTCCAATTAGATGAGTAAAGTAGGGTAAAAAAATTTACTACCCTGGCAACACTAACTAAATTTTCATTTTGTTTCTTTGACAATCTGACAGATGGAAAAATAAATCAATTTTTAAGTAATACGTTTGTTATTTACACATTCATTTGCTAATTACACATGGAATGTGATTGCATCCTGTTTCTTTAAGATCCTGGCAGTATTTCTACACTTTAAAAGGACACAACACGGCATAGTTGAATTCAAATCAGGAGTTGCGTACTGAGCGACGTCTACAAAGAAACTAATGGGTCAAAGCGTAAACCTACTCATTTATGAGTAGGTTTACGTTTTGATGCCTTTTGTTTGATGTGCGTATGCGGTTTCTGGACTATTCTTAATTCTATGATTACATCAATAAAAATATTTTTTTATTCTGATACCTTTTCAACGATTAGATGGGCAAAAAAAAATTTTTGGTTCTACTAAGATAAGGGTTAAGAAAATAAAGTTAAAGTACTTTGGACATCTTATACAGGGAGAGTATTTATATCATATAGTAAGGAAAGTTGATGGAAAAGGCAATGTAGGAAAAAGCTGTATCTCCTGGGTTAAAAACTTAAGAGTGGTTCCATTTTAGCTTCCGATCCGTATTTAGAGCGGTTGAGGACAAACTTACGTGTTATGGCATTCAATTGATTCTTAGATTATTTTTGTACATTTAAAAAATTGGAAATGAAGCTTTCATTAGTATTTAAGAGAAATCCTATAGAAAATTATTGAAACAAATATAAATGCTTTCATTTGTTTATTGTATATTATAGAAATAAATATTTTTATACAAAATTGGCCTTGCTATGTAATAGAAGTGCAATAAGTTACTGTAAATATTGTTTTATATAACTTGTATAATTTATTTTTATTTTGTATTTTTATGAATATATTTATAAAGCGTTGCTACATCCGTTGAATTTTTATAAAGAGTGCCATTTATATATAGAATATAGCCACAAATAATTCATAATCCATCTTTTATTTTTAAATATTCCTTGTATGTTATTATATGCATGAATTCATCAAATGTTCCAAACTGCAAAAAGTAAACATTATAGTACACAAAATAATCCATAATATTTTGAGTTTGTCCAAATTTTTTTTTGTAGGCAAGGACCGGATTAAACTCCCTGGGGAGCTGTTAACATTAACATATTACAATAGAGATGAAGAACATTTAAGATAAGGTAATATAGAAATCTAGGCATCTACAGGGCTTATGACCTGTCATTGGCTGATTTTAGTGGCAACTTTATACACTGTGTAAAATTTACCATTCTGCCCATATTCGAACATTTATATTTATTCAATTATTTCATCTGTTGATTGTGAACAGACTTCTATATTACCTTCTCTAAAATGTTCTTCATCTCTGTTGTAATATGTCAAAATAATCCATTACAAATTAGTTAAACTTCTAGTATAATTTAATCTCTACATATTTTGAAAGTTCTGTGTACTGAAAATATTTCTTATTAAACCAATTAACCGGTGCAAAGATATGAATTTTTAAAATAAATATTTCCACACGTTTCCTGGTAGGCAAAATAATTCGAAAGATTAGAATCAAAATATCTCACTCAAAAGTTTCGGCACATTTCCTTTTCACAAATCGACGAATGGAGGAGTTGAATCCATAAAAATAAAAATAATAAGCAAAATGGTCACTTGACCATTCTGCCTATTATTTTTTACAAGCCCTTTTTTTAAAAAATCAAAAAAATATTTGCGTTTTATGATTCACCTTTACTTTTTTTATTAAAATACGAGTATTACAATTATGATTAATATTACTTGAAAAAAATAGCAGAATCACCAGTGAATGACCACTACTACCCCAGTAAAAATAATACTCAGATTTAGTTACATCATAACATCATAAAACATCCTAACACATTAAAATACATATATATTTAAAGAATTACATAAGAAATAGCATCAAATAAAACACTTACCACACCTTTCCTTAAAAAAACACTATGAATCTCAGAACATTAACGGGAAGACGCACTATTACCTTTTGACAACTCACAGTTCAAAATTGATAGATTTGTTTCTTACCAAAAGATGTATCCGCCTACTGCTTTTAAAAGTTTTTTGACTGGACACATGTTGCAATTCTTATTATGTTGTGTTTTATTAACCAATGGTCATTTACTGGGGAGTTGTCATTTACTGGTGCTTTGACCCTTTTCATTTCACACGCATCGTCAAAACCCACATAGTACGTTACAATTAGGGTGGATTGACCTTAACTATATTATTTTGTATTAAAAAAAACGAGGTCCCATATCAGATAAAAATCTTGCAAAATGAAATCGAATGTACATTGGTTGGCCTAGTGAAATAATTATTCGTTTTTTTGGCCGCTATGAAATAAATAAAAATAATAAAAAACTAATTATAATAGTCTATGTTGATTTATCGTGCCGTGTAGATTTTTACCATGTTGTGAAATTGCCATACAATGTACATGTAATGTAAAAATGTACAGTCCATTCGAATGTTAAATGGCCTATATTAATGTGTTACAGCATATAATTTTAGTTTTATTACCACGCACATTTGCATATTTTCTTTAAAAACTTTTTGTTTCGCACACATAAACAAGGCTTTTAAAGATTTAAAAGACTGTGCATATTTGTATTTTAACGTGTTGGTCATTAAAAAACTCAAATTATAATTGCAAAATTAGTTTTTAATTACGCTTGAAATTCTGCATTGAGCGGTCATAAGATCAGTTAATGCCTAGACTCGCACATTTTTGCTAAAAGAATTTCTCCCTCCTTGTTTCGATAGCTTTCACCCTATATGTAAAAATAGTATTGCTTTTATGCATGTACAAGAAAATGTGCAAAATTAAATCGTTATTCTGTAAATAAAAAAATCTATGAAATCCCTGTCGGCAATTCAGAAATAAATGTATATTTTTCTAAAACTGATTTTATTTATTTTCATTTATCTCATCTCGATGAGGGTTTCGAGATTCATTCAGAATGAAAAGCTTAGATAAGCATAATTAAAACAATGTATGCTGCGTTGTTTTGGACATTTTAAGCGAACGGACAGCGAAAGAACGGCTGCAAAAATCATCAAAAATGAGAGCATAGCATAAACAAATTCAAAAAATTAATACTTGTAGATTCGCATACACACCCTAACATTTAAATATGCACCCTCACACACACATCCTCACACATTCATGGACCAATTTAAATCTACATAGGAATCTATTCTACTTTACAGTCCATAAAGTAAAATAGAATTTTCACAAATAATATTTACATATTTGTATGAAAATTAGGAATATTTTACAGCCTGAAAAATTTGATTAGTTTTTAAAAAATGTATGGAAAGTTCAAATTTAATTGTAAACAATTAAAGGTTAAGAAAAGAGTACAATTAAACAGTATTTTTGTTTTTCGTTACAGGTAATACATAAAGTTTGGAAAATATAAATATACACAAATTATTGTTTTTTTAAATTTTATTTATTCATATAAAGATACATACCTACTACAAAAATCAACCGCCAGAAATTTCAACTCGATCAACAAATACCAGATTCCAGGCCACTTTATAAATGGCAAGTACTTTTCTTTATTAAAAGGTTCAATTGTGAAAAAGAAGTGGGGTGGGTGTTATATTATTTGGACACTCAAATGTAAGTTAACGTAGGAATTTATCTCCATCATAAAATAGAAACGTTTTTGTTCGTTTTTTTCTTAAAATGGACCTATTATATTTTAAATGTTTTTCACCAATAGATTTAGAATGTCCAATTATTATAGCACCCACCCTATAATTTTACACAACCAAACGGGTGGCAGCTCTACCCAAAATTGATCGAGTTAAATACTTTGAAATGGCCAAATGGTCCAAATATGTACTGCCAGTGAGTAGTTATTCAAAATGCATTAGTTTACACCCGTTTTTTTGTGTCGTCTGACAAATTTGTGTCGTCTGGAGCAAAAGGCCACATTACAATATGGGCTCAGAGCCTCAACTACAATGGAAAGTTAACATTTATCTTAAATTTTATCCACAAAGTAAAATTAAGTTTTCTGTATGAAAAGCAGAAATGCTTACAATTTTTACTTCTAAACATGTTCGATTATAGGTTATCGACGAAGATATTTTGAATGTTCATGCAAATATACTCATTTTCGTACACAAATATCGATGTTTCTTTATCGACAGTCGAAGATAACTCTGTTAAATTTCCATTGTAATCGGGGCCCAGATACCCAGATTTGGACATGTAGAGCAAATAGACAGCGAAAGAACGGCTAAAAAATAAACGATATGAATGTTGATAGATGCAGAATACGAACAAGACCGAGAAAGACAAGGCATGAACAAATTAAACATATAATGTAATTGCTCCAAAAATATTTTATGATTTATTGCCAAATATAGAAGACTCAAAATGTAAAACAAATTTTCACAGAAAAATAACTGCACATATAAATAGTGTATCGAGAGATTTTTTTGAAAAATATATTTAAATCAAAACACGCAGTACTTTATATAATGGGTACACAAATTATTTATATTTTTATGTATTTCATTGCTTTATATTATTTTTTATTATATATAATACTAGATTATTAATGTTTAAGTAATATGTATTCTTAGCACATATATATACTTTATTTTTGTATAATAACCATTTTAAACTTCTTAAATTTGATTAGCTAGGCATTTATAATTAAGAAGTATTAGTTTTTCTTTTTAAGGCAATTGTTTTATTGGTATAGGATGACTTATTCATTTTATTTAATTTTACAATACGCCCAAGGGGAGATACAAAAAATATACAGGTAAGTACATACATAATAAGTAACAATTTAAAAAATAAACAACGCTTTTTTGTATACATGTAGAAACAATAAAAAGCATACTGCTATGCAAAATAAAAAGTGAAACTTTACATGGTAAAATTAAATTAAAATGGATATCAGAAAAGTGATTGAATTAAAAAGCAAATTGTTAATAACTTGTAAAGGATTTAAACAAAAAATATATACATACACGTATAAAAAAATAGTATTAACAAATTAATGTTGAAAATAAATAATAAAAATTAGTTTACAGTTCAGTAGTTTACTTATTTATTTATTTTGTTCATTAACGCCCAAAAGGCATTTAAAAAAAAAAATGAAATACATGAAAACATACTAATTAATAAACACAGAATATACAGAAAAAATATGTGAAATTAGCTAAAAAGGATATAATAAAAAGTTTTACAAAGTAAAAAAAAAACAAGAATAACAAAGGTATGCAAGAAAAAACAGTTAGCATATAAACAAAAAATGCAAAGATATAAGCTTATGAAATAAATTCTGTAAAGCAAACAATAAATACAGTGTTACGGTAAGTAAGAATGACATTTTTAAGTTAAATTAATAAACAAGCATGCATATATTATCACGAAAAAATAAGAAATAAAAATATGCATCTATGAAATGCGTATTTGCCAATACTACAATGCAATTTGATGTAATGGTTAAAAATAAAAAAAAACAAGTATATGGTAATAAAAATAAACAAGTTAGTATTTTTTTAATTTATGGAATTGAATTGTCAATAATAGTTTGACGAGCATCTACAAATAAACTTGATATTGTGGACTTATAAGTAAAGAATTGGACAGAATGTCTGCAGCCGTTCCATAATTGTTACCTTACCTATGCAGTCTCGGTATCAATGAATTGTTTTGTTGGTTGGAAGAAGTACTGGAGCAATGAAACAATAAAATACTCCTAGTGTTGACAGCAGGTACTCTAAAATTAATCAATTCAAGTATTTTTGGTGCGTCAAAAAGAGAGTTTACAGTTTTATACAGTACAATGAGATCATTAATAGTTCTTCTTTCAGAAAGTGTTGTTAGGTTAAGCAGTGTTAATAAATAGTCATAATTCACATTTTGAATTGGAATGTTTAGTTTGTAGTTTATGTATCGTAGAAATTTATGTTGAATGTTTTCAACTTACTCATCCTCTAAAGATGAAAAATTTCCATCTTGTAACAGGCTGAGCTATGTTAGATGGAGACTATCATAAACAGAGAATACTCCGTTTTCATTTTACATTTATTAGTTTTATATAGATTCCCTGTTATTAAGTATGTATGCTAATTTTTTGCAATAAATTTATAAAATAAAATAAAAAATCAATATACTCGAAGATACGCATGTTAAAAGTCGGTATTATCATCGTGCGGACAAAAAGTGAGGGGACATTTCTTTTGTAAATGTACCCGCAAGGAACAATTCTGAGAAATAATGGATAAGTTCATATGTCCCGGCTATAAAAAAATGTCAAGCGATAATAATTGACTTCATTTTACCATAATCGCTGAGAGATGGTGAATTTCTCTTCCGAGACAACTTTGCTGAGCTTTAGGGGTAACTTTAACAACTTAAGCTTAACAGCAAACTACAATACTGCATATCCAAATTTGTCCTGCATGATCCTACAGATACAGTTAACCCCGAAGCGGAGAAATGAAATTTGAAATGTAAGTTTAACCAAACTCTTTTTCCGTTGTGTGGAATTTTGTGGTTGTAATTGACGGTTGAACTTAACCGATGGTTTAACAGGCAAATTTAAGTATTGGCTTCAACACGCACCTGGGGGCATTTGGGCGAAACACGCATCGTAATTACAGGAGATGATTTCTCGAGACCAGAGCGTATAAATCAGCGTGAAATGCATACGTTTGAAAGGTAAAGTATGGTAAGTAATATTGTGGGAGAGACATGGAGAGAAAAAAATATTTAGAAAAATACCAGAACCATCCATCTTAACTGAATCGGTAAATTACCACCCCCCTTTCCGCGTCTAGTGGTGCATAGGGCACTGCATTGGTAAACCAAATGCGGCTTAGTTTGATCATCTGTTACATAAAGATACGGTGATCAGTCCTACGCTCATAGTATAATGAGCTAGTTAGGTCTTGGTCCTTGGGACTGGAGGAGTCACAGTTTCCCTAAGGTTATAAATTTCACGACATCTGGTTTAGACGATAGAACATACGGAAATAAATTTATTTGAATTCCCTATATAAAAGAGTGTGGATTTTATTCATGGCAGTTACAGTTTAAAGACCAGGGCCGCAATTACAAACGTTATCTTCATCGTTCCATACCGAGACGGTGTATTTAACTTGTATACTCCTTGTACCTTCTTCGGTATGGTGAGTTTTGATCTACTAAAATGCCGATACGCGTTTTCATTCATCTCAGACGTTATATGATCGAATTTGACCAACAAGTGACGCTGAAATTAACTTATATTAATCACTTGATAAATAGATTTTGTTCCAAGTATCGTATGATGTTTCTTGCACTATTTTTTAAATGTATGACATGAGAGAGTGGTCAAAGGTAGGGAGAGTTCTCATTTTGGAAGTATTTTTTGCTATTTCATCCGCTCGCTCATTTTCCATGTTACCACCGTGTGCTATAATCCATGTCATTGCAATTTCGTTTTTTACATGTTCGGTGTTTATGTAATAGGTTGCGTTTGTGTGTAGTTGTATGTAAGCGTGAGCATCATTAAAAATCAGGTGGAAGCGCATCGCAGCCAGATAGAAGGAGTCGTAATTTATTTTGAAATTAATTAAGAGGCTTGATAAATATATTAATATATGAAAAAAAAATGTTTTCAACAAAAACGATAGAGATAAGAGTAATTGTACGAAATGATGGAAATAAAGATCTTTATAAAAAATAGTAATATTATAGGACTGAAGTAACACCACTTTACAGCCCCTCTGTTCAACGAGTTAATTAATGGCCCTTTGTAATATTGTCCAAACTGCGTACGGAGACATCGCCCATTTTGCAATCACCCAACCCCAGTATTATATTATCATATTACCCGTAATATACGAGATGTACTCAGATGCTGGTGGTGATTTAAGAAAAACACTAAATAAAGGTACACGACTGACCTGATTCGGGATGGAGGAATAAAGAGTCACTTAAGTGGTAATCGGATACTATTTAGACTCCATGTTACTTTGTGTTTATGAGGGAGAGAGACAATAATTATTTTTAAAAGAGCATTTATCGTATCTATGATATTTTTATTATTCTTATTTTTTTATCTTGTTTTAGTTGCATTTAAGAGCACTCACCATTTTTTTTTTCAAAAAGAATTAAAACCATAATCAATGTACGTGTTTATTTGTAGTTGATGCGCTAACGTTGTAGTTTTTCATTATAATTAAATAAATATAAAATAATATTTTTTTATGCACTAATTTTTTATTTTTTCTACGGACCAGTTTCATGGTAACAAAGACTGCTTTATCAATGTACTAAATTATACAAACCTTGTCTCGAATTCGATTCCTGACATGGCAGACATGATATATTTATTTAAAAGGGTGTTTATTACACTAGAAAATTTCAAAGTCCCTGGATTGGCCCTGAAGCGTAAGACTGATTACCTTACATTCATATAACAAAAAAAATATCAAATACACTGCGTTTGGTGTACCGATGCAGTGTTCTATGCACCATAAGATGCGGAAAGGAAATGGTGATGATAAAAAGATAATTAAGACTCATTCTTTCTGGCTATTGTTGGTTTTTGATGTTACACAGATTTTATTATTTGACAAGAACACTACTACAGTTTCGTATTATTTTACCAATGCAGTGCCCTATGCACAGTGCGATGCGGGTGACAGTTTTAATGATTTATTTATTTTACTTTTTGTACTTAATGTTATTTGTACATTGGCGGGCTTATTGCCAGATGGCAATTTCTTCCAACCAACCAATAAAATTATAGTTTTATTTTTATAATTTGAGTTACAGAACATATTTTTTAATAGAAAATAAAGATTAAAAAACTTAAGATATGTAAAAATAGAAATAAACGTATTTGTTTATAAATTACCTTAAATCAAAACTATTACTTAATAGGAAAAAGGAAAAAAGAGGAAAGGAGAAGAGATTAAGGAAGAGAAAGGAGATGTTTTTTAGACGTGATTTAAACAAAGATAATGTAGTAACATCTTTGATGGTGGATGGGAGATGATTCCACAGCCGAGCCGCATGGACACTATATTAGCGGAGAAGAAAGAGGAAATGTGGAATAATTATGTTGAAATTATTTCATGAAACACGTTAAAACAGGGATGCACGCGGGGTACATTGTCCTTGCACGAGCATATTTATCGAAATATTTGTATGGGACAAAAACTTGAACCGCGGTTTTGAAATGCGAACAAACTTCAACGCTCGTATTCAACATTCAATAATTCCCACAAAAACCAGCTGCTGCTCCGCTGATGGCGACAATCGTGTATTGGAAAAGGCAAACGGGATGGAAAAATATATTTTTGTTACCTTACTTTGAAAAGGTTGAATCCACCAATTTGGACATACATGGCGGTTATTACTAAAAGAAAATAAAAATAGGGCGACGTCATTGCTTATTATGTTTAAGATGGATTATTATGGATATTCTCATGGATATTTATGTGTGTATATGTATGTTCATATGTATATATGTGTATATATATATGTATGGATATGTATGTGTGCATATACGGGTATATATATATATATATATATATATGGATATGGATAAGGATATGATATAGATATAGATATAGATATGTTAAGAAATAATGTTTTTAATAAAATGCTTTGTGCCGATTAAATATGTACACACTTCTGTTTTAAATTTCGGTACTCCGGTTTTGTATTTATTTTTTATCTTATAATTGCGATATCATTTACTTATTTTTGGCTTTTTTTTACATTTTTCTAAATATTTCTTGAAAATATAAATTATATGTACTTTTTTTCGCTCCTTATATTTTAGTTAGTAGTAATTATTATTATACAACTATGTAGTGCTATCATATGATTTAATGTGAAGGATCTTTACCGACAAGCCATATTAATTGGCTTGGTGAGTCTTGTAGAATAAAAATATTTTTAAAATGTTTAAAAAAATAATAAAAATGTAATATTGTATGTAAAAATTAAATAAAAAAATTATGTTTTTTAAAAATTAAAAAATGATAATTAGATTAATAATGTTTTGATTTTTTTATTTTGTTTACTATGGATTGCCACGGATTGGAGATTTTTACTGGATGTCGAAAATAAAATATGAAAAAAAAGAATAATTTAAAAAAACATATATATAAAAAATAACCATGAAGTTTCGCATTATAAATAAATTGTTTATGTTTTATGAATGTATGTATGTGTATGCGAATGGGTGTATGTACGTGTGTGTGTATGTATCTGAGTATACATGTGTGTATGTGTATATATATATATATGTGTATATGTGTATGTATATGTATCAACATGTGTATACAAGTAAGTTTATATTGTATTAGTCTGTGCTTTCTATTAATTTGTTAACTATTGTCATATATTAGAATGCAATTGCCTAGCTTGGAACGGGGTACGTACCCTTGTTAGCTGGGCAAAGTGAACGTAAAATTGTATTTTTGATAAATAATATTTTTAACAATCAAATATACCATTGATTTTTAAAGAGAGAAACATATTTTCTTAGTCGTTATTTATTCTGTACATCACTATCTGGCAGCTAACAAAGTTTTTGAAAATGTACATAATAATCCATTGATTCATTTTCGAATTCAACCGCACGTTTGTGATGTTTTTTATTTACTATGTTATAGTACTTTGATAGGTATGTACAAAAAATATTAGAACTAACTATATGCATGTGTGTAGTAAAATACATTTAAATGAATACTTGTATTTAATATGAGAAAGGGAATAAAATAATTTAGAATATAAAGAAAACAATTTCACTGTAGTTATGTTTATAAATTAAAAAAAATAGTCGGCCTCGTGGTGTGGTGGTCAGCGCATCTGCCTACCATGCAAGAGGTCTCGGGTTTGATTCCCGACATGGTTGACACGTAATATTAATTTGAAAAAATATTGTTACGATAGAAAATTTCTTAGTCCCTGGACCGGCACCTGAAACGTAAGACTGATTACCTTTCATGTAACAAAAACGATCAAGAAACGCTGCGATTTTTATTCCGATGCAGTGCCCTATGCACCATTAGGCGCGGAAAGGGAATGATGATGATGATGATATATTCTTCTTTTCTTTTCCACATCCGTTCCTAAGTCGAGCATGTAGACATCACCAGACCCTTCTGAGAGACCATTTCGCCAGCCAGTACTCTTTCCTCCTCCCAAGTCAATCCCGTGTCTCTGAATTCCGCTGGATAAAGTCCAAAAATCGTCATCGATGGCCTTACAGGACGGGAAGAGCCCACAAGCGCAGGTGTAAAGAAGAGACAACTCATGCTTAGGTTATCCTAAAGCATGCAGTGCACGCGTCCAAGCTAAGTCCACAGCCGCATCCTGAAGACGCTTCGGAGTCCGTTCTCGGACTTCAATGTTATTTATTAAATCGAATCTCCTTATGCCTAATAATATTTTTTCCAAGCACTTACTCTCAAAAAATCATAGTTTTGGTATTAAGCGCTTTAATTTTATCACCGTACCTTATTTTTCTATCGTTCGAAAAATAAAAGCAGAATTTGATTTAATTTGGAAAAAAATCTTAGACTTGAGATTCCAATCGAAAACACATATTTTTGAAACGTTTCCCGTTAATCTTTTCGAAAATCAACAACATTTTGAGTTTGTCCAAATTTTTGAAGACAAGGACTGGATTCAACTCCCTGGGGAGTTGTTAACATGACCATATAACAACAGAGATGAATAACACTTAAAAGAAGGTAATATAGAAGTCTAAGCATCTACAGGGCTTATGACCTGTCATTGACTGGTTTAAGTGGCCACTTTACACACTGTATAACAAGTACATAAATTGAAAAAATAAAATTTTCAGGCGTTGCCTAGAATGTAGGTGAAATAATTCAATGAGATGAATCTCATCCGCATAAATAAAGATATCAGCTCTTTAACTTCACAAAAATCAACACATCAACGAATTGAGATAATATGGATGTTCAAATATGGGCAGAATGGTGAATGTTAAAGTGGCCACTTTACACAGTGTGGAAAGTGGCTACTTTAACCAGCCAATGACAGGTCATAAGCCCTGTAGATGCCTAGACTTCTATATTACCTTCTCTTAAAATGTTCTTCATATCTGTTGTAACATTTTAATGTTTTCGAAAATCGTTTTTAAGAAAGTAAATTAAAATTGAAATTCCTAACTTCCACACAAGTCATGGTCAAAATAGCTTTGTCTTCAAATGTGTAAAAAATTATAATAATCTTCCTAATGAACTAAAAACTATTAAAAATAATATATCTATAAATAAATTTAAAGTAAATCAAAAGAAATTTTTTGAGCACGTTTTAAAATTACATTAAATTTTAATTAGTATGAGTGTATTATTGTTTTTAGTTTTTCTTTGTTTTTTTTCTCATGTACTCGCATTTAAAATTATATAAACTCTTATAAATAAACAACTACAACAATGTAAGTCACTTTACAAGCACAAGAGTTAGTTTCTTTTTTGGAGAGTTACAGTGATAACATTTACTAGATGTGTAAAAGTAGATATGTTTAGAATTTTTCAAAAACACGTACCTTTTATGAAATTTATAAATAAAAAATAAAAAAAAATCTCAAATATTTTTTTTTGACATGGGAACCCCACCCCGTATAGAACGTTTTGAAAGTGAGGTTATATTTGTTACCAAGAGATCGATCAAAGGTCTCGTTAGCCTGTCGAAGGCTGACAATGTCACGGCGGATCCAGACATCAGAAATGGCTCCTGTACCGTATAAAACTTCAGACAAGAGAAATCATTTGGTCATAGAAATAACCAAATAACACATTGGTAGTTCAATGTTTCGAGTTTTTCTCAATGTTTATAGCCCTGCTATTGCCTTTTATTATTATTGGCCTCAATACAATGTGGAACCTATAATTAAATACTAATTTATAAATGGTTAGATCAAGAGGTGGTGATCCTATATCTAGGTATATTACGTAATCATAAACTCTTTTCTTTACTAATGAAGAGTGAATACAAAACACACAATACTGAATTACAAATTGAAAAGATACTCTGATAATGAAACACCCTTTTATAAAAATAATATTAAGCGCACTCATCAATATGTTGTTATTGTTGTTAACACCCCCGCGCACGTCAGTTTGGCTCAATGCACACTTTTTCGTACATATCATTATGATTGTAGAACAACGATGCATGTGATTTTCTTCAACTTTGGCGTGCGAGTTTTTTGTTACCCTCAATACTGAGATCCGTACATCATGCAAAGCTGAGATAAGCACTACCCACAAAATCAAGAAAGGAGCTCTGCGTTGGTTTGGACAAGTATAGCAAATGTACAGCAAATGAACAGTTGAAAAATTACGATACGAATGTTGATACATACAGAAATAGAGAAAAACATGGCATGACCAAGTTCAACGAATTCTTGAAGACGGACTCGTCGAAATCCTGAAAAATCGGAGCGTGTGCATGAAAAGATGTACAAATATACAGGAAGCGAAGTCTGCATGCAAAGACATAGTTATATGGCGTTCTATTCTATCTGCTTTCCCTTGCAATGAAACAGTTTGATGGTTTGTTGTTTTTATATGTCATAGCGATGCCCCAATGTCCCGATTGTGTCGCATTGTAAACTCGAGACAAGATCTGGACTTTTTTGATGCAAATCTTTCTAGATTTAAAGAATTACTAAGATATACCAGACTTGTGTCGAGGTAGTAGTTATTATTTAATTTTTTGCTCTAGCTTTAAGTTTTTTTAGTTGTATTTTATTTAAATTTTACCTGTAAAATAATAATAGTTTTTACTGATTCAGAAATCTATTTACCATTGTTAAATGGACTTAATAAGTACATATTTATAAAAAGAATAATAGTTTGATAAGTGGAAGAGTGTTCCTTTGATACTTGGGTAAGTTACGAATATGCATTTTTTTTCAAACCGGAATGTAAAGCCTTTATAAAACCTTATCAAGATCAAATATAAAAAATCTACTGATATATCCCATTTTTTACAGATCCGTCATTGTTTTACCAGCACGACGATATGTAAATCGTATTTACAAACTCGACATTTTTTCATTTAAGCGACGCGATGGCTTGACTTATATATTTTTTTCGCATTTTACAGGAAAGACACAAAACGAATGAGATAGTCATGTTCTAGAAGGAATTTTGATTTGTCATGTTCATAAAAGTATCTGGCGCCTCTAGTTGGAAATTTTCGAAACTGAATACAAGTCAGAAATAAAATGGATAAATAAATAAGCGAATCTTAATAAATAATGACCAACAAATTGTCGCTTGAGCGGCAACGTGACGTATTTTTTTTTTTACTAAATCGAGATAAGTAGGTTTTTAAAAACATTTATTTATTTTATTAGGTAAACAAACAGTATGTACACATATATTGCCAATTTCTTTGTGTATTAGTGTAAGAAACTCATGCACACACCAAAAAATTGTTTACACTTAATACAATAATTTAAATTATGTTTAATATAATAAATGTAAAAGAAACGAAATGAAAAAATATTTATAAAATAGTAATGTTAAATGTCTGCTTTTCTCAAAATTTCTATAATTTTTGACCTAAATTTACATACATTGTCTCAATAAATATCAGCCTCGGTAAATATATTGTTATATTGGTCGCATATTTAAAAGTGTCCTTGACACGGTTAATCCTAGTTAGAATAGACTTTTTTTTTTTGTTTGTTTTATATTTTATAAAAAGTGAACATGAATAAAATAAATATATATTGTAAGTTATTAGTATGCAATTTTCCATATTATCCGCTTACTAAATACAATACATTTAAAACATTACATGTATTGACTGTTAAACTGTTTTTATAAATCACCAAAAATATGTTTTATTAAAATAATAATTCAATTAAACATACTGAATTTGCCTTAATTCATATTTCAATATCATTTAATATTCAGTATATATTTTTGGTGCACATTTTTTAATATTTTGAAATTGAAAAATTTACGGATATTTTGTCAAAAGGAAAATATTCAAGGTTTTTTATTTAATTTTACAATACGCCCAACAAGTATTTACAAAAATAACAGAGTTAAGTACAAACAAAATAAGTGACAGTTTAAAAAATAAACAACAAGATTTTTTTTGTTTTAATGTAGAAACAGATAAAGCAAGCTGCAATGTAAAATAAAAAGTGAAAAATGAGAAAAATATGGATATTAGTAAAATGTTGAAATTAAAAAGCAAATAATAAATAATTTTACAAAGTTACATAATATTTAATATTTTTAAACAGCAAACATTATGTTGTATTTTAGATATTTTATAGTCTATAAACGTTTTTAACGTTTATACGTTATCTATAAAGTAAATAATATAGTGCACAAAAAAAATCACGTGATTTTTCTCAAACCCGGGTGTTTTGTGTTGTAATTCAACACGGTATTCTTTCATTTAAAAAAATTACGTTAAACTATTAAATATTTTTAAAAAATTGGCAATTCGTGATTCGTATTATACTGTAGAATAAATACATTAAGAGAAACAAACTTGATCGTGCTCGTACGGACTAAATATAATAAATCGGTTTTGAATTTTGAATATATCATATCCCGATTGTTTAGAATGGCCTCATCAATATCAGATTGACTTATAATGCGATCGAAAAATGTTAAATAAGACTAATACATGACAGGTACGAGCTTATAACATCAGCTTGCGAGTAACTTTAGCATAGTCTCAAGAATAGTATAGTGGTTTTCAAACTCTATGTTACTAAGCGTTACGTCGCCGTCGCCTTTAGACTGATTCTTGCCGCTTTTTTTGTTTTTTTTTTTTATACCTACAATAAATAAGTTATTATTAAATAGAAATAAATATATAAAGTTATTAAATAGTAAATCTTTTTTACCTTGTGGTAAAATATTTGGATCAACGGAATAATAACGGGGGATTACATCATGTACCAAATCTTTTAAATCCGTTGTTCTCTGAACAAAGATTTAGTAGAATGTTCGATATTTTTCTTTTTGAATTATGTTGTTGTTGCTTGAAAATAATTACATCATTTTAAAAAAAAATTGATATAAAAAATAAAAGAAAAACACTAGAACAAGTTTGTACCGTCAGGGTTTTACATTTAAAAAAGTTGTTGTTTTTCCAATACGTTTTTTTTAATGTTAACAGTTATATGAAGAAACATGAATACAAGAAACTGAAAAAAAAACACAAAACTATGTAGCAAAAACAAACAAGTGCAAAATAATAATGGTATCCAATATATTCATAAAAACGAAAGACATAAGACTTCGAGCTAAACCATGCCAATCCAACTTCATTCCACTCTGATTTAGTCGCAAAGATACCTACAAAAATTCCAAAGAATTTAAGTCGTTTGATGAATTGACTAATCTCCACATTCTGGATATTGGGGCATCAAAACAAAAGTTGCTTTTGGAAAATTTAAAAAATAGCAGAATTTGACGAAAAGAAATTTATTTCAACAGAGATGGAACATCACTTAAGGCATTGAGTATTTTGAAAATGCATATAAGGTCCATCTCAGTTCTACGTTTCTCCAATGAAGACAGATGAAGAGATTGCTCTATTTCAAAATATGAATGATTACCATGCCACTTCTCATTGAAAACGGCGTTGGACAGACTCGATATAGTCAATATGAGTCCTGTAAAATGGAGACCAAATCGGAGAAGCGTATTCTAGATGTGGTCGAACTAGTTAGCAATAAAGAGTTTTGATGGTTTTGAATTTATTAAAAAAAAAAAAAATTAATACCCCGCATTATAATCATACTACAAACATATTTGAAAAAAATAGGAACTTTCTTGCCATCATTATGATAAAATTAAAGTTTGTAAAGGCGTACTAATTTTTCATTCCTATAGGAGTGACAGCTCTATGCAAAACTAACCCCCTGGGTCATTTTTTGTGACTAATTTCTTCACAATGGCTGAAACTTCTAAAAAATGTCCAAATATGTACAGACAGTGATTAATTTCATCAAATGCATTCTCACATAAGAGATATATAAGTTATTTTATACCTGGACAAATTTGTACCATCGGGGAACAAACGGTTATTTTTTTATTGCTTAACAATATTTTGAGTTTGTCCAAATTTTTGTAGACAAGGACTGTATTCAACTCCCTGGGGAGCTGTTTATATGATGGTGGTGTTTTAAATGATGGTGGTGGTTTATATGAATGGTGAATGTTACACAGTGTGTAAAGTGGCTACTTAAACCAGCCATTGACAGGTCATAAGCCCTGTAGATGCCTAGACTTCTATATTACCTTCTCTTAAATGTTCTTCATCTCTGTTGTAATATGTTTTTATTGCTTAATTAATTCATGGAATTTTTCATTTTTGTAGTCTACAAGACTTATATACCACTCGTTTTTTTTTTTCAATAATGAGGTCTTATTTTGCTTTTTGAGTTTTGGAGTAACAGGACTTTTTTCTTAATTTAGAAAAAGTTTACAGCTTAGAACTATTATGTTTGAGGGTTAAAAAAAAGAGAAGAAAGAGAGAATATTATTATGATCTTACTGTGGTTGTGAAACTTGGTATTTGTAAAAACCTGTGATTTGCATATTTGTTTTGATTTTTTATATGTATGATAATTGTAACTTTTAAATATCTACGGAAATAATAATTTTTGGTCACATAAAAGACATCGAACTCTCCCAGAGTTTCAGAAACCAAACACCTAATGTGAGCCTCTGAGTTTGGAAATATCTGCTTTAGTCGAATAATTTTTAAGTTCTGCGCCATTGTTCTTAAAGAATCTCTCTCTCGGGAATCGAATAGTGACTATTTTCACCATGAGCAATGGAATGGCCAAGTAACACAGTGCCTTAATTACTGATAACCATCTAGATAGTAAAAAAAAATCTGTTCAAAATGCTTATATTGATATTACACTAAGCGATAGTTTCTAAAAATTAAGAGGAGGTTCTGACCCAGATGAAGAAAATTTACAATGAATTTGCATATTAATAAGTAACATAGAAGTATTTAAATATTATAAATATATTGTATGTAGTTTGTACGAGCATCTACGTACGTATGTACATGTTGCTATAACTAACAAAAAACGGTACTGACTTAACAAAAAAAAACACATCTGACCAGGAATCAAAACATGTTTTTATTTACATTAATACTAATCTTCACTGAACAAATCTCGTTCTGGATTGCCGAGGTTCTGTGCCTTCGAAATGCTCGTTGCTGAATGAGTAGATTATTCGCTATAATATTTTGCCGAAGAACCTGAAGCCTATTGCAAGGCTTAAGAAGCTCGAATCATAAGCATCTTCAAGTTACTGCAGGATAAATCGACTCATTCACGCTTATTATTTAGTAAAAGTGTTATATTTTATTTTTTAATTAATTAATTACTAAATTATATTTTTATTTCGTTGTTTATTTTGCTCCCATTTTGTTTTGAATTGACCGTTAGTTTATTAAAAAATACTAGTATGTACATATTCTAACCATATACACTATTTACTTTATTTTATAGCTTACTTTTCTTTAAGATTTTTATTGATCCCTAGCAGTCTAGAATTCAGTATTATATTCTTATATCTTATATCCACCGAATATATCAATGCTTATACCCAATATTTTTATTATAATCGTCGAACACGATATATAGTTAGGAGCCAGTTAAAATACAATTCAACAATATGGACTCCAAATAGTTCACATCAAAATACACTTAAAAGAATTTAAAAAAAAAGAAAATTTAGACACAAAAACTTTAATTATCATCATCATTCCCTTTCCGCACCTAATGGTGCATTGGGTACTTCATTGGTACACCAATCGCAGCGTATCTTGATCATTTTTGTTACATGAAGGTAAGATGATCAGTCTTACGCTTCAGGTACCAGGCCAGGGACTATGAAATATTCTAGTGCGAAAACACCCTTTTTTTAAAAAAAATTTTTAATTAGTAAATTTCATAGAAGGTACATGTTTTTTTTAAAATTCTTAACATATCTACTTTTACACATCTAATAAATGTTATCACTGTAACTCTCCAAAAAAGAGACAAACTCTTGTGCTTGGAGAGTGACTTACACTATTGTAGTTGTTTATTGTTTATTATGAGAGTTTATATAATTTTTAATTAGAGTACACTAAAAAAAAAAACATTGGAAATATAAAGAAAAAACATAAAACAATAATACATTCATACTAATTAAAATTAAATGTAGTTTTTACACGTGTCAAAAAATTTCTTGAGATTAACTAAAAATTTATTTATTGATATACTATTTTCAATAGTTTTTAAATCAATATTTCATATTAACCATGTCGGGAATCGAACCCGAGACCTGTTGCATGGCAGGCTAACGCGCTGACAATACAAAAACTTTAAACTCGGAGTCGTTTATGAATGTTTGACGCCTAATTAAATATTTTAAACTTGTTGAAACTAACAAAGAGAAAAAAACTCATGGATTTATAAAGATTGTTAACTTGATTGGGACTGCCCAAAACTACTAGCTCCCATTAATTTTAAGGTACCCAGACGAATTATTTGCCTAGTACCTCCGTTTAGTTGCAACAATACGCGAATATTATATTATATTATAATGCTATTTTGAATCGGCTCCATGTACTCGGCAGTAACTATTTTCACGTTGCACGATAACAAACAGTTTATTTTTAATAAATCAACTCTATATAATTTTTTCATATATGGTTAACGGTAACTTACATTTTTGTTAGGTTATTGTTATGTACCGATAGAATATGGTATGTTTTCATTTTTATTCATTATTATTTTTTTCTTGCTTTTAATCTCAATTTTTTATTAATTTTTGTACATGTATGTACACGTATAATTTTATTGTTATTTTTTAACATTAAAAAAAAAAAAAAACACACGTATTTACATAACAATATTTTTTACCATTCTTGTTTAATCTACTTATAATTTCTAACTAATTTATTTTTATTTTATTTGTCCAACTTTTTCATTTTTTAAATACACATATCGATTTACAAACTGCTGTGTTAAAATGCAAATGTATGTAAGTTTTTTTTTTCGTTTACTTAAAATTGGATTTGTGTATTCTATCCTTTGTATATTTAAAATGTATTAATTAACTAGCTGACCCGACATACGTTGTCCTGTCCGAAAGTTGGATTGCCTTAAAAAAAGACTTTTTACTGATAAGTAGGTACCTAGGTACTTGTTTTTGATTGAATCCCAAAACTAAAAATTATTAATATTCAAATATTGAATTTAAGTCGGTACTTGTTTATGGTTGAATTCCAAAACATAAAATATATATTTTTTCAAATATGGCATTCATTTGCAAACGTCAAACTCCGGTCTTTTCATCAGCAGAGGGGTGTACTTATGCAAGAATACGATTTTTACAAATGTATTAGATTTAATATTATTTTATTATAACCAAATATCCTGTAAACATAAATAAATGGGTAGAAATTATAAGGAATTTAAGGAAAGAATCTGATTGAAATCCACAAAAAGCAAATGCTGTTTGTAAATATTAAAAAACAAACTTTTTTTATATCCGATAAAACAATAACTTTCCATTTTTTTGTAAATGCATTCTCCTCGAACGCAACCCTGGTAGATCGATTAATAAAATATTTATGCTCCTTTCTTCATTTTTACAAATTAGATTGAAGATTTTAATATCTACGAACACGCACAGCGCAAAAATCTATATTTCTCTGAAAACCGCTCGTAAATCGGTTTAGCCGTTAGGAGGAGTTCAGTGACATCACACGTACAAACAAAACAAACAAACAAACAAACCATCACGCCGTTTTCCCGTAAGGGTAGGCAGAGAGGATAGAACGCCACAACACTCTATGTTTGCATACAGATCTCGCTTCCTCTACATTCATACATCTTCTCATGCAAGCGCGCCGATTATTCCGACTTTTGACATGTCCATCTTTAAGTATTTGTTGGATTTGATCATGCCATGTCTTTCTCGGTCTTCCTCTATTTCTGCATCCATCAACATTCGCATTGTAAATATTCTTAGCCGTTCTCTCGCTGTCCATTCGTTCTACATGTCCAAACCAGCGCAGAGCTCCTTTCTTGATTTTGTCGATAATGCTTGTCTCAGCCTTACATAATGTACGGATCTCAACATTTGTGCATCTATCGTACATAGTTTTACCACACATTTGCCTGAGAGATCGCATTTCGACAACATTCAGCCTACTTTCATCCCTGTTTATATACATCAGGGACGGGACCAGGACTCCGTCGTGAACTGCCAATTTTGCCTCTTGTGACAAGCATTTATTTGCCAAGGTCGATTTAAGTTTACCGTTCACTCTGTTCCCGGCACTCACCCTCCTTTCAATATCTTTCTCAGTTATTCCATCCCTAGTGAACATACTTCCCAGATACACAAATTCCTCTACTTGTTTTAGTATAACTCCATTCACAGTGATTTCACATTTAGTCATACTTTCATTTCTTTAAAAAACCATCACATTCGATTTATCGACATTCATCAGCAAATCGCTTCTCTCGCATACATCGTAGACCTTTGTTACCAAGAATTGCAGTTCCTCTTTGTTGTTAGCAAGGAGTACAGCATCGTCAGCATACAAAAGACAATTGACTTTTAAATCACCCATTTTTGCTCCCATTCTTAAGCTTTTCAGTTCTTTTATGCAGTTATCGATATACACGTTGAACAGCATCACACGTACAGAGCAATTATATGTATAAAAAAGATAAACAAACATAAATTAAAAGATTTAGAAGGGTTAAAAAAAGATAGGTATATTAATATCAAAACTGATCCATGTAATGATTTATACAAAATTCGAATAGACACAGATACTCGCATAAAAAACATGTAGTCAGCACGATACAGTTTAACATGATTGACTAAGCATATAATTCAAAGTTAACGTTTCCTTAGAGCCGAAACCGTTGACTTTCAAACCTTTCAACCACCGGTTACATTTGTGACGGACGTCTCAACAAACCGGCTCTGATGTTGCAAAAAGAAATGTTTAAAGTATGATGAAGTGTTTTCAAAAATGCTGTTTACATCGTATTATGAAATAAAAATGCTTTGTGTAATATTTTTTTATGCTGACATTTAAATCTAGTACGCATTTACTAATTACATGACTTGATAACTGAATATGTTGTCTTCCTTATCTGATTGCAGCGATACGGTGTTCGGGAATTAACATGACGAATTCAAAAAAGAACAAAAATGGCAGTCAACATTCTTTGTTCTGAGTTATGTGAAATCGCTTTTGTGACGTGTGATGATTCAGAGGTGAGTCTTAGTAAGTTAAAAACCATATCTCACCGATTGTAAAATCCGCTGAGTAATAATTAAAATGTAATTCTAGAAGCCAATCTTCTTCTCATTCCACATCCGCTCCTAAGTAAAGTTTGTGGGCATTACTAGACGACTCTAGTAGACCCTATCACCAGCAAGCACTTTTGCCTCCTCCCAAATCAACCCCGCGTCCATTATTTTCGCAGAATAAATGCAAATGATCGTCATTGATGATCTTCTAGGAGTGGTACTCTGGATCTTCTCTACTCCCCGTAGAGAGTGATAAATTTGAAGATTATTTTTTTTTCATTTGATTTATAAAATTTATCTTACTGCACCCGATAACACCAATTTATATTTTTTTCGAATTTCCAACTTTCTGCATAATTACGTAAAATAATTGTCCCTGGACTGGCGCAGAATTGTAATACTGATAAACTTACTGTCACGCATCATCGAAAATATATACGGCGCATTTGATTGACAAAATCAGTGCCCTAATCACCATCAGGCGATGGGTTTCCTTCTTTTGACAGTGGTCAGTAGCTCCCTCTCTTTGTTCATAATGCTTAAAACCATCGGAGACACGACCAGTCCATGAGATTCGAAGCAAACCCTCCACTCCATACTGGCAAACACTGGCTTGACATAAGCTTTTATTCTCTCCATCTTGTGGTTAGTCTCAGATATCGGTTGCACAAGAGTTTCTGCATTTTAAAAAAGGTTGATCTCACAATTTCAATTCTAGTCTTTATTTCAAAATCCGGATTCCGCTCATCATTCGGCCAGTCCAGGGACTATTAAATATTCTCGTATAAAAACATCCCTTAAATAAATATTTCATGGCAATCATGTCGAGAATCGAACCCGGAATCTCTTGTATGCTAGCCAAACGAAAACCGCGAACTATTCAAAATTGTTGCAACAGACAGGGAAAACATTTTTGAGAAGGGAATATGAGAGTCTAAGCGTTTTTACAGGGATTTTGGCTGATTTGAGTGGCCACTTTACACACTGTGCACCATTCACCATTCTGCCTATGTTTGAACATTCACGTTTCCTCAACTCTTCCATATGTTGACTTTTGTGAAGTAAAAGAGCTGAAACCTGTATTATGCAACAAATTCAAATTGTAACAAATTTAAATATGAACAACTCCTTAGAAAAAATATCTAGCCAGTCTGCAAGCATTTGGACATACTCAAAACATTGTTGTATTTTGAAAACGTCTAAACCTTTGTATTTAGCCGATTAGGCCTTTTATAAGCCTGTTGACTGGCTTTAAAAATGCATTTAATTGATTTATTACTTTAATTAATTTTATTTTGATATTTTGATTGTACTCGATTATGTACTTTCTGCATAACTACGTAAAATTAATTGTCCCTGGACTGGCGCAGAATCGAAATACTGATAAACTTACTTTCACGCATGATCGAAAATATATACGGCGCATTCGGTTAACAAAATCAATGCCCTAATCACCATCAGGCGATGGTAATGAGCATTTTTTTTTGTTGAGATTCGATGTTATGTAAGTGACACATTACATATTAAAAATGTTTGTTTTGGGATCTTCATCATTTGATCTCACGTCACAGTTATTTCAATACCCACGTGAGAACTTGTCACCTAGTAAAATAATTAACACCCTCCGTGTTAACGTGTAATGTGCACTATCCAAAATCCCATCACTAAATCTCATATTGAGCTGTGGGAAAATAAGCAACTAACGGCCATTTGATCACAAAATGTGTGTCTTAACATATTACAACAGAGATGGTGAACATTTAAGAGAAGGGAAAATAAAGGTCTAGGTATCTATAGGGCTGTACGACCTGCCATTGGCTGGTTTAAGTGGCCACTTTACACACTGAGTAACAATTATAGAAATTTAAAAAAATAACATTTTCAGGTAAGTAGTACTCAAGTAAGTGAAATAATTCAATTTGATGAATCTCACCCGCATAAATAAAGGTTTCAGCTCTTTAACTTTACAAACATCAACAGACGAAAGAATCGAAGGAATATAAATGTTCAAATATTGGCAGAATGGTAAATGTTACACTGGTTGTAAAGTAGCCACATAAACCAGCCAATGACAGGTCATTAGCCCTGTTGATACCTAGAATTTAATTTTCACTTATTTTTAATGTTCTTTATCTCTGTTGTAATATCTAAAGATTTACAGCTCCCTAGGGGGTTGAAACCAGTTCTTGTCTACAAAAATTTGAACAAACTCAAAACTTTTTTGATAGTCTAATGACATAACTGTTGCGTTTTTGACAGAATTGGCAAATGGGTCATTTTTTATCGAACGTTTTTCATGCAGCTCATTTTGTTAATTTTGACGTGAACGCCGAAATCATTTAAGGGTATGAAAAAGCAAATCGGCAAACAAGGTTTACTGTAGGCATGGCGACTGGTTTATTGATAAGTACTAAAATATTTTTAAAATAATTGACTTATAAAAAAAGGTAAAGTTTCCTTAAAGCAACTATTATTTCTAAACATATTCACTATCATCATTTCATGTCCGCTCCCTAGTTGAAACATTTAGTATCCACGAAAACCCTCCAAGTATCTCCGTCGGCTGCCAGTTCCTGTGCATTCTTCCAAGTCAGGTTGGCGTCCTGTAGTTATGACGCGAACTGCCGATGAACAGTCAGCAGTGGACGTCCAGGACACGGAGAACCTGATACCTTGTAAAGTAGGCAAGCGTGGTTAATTCTCTCAGGAGGCATACGTATTGCCTCCGCTTGACAAAAGTTGTCGTTTTACTTCATTTCTTACAAAGTCAAACCACCGAACACATAAAATTCTTCTGAGACACCTATTCTCGAAACTCAGCAATTAGCTGTTTTGGGCCCTTGTGAGGTGCCAATGAGTATAGGTGTTATGCAGGCGTTATATAAGCATATTTAAATATATATCGGGTTGTGGTCCCGTGGCTAGTGTCTCGGACTCAAAGCTCAAAGGTCCGTGGTTCGAATCCCACTCTACCCCAACTTGATTCCCATGTTCTAATAGTAAGTTATTTATAACTCGTTGAAAATGGCCCCCAACATGAAATATTTGGGCAAATCACAAGACCGCAAATATTTCTTCTTTAAAAAAAAAACATGTTTATCTAAATTACGTGAACACAAAAAAATCTAAATATGGGTGAAATCGTTAAAAATCGCCTCGTTAAAGTACAAGAAAAGTCTTACGAGGATATTATCTCTAAATGTTTCGTTAATAATTAGAAGAATGTTATAAAGCCAATTAAAAATAATGTGTACCTATTTGCTATGTCATTATTTAGTCAAACATTTTTTTCGGATTTTGCCGTGCGCGATTTTCATATAAATTTGTATGAAGTGAAGTAAGTGAATAATATAATGTAATACTGTCAAACGCAAACTTAGTCTTCAAACATTTAGTTTAAGATGAACGTTGAAGCCAGACCTTAAGGGCAAACCTGTAATGGAACATGTCATCAATATTCCATTTTTCATACAATTTGACTTTATGGAAAAATAAAAAAATAAAAAATCATTTTAACTTGCCGTTGTAATACACGCCCTGAGTATGTCGACTGAAGTGTTTGCTTGATTTACGCTATAATATTTACATGTCTTCAAAATTTGATGACGAAAGATGTTTAAACAAGATAATCTAGATATTCTTCTATGGATATCGATTATAATGATCTATAACCAGTAATGAGGACATAATTTAAATTTCTTGTTAATATTTGATGGATTATTATTGTTAACTATTTTTTTATGGACAATAACATGACAATTTATCCAAAATACTAACATGAGTTATTAAAATTTGACTAAATTGATAAGTATTGTTACTAAATGGATCCAGATTTACTGATAGCATACCTACAAGGAGTTAATTAAAACAGAAACTGATCAATCGTGAGAAGCTTATTATAATCAATCTTCTTCTTTTTCTTATGGTGCCACTCCACAGTGGAGGTTGGCTATCATTATGGAAATTTCGTTTTGGCCGCAGCCGCTCTAAATAAGTATTAGAAGCCACAGTGGAACCATTCTCTCTCGGAACTCTTAAAAAATTGCACTAAAAAAATCCTTTGCTCGCCGTGATATAACGTCGTATTACTTATGTCTTTTACAACGGTTTTTTACTATATTTACATGACTTTTTTTTTTGTATTTATTTTTATTTAAGAAGGTTAACATGAACAAAGAATATAATAGGAAAAATAATGAAACCCACTAAACCGCGAAACCGGCTTGGCAGCAGGTTTCTTATTTTCTTTTTATAAATAAAAACGTTAGAGAAATTATATAAATATAAAAAGTAATATAAACATTATTAAGAACTATAAGCAAACGTAATTTTTACACAAAATTTATTTACAAAGATTTAAATAAATAACTCTTGACATAAAATAATAATCATTATAAAGAAACTTATAATATTAGAAATCAATCACTGATTTGAGTCAACTGAACACTTTATTTTAGTTTTTATATTTGTAAAAATAATATAAAGTGTTCAAGAGACTCAAACCAGTGCTAGATTTCTTATATTATAATATTATTTTATATGGAGTTCTACAAAATAAACACCAAATCAATCAAAGCTTTGTTACATATAAGCCATTTATTTATTTTTTTCTTAAAAGTTTTGTCAACATTTTGTTTTAAAATCTGCTTAGGAATCGTATTGAAAATTTTCGGAATTGTATAATGAAGTGTTCTTTAGCCGTACTTGTTTACAAACCTCGGTACTGACAAGCCTTCACGTTGTGCTAGCTTTGTATAATGTGTATGTATATACCTTTTCTGGTAGTTACTATCAAATCGATATCTAGTGACAAATTTGAGCCATAGAATAGCATTTACGGACAGGCACCCTTGCTTTTTAAAAAGTTCGGGTACCTCTTCTTTATCAAATCTAGCTGATTTGTTAATTGATTTAACAGCCGAGTTTTGTAAATATTGTTTTTTTTTATGTTGGTTGTACAAAGTTTTCCAAGGCCCGAACTGGTAATACCATACCTAATCATTGATTCGGCCAATGATTGATTAATAAGTCTTAATTTTTTTACTGGTACATAATATTTTATTCTAAACATGCTGCCTATAACTGTCCTTTATCTTTTAAATAATTTGGTAATATGTTTAACACATTTTAAAAAAATATCAATATTAATGCCCAAATACACATATTCATTAACTACACAAAAATTTTCACAGTTTCATAATATGACATTACCATTATGAAGACAGTTGAAACTATGAGATACTGTATTTATATAAATACCTCAAGCAAAAGACACAATATTCCAAAGTTCAGACACTGAAAAAAAAAACATGAAATAAAATTGTTCAATAATTCATTTTCCATAAATTATCAAAACTATTATCAAATTTAGACCTGTAATGGCAAAATAAATTAAAAATCATAAATACGCCGGTCATTGAACTAGCGTGCACTCCTGCTCACTCCCAATAACTGATTGACTAAACGAATTTCTTATTTTGATTTCGTCTCTTTCACACAAACACCGGCCACAAAACAGCGTCTCTGTCTTTCTTGTTTTAAGGTATATTCTCGTACCCTTTATTATAAGCACAACACATTTATTGTGGTATTGATATAAACTGGTCTTCGCATAGTAAGGATAAATACTTTATTATTTGGATTGAAATCCAGCATATTATGGGTATTCACAGATTTGATTTTTCAATTTCGATGTGAAAATACTCATTCGAAGATTACAAAACATACAACCTTATCATTTAAATAAATCAGAGAGATATGTCAAGTTTTGTATCCTGTGTGTTCTCGTGTTACAACGTTTTTTTTTAAATTTTCGTCTGTTTTCTAATACTTGTGTATTCAAATATTAAGGAAATCACACATAAAAAATTATGCTGAATTTTTTTGATATCCTTAACATAAACCTTGTAATACGGTGACCATATAATTGAGTTTTATTTGAGTTAATTTCGCACTAAGGCAAAATGCAACATTTTGATTATTTTTATAGACCCAAAATCTAGTATCGACCGCAGCAAAACTTTTAGGGTTCTCATGGTTTTATTTGCTAAGTTTAGTATATATTTAATAAAGCTCAGTTTTTCATCAAATTGAATACATGCGATTGACATCTCTGTGACTTTTTCTAAGGGTGAAGAATGTATTTTATTCGTGACGACGATGGGATTCCTTTTGTGGCAGGATGTTATAATTTGGCATTTTTCAACATAAGAAAACTTATAATTGTTTCACACCAATTATCATAACTAGAAATTATTAATATTAGATTGCAATTGTAATTTCACAATGATTTATTTCCATTATTGGTAAAACAATTTAATATCGTCCGCAAAAAGCAAAACTCCAAAAAGCATCACGGAAACAGGACAAAATTTCATTAACAAAAATAAGAAACATAACAGACCCAAAGTGACTGCCTTGTGGGAGACCACTAGAGGCAAAAAAACAGGCTGATTTTACCTTTTTAACCTTATCATATAAAGCTATTGATTCGAGCCTATCAGATAAATAGGCTCGGCAACTTGATGTTTTTTAGTAAAGGCTTTAGATGTGTCATTATGATAAAGCATTGGGTTCGTGGCAGTTGATCGCGCCTTATTAAAACCGCGTTGTTGACTGTCTCTTATATTTGAGACACCATGTCAAATTTGTTCAAGTATGAGTGACTCAAAAAGTTCAGGGATAACTGATTAGATGCATATAGGACGGTAGTTTTTGGTACCTGAATCCTCCCCCTTTTTCAAAATTGGAGTTATATAGCTAGATTTTCATTTGGAGGGAAAACATTCCATTGATAACAGTTTTTTGAAAAATATGTTTGTAGGTCCTAGCTATCCTGGGGCACATTTTTTTGAGAAAAATAGACGGAACATTATCAAGACCTGCTGATGTATTATATTACAGCAAAGCTGGAGAATATTCAATTCAAAATTATTTTAAGGCGTTGCCTGGTAGGTGAAATGTTTTGGTCAAATAAGTCTCAAATAAAATTCGCACCAATAAATATTTCATTTGTTTAACTTAACAAAAATCAACAAATGGAAGAATCGAAGGAATGTGGAGGTGTTAAAACACAAGGAGAATGGTGAAGATTAGACAGCGTGTTAAGTGGCCACACAAACTACCCATAAACGGACCATAGGCTCTGTAAATGCCTCGATTTCTTTTTTTCTTTGGTCAAATGTTATTTGTCTAATAACTTTTCAACAGAGAAAGACAATTTTTTATCATTTTGGTCACCAATTCTAAAAGCCTTCATTTAGAAGCAATTTTAGTCCTATTTCACACGACACAATAAAACTACTAAGAGTGGATTGATATTTATTGTATTATAAGTTATTTTTAACCAGCAGGTTTACTTTAAAGCCAAGATGTCTCCACTCTATTTCTTTTTGCAGTACCTGAAAACAGACTTTTTTTTCTCAATACGAAAGAATATGATAAATTATATGTATGTTTGTGCATATGTGCACGTATGTGTATGTGTGTGAGAGGGTGAATATTTATGTGTATATGGATATAAACTTCCAAGTGCGTAACCGCATGCATGCATACATATACCTTTATATTTTTACGAAAAAAATGTTCCAGATTAATTCATTTGGTTTAAAGAAAACACCATTTTGGAATAAAGTTATAAATATTCTAATCCCAGACCAAGCACAAGAGATTGACTTTTATTTGAAAAGGCATTCGTTTTGTTTTCTTTTTTTTATTTATTATTTCATTTTATTTTATTCAGAAAACATACAGCCATACATAAAAAAATATTAAAAACAACAACCTTTTAACACAAAAAGACCAATAAAGTTTTCATAAATTATGCAAAAGATGTAAACATTAAATGTACCAAAAAAATAATAAATAAGAAACTCAAATAAGAAAATAATATTTGTTAACATTTGCGTTTTCCATGGAGGTTATCGTTGGTAGGTTATGATTATACCAAAACGTTAATTTGTTTTGTCAACAATTTACATGTTAAAAATTTTAGCCTCGTGGCCTAATGGTCAGCGCGTTTGCGTACCATGAAAGTGGTGTCGGGTTCGATTCCCGACATGGCTGATGTGAAATATTTATTTAAAATGGTGTTTTAAACTGGAATATTTCATAGTCTCTGGACTGGTTCCTGAAAAGTAAGACTGATCATATTACCTTCATGTAACAAAAATGATAAAGCCACGCTGCGATTGGTGTACCAATACAGTATCCTATGCACCATTAGGTGAGGAAAGGGAATGATGATGATGATGAAAAAATTGTTACATATTAAACACGCTTAGCAAAAATAATAAAATAAATCTACTGCGCCGTGTGGGTTTGGACGATACGTGTGAAATGGGCGAACACCTGAAGGGGTGCAAAAAAGCGTGCGCTTCCAAAAGCGAAACCGCCACAGCAGCGGTTCTGTTAAAGGGAATCGCTCTAAACCGCCATTTGAATTTCAAATTTTTACACGGGCACAATCAGATGAAATAAATGCGACAAGGATTACGTGATAGGAGTGTGTGTGAACAATTGCGCAATGGCCTTAATTTAAGAATAGTGTACCCGCCCTGAGTCAATATTGCAATGGTGCAAAATGATATAAAAAATCAATGATGCACCTATTGTTAAGGCCTAAGTCACAAGTTAACGGGCTGCCGACGCCAAAAGTTTTATGTTCTTATACATTTTCACATCTCGTTTTCTATTTTTCAAAAATTTTACAATTTAAACAGACGTGCGTTCAGCTCACTGAACTGACAAATATATGTTGAAATGTTACAATTATTTTGACGCGTCGGCCGTGTGTCGAAACGCCAATATTATTTTCTATCGAGACGGGCAATTATAGCGTCTATTAATTTTCACAAAATTTGATTGGATTACATACAGTGATTTTTTTTTACTTTGATGTGATTTTAATGCAGTTGGAGTAGTATTTAACTTATTTTAACACAAGGGGAATGTATCGAACCTTGATTTTCACAGTCAAGATTTTTACCTGTAAGCAGTTATCGAGTTGAAAACACACGTCCAGTGATCGGGTTCTATTTCATATATATAACTGTATTTTTTATCATCCTGGACACGGAGTAAAGAATTACTAGTTGTTATTTTCTCTGTAAAACTATCTGAATTTAAACATTAAATTACACTCCTTTGCAAATTATTTTTCTGAAAGTAGCCGCGTGGATTTGAACGATCGGATCCGTCTGAAATGAAGCATAAGTCATCAGACACCCTTTTATTTTCCGAAGTAATAAGAAAGCTTGCGCAGGACAACAAAAACAAAATTTATAACTTACTTTAGATCCCTTCCAGGGCAAAAACTACAGCGGTGAAGAACAATGTTACCCTTGGTGAAAAGTACGTCAACAAAAAACATGTCACGAGGCAAAAATGATCAAAAACCAGTTCCATGATTGTACTGTCCTCGCAAATATGGAATGTCATGTTTTTTACTCCTCAACATTCTGTAGGAAACCAATTATAGGATCTCCGCCGTGATGTGATGCCATAGTCTTATGGTTGCCATGAATATGTCTCACTCTTTTCAACACACTTCAAAAATATTTTAGAAAACAATAAATAATATTTAGTTAAGACCGCACTTGCGTCATTAAAATAACGTAGAATTATTTTAATACTTCAATATCGTGAAGACCCGGCAAAAGTTGATAATCTGTCATTTTTATAACATAGATTTATTAAACGCAATAACCCTCATTTGAAATAATTTTACAAAATATAAAATCACAGAAGAAAACAAATTTCAATGTAAGACAACACAAAATATGAAATACAGTATTTTAAAAAATAACCGAAATTAAATTGAAAAATTATCTATCCAATGAACTAAAAACTATTAAAAATAATATATCAATAAATAAATTTAAAGAAATTTTTTGAACACTTGTAAATAATACATTAAATATTAATGTTTTATGTTTTTTCATTATATATCCAATGTTTTTTTTTTCTCATGTACTCGTATTTAAATTTATATAAACTCTTATAAATAAACAACTACAACAGTGTAATACCCGTATGCAAAGACAAACCTAAAGGTGAGGAGAGTACATTATATTGTCTTCACCTTCGGGTTATTCTCTACATTTGAAATTAATATGTACTTTCCTCACCTTAAGTTTTGTCGCTGCATACGGGTATAATACCCGTATGCAGAGACAAAACTTAAGGTGAGGAAAGTACATTCTAATTTCAAATGCAGAGAATAAACCGAAGGTGAAAACAATAGAATGTACTTTCCTCACCGTAAGGTTTGTCTCTGCATACGGGTATAAGTCACTCTTCAAGCCAAGAGTTGGTCTCTTTTTTCGGAGAATTGCAGTGATAACATTAACTAGACGTGTAAAAATATATATGTGTGTATAGAAATTTGAAAAAACATGTACCATTTATAAAAAATAAACGAAAAGAAAAAATCCACAAAAAAGTTGTCAAAAAAAAAAACTATTTATTGAAAATTTTGTCTTTCATTACTTAGCATACAAACATAACGTAAAAGACAATGCTAGTAAAATAATAATAAAAAAATGCACATAGGAATAGCCTGTGCGTGGGTATACATGATTTGATCAGTTTTACGTTACAGCACGTACACAATAAAAAAATATATATTTTTAAATTAGAAACAAAAAATAAACTTAAAAAACAAATGAAAATTCAATGTTTCCCAAAAAACAATATCTCTAAGAAATGGTTGTATTGCAAATTGATAATTAAGACAATAAAATAAGGATTTTTAACTCTCAAAAAATATATTTAAGATCTTACCGTGATCGTTCTTCATTTGCAGGCGACACACGCATTTACAGTTTTTGTTTTACAACAACACATAAGTTAACTTTCTATCCATATTTTGTATGAAAGTGCTGGAGCTAAAAAAACACAGTACAAGCGCAAGAAAAGTTATTGTTGTATGGAGTTAAAAGCAACATTTATGAAAAAAAAATCTTCGGTTTAAAAATATACGTATCTTACTAAACAATGTTGTAAATGATAAAAAAAAAACAAGCAAGTATTCTAGTTACTTAAGAAATTCCAACAGGGATGGAAAATACCGTAAATAAGGTAATATTTAAGTCTAGGCATTTATAGGGCTTATGACCTGTCATTGGCTGATTTAAGTGGCCACTTTACACATTGTGTAACATTCACCATTTTGCCTGTGTTTGAACATCCATATTTTTTCTATTCTTCTTTTGTCTACGAACATTTGAACAAACTCAAATATTGTAATGAAACCAGCTGGTCCAAGAAAAGTTTAAAAATTTAACAAATGGCGTTGCCTAGTATTTGAAATAATTCAGACAGATGAATCTCTTCACAACAATAAAGGTTTCAGCTCTTTAATTTCACTTAAATCAACAAATGGAAGAATTTTCAATAATTTATTTATTAATAGAAAAATAATTCTGTCTGAATCCATGGGGACAAATAAAGACGTTCTATTTATTTATTTATTCTTTATTCAGCTAGCTCAACATCTTAAGAACTATAAACATTCAATGTTATAAATCGGGTTGATAACAGGTGTTTTTGTATCTAATGAAACTAATAGAATATTAAATTTAAATTTTACATGTCGAGCACATATTTTTATTTTAAAAACTTTTATTTTTTGCCAATTAATGCCGTATATTGACACTAAAACAGAATAACATTACATTAAATATCAAAATTGATTAAATACACTTGTATGGTACAAATTGTAGGTACCTGAGGTAATTTATTATAAAATTAAAGCCCTTTTATATTGATAGATTGAGTTTTTCTACTGACATTTTTTGGTAGAACTGAATTTCAATTATTATAATAAAATTCATAAATAGTTTTATTCCACTTTTATTAATAATTTTGACCAGTGACCAGTGCTTTTTTTTACAAGTGCAAGCGGGGTTGTTATGTTGTTCGAATGTTTAAAATGAAAATGGAATTTTAACCCTGGTACAATGACATACGCGTTTATTGTACTGTTGAATAAAAATAAAAAATGTCTACCATAAAACTAATTTTCAAATATTGAAGTATATAACTAGAGTAAACATGAGCGTTCGAAATATTTTCCGTCAACCTGCGGCCAATTGGCTTAATGTTTGATAGAATGGACTTTTCTCCTCACAATTACTAAAATGCCTATATGTACGCTAAGATACTGCACAAATCAATCAGGAAAAGGGACGGTTCAACCTTTTGCAGATAATTAATGTTTTTTTCTTAATAAATACTTGTTTAAAATTGCTATTTAAATTTTAAAAAACGTTTTATTAATATTTATTTAGTTAACTTTTTGTACATAATGTTATTTGTACATTGTCGGGCTTATTGCCAAATGGCAATTTCTTCCAACCGACCAAAAATATAATAGTTTTATTTTTATAATTCATGTTACAGAACATATTCAATAGAAAATATATATTAAAAAGCCCAAGATATATAAAAATAGAAATAAAAGTATTTGTGTATAAATTACTATAAAAACAAACAATTACTCAATAGGAAAAAGGAAAATAGAGGAAAGAGGGAAGGAGGAGAAATTAAGGAAGAGAAAGGAGATGTTTCTTCAGACGTGATTTAAACAGAGATAATATAGTTACATCTTTGATGGTGGATGGGAGATGATTCCACAGTCAAGCCGCATGGACACTATATGAGTTAGAGAAGAAAGAGAAATTGTGGAGGGGTATTAAGAGAGTGACTTGAGAATTAGAACGAAGAGGTAAACCATATTTTAACAGTCGTAAACTATCTTCTGTCTCTGTCCCGCTCAATTAGTCGGGCGTATAGTGAAACAATAAACAAAGGTGACGCGGATGCGGAAGGGAGCGACATACTGAAATCTTACAAAAGAGTAGAGTTTTGCTTGTCAAAGTCGACGCGATATTACGTGACGATACTTGCTCCCCCCGCCAGTCAATCGTTTCCTTCAGGGATGACTTTTTAGCTCGGATTTGTATGGATTGTTATCTCTTTAGATTATATTTCAGTGTTTTAAAAATAGACATTATTTCAAACTATTAGGCAATTGGAGATCGACATGGTATTAAAAGATTCGCTCTCCTCGTGGGCGCAGTGAAGTAGTTTGAAACGAAGCTACAGTGGAAATGAAGCATAAACATGTCGGATATTCTCACACTTACAATATTATATGAAAATTTAACGTTTTATCCGCCTGTTTATGAATGAATTGGGTACGAGGGCGTACGCCTGGTACATACGTATACTTAGGATATTATACTTGGAAACATAAGCCCTAACTCGGTGATACGTAACTGTAAGCCATTTAAAAAATATATATTATGTATTTATAGTATGTTCTATGTTTGTAGACATGGCTGGAATTCACTCGCTAGTTTTTTTTAAAAAAAAAGTTATACTTTTTCTATTATTTATTTTTTCATATTTTTTGCTTATAAACAATAATTAATAATAAAAATTATGTGACCTCACCTCCTTAACAATATCTTTTTTTAAAATTACATTTGAGAATAAACAAAGAAGAAAAAATATTTAGACAGTTTAAAAAACAAGGTATTTATGTACATCTATATTATTTATATTACAAAACATACAATGAAAATAACAAAAACCTTACATAAGCTATACACTTGTGTAGCAGTTGATTTAATATTGGTTTGGGCAAATGAGACAATCCATTTTACTTCTATCATATTACAGCAGATATAAAGAGCATTCAAAAGAAGGTAATATAGAAGTCTAGGCATCTACAGGGCTTATGACCTGTCATTTGCTGGTTTAAGTGCCACTTTACGCACTGTGTAACATTCACCATTCTGTCTATATTTGAACATCTATATTCCATGAATTATTTCATTTGTTGATGTTTGTAAAGTCAAGGAGCTAAAACCTTTGTTTATGCGGGTGAGATTCATCCAATTGAATTATTTCACCTATCTACAAGGCAATGACTGAATTTTTTTTTTCAATTTCTATACTTCTTCATGGACCAGGTGGATTTGTCAACAATATGTTGAGTTCGTCCAAATTTTTGTAGACAAGGACTGGATTCAACTCCCTAGGGAGCTGTTAACATTAACATATTACAACAGAGATGAAGGACATTTAAGATAAGGTAATATAGAAAAAATAATGTGTTAAATGTTCCTTATCTCTGTTGTACCATGTAAATGTTGACAGCTCCCCAGGGAGTTGAATCCAGTCCTTGTCTACAAAAATTTGTACAAAGTCAAAGTATTGTCTTGATTTATTATTAATATTATAAAGTAATGCCCAGTAGGAGAAGATCCGTGCTAAGGCAGTCTAACATACACGTTTATTCTTATATTTCCATATACATACACACACATACATGTGTACACATATAAACATACACACACACACACACACACACATACATACCCACCCATACACACACATATACATACATACATACAAACAAATATTTTATTTATGTATTTATACTTTTACAGTGTTTATATTCTATTTTTTCATACAGAATAATGTTCCCTCACTGTGTCTCGTGCCGAGTGAAATATTTTACTATAAGTAAAACATGCCTTAAATTAGTTATTTAACAAAGTTAACATAATAACAAAATAAAAATGTAATTAATCGAAATTACCTTCTTATCATTAACATAATAAGCAATATAAACTAAAATAATCATAAAAAACAAAACTAATTTATAAAGACCTGTAGACCAAATTTTATCTACAGTACACAGATTTTTACTTATTTGGTTTGATCCACTTATCAATCCGTGCGCTATGCTCCTCCACTATCCATTTCTTAATAGCATTTTTATATTGTGAGTACTTACTTATTGTCCGTATGGATAATGGAAGTAGATTGTACACTTTAACCGAGTAATAGTCCAATCCTCTTTGACCAAAGGTTGTGTTAATTTTTAATATATATACGTACATATACACATAGCCACATACACATACGTACATATATATACACACACACTAGGGAGGGCCGATAAATTTTTTTTCCGCATTTTGAAATGAAAGTGGTCTCAATAGTTGCCTTTTGGATTACTCGGAATGTAAAAAATATCAAAAAAATATTTATTACTATTTTTGGCCCTCAGCCAGAGCTTGAAGTTTTTGAAATAGGCTTATGACCTGTTATTGG
Source organism: Micrasema longulum (assembly GCF_059751315.1). Taxonomy (NCBI): domain Eukaryota; kingdom Metazoa; phylum Arthropoda; class Insecta; order Trichoptera; family Brachycentridae; genus Micrasema; species Micrasema longulum. Next base: position 567,702 of record NW_028277744.1, read on the forward strand.
CTTATTTAAGTGGCCACTTACTGCGTAGTAATTAACTTTTTTTATTGCAAATCGAGGGTCGTTTTTTCTAAACACGATATTTGCCCCACACGGCGATTTAGATACAAAAAAAAATTAAGTCAGTATCGCGACGCATAGATGACCTGAGAAAAAACTCACCAAAACACTAAAAAAAAATTATTTTTATAGGTTTTTTTATAAGACGATATTTTATCGTGTATATTGATCGATAATTTATATTATCAATTTATATAAATTATATATTAGACTCACTTTAAACTTAGCTGTAAGGTGTATTTATTTTAAAACAAAGATTGTTTACGTGATTTGACGTGAATCACAAAAACCCTCCGGTGAAAACTTTCATTTCAAGCAAATGTTGAGTCCTTTAAAAACGGTACTCGATTATTTTATCTCATAAACTCTTGTAAAAAGTTTAAAATAAATCTCACGTGTGTTGTTTACATTGTGTGTCATTTAATTATGACCTAAAAATATATAAATAACTGTAATTAACTTAAATCATGATTTACAACCTTCCAACGTATCATATCCCAAGTTCAGTGAATTCTCTTCTTTTATTATAAAAAAACACAAGTTATCAAGAGATGATTTGGTGACGCCTTCCGCATACTTTATCAGATTGTTTTAAGTTTTTTAATCAATAAAACTATTGAAGACCTTGTATTAAAAACCTCGAATGTCAAAAAAAAAATCTTTTTTTTTCGAGTCTTTAAACTGATTACCGTGGGTTTACTGAGGTAATTACGTCTCATAATAAAAAAATCATACATAATAATCATTTGAGGTTTTAATTCACTGATATTAAATTTATAGTATGGACCTAAGCGCTTATTTAAAATCCTGGTTCTCTAATTTAACAAGCCTATGCGCGCATCAGAATGACCACTTCTGTATCAATTTTTTTGCTCAAAAACTCTACTTATACGTTGTGCAAAAAAAGTTATTTTATGGAAAATTTAGTACAATTTATTTAAATTTTAAAGTAAAATTTTTTTCCAAAAAACTTACATTTCGTTCCTGAAGTTTCAGTTTGATTGTTTTCTGTAGTAAAATATTTTGTGTTGAACCAAATGTTTGCAGACAAAATTCCGAATCTCACCTCTTAGGGAATTATCAAGATAAACACATTACAACAGAGATGAAGAACGTCTTAGAGAGAGAAATATTGAAGTCTATTCATCTACAGGGGTTATGACTTGTCATTTAATGGTTTAAGTGACCACTGAAAACATTTTAAACCTTAAAAAATTAAAGACCAAAAATTTGGTTTGACGCTCTGTATTTTATATAAGTATGAGGTTTTAGTCGTGTTGTTACCACCTTTATGTAGGCACCTAGTTGGTGGCCTAATTTTGTGATGTACAAAGTTATGTGGGTGCACAGAATGAGAGCAAGTAAAACAGGGTACTTACGTTTTACACAAAGATTTATTCACGAAACTAAACTACTGAAGCTAACACGTTGAAAGAAGGATTCTGATAACTATATTAGGCAAAATAAAATGAAGTTGGTAAATCTAAATTGGCGGTAATTTTGTGCCTCGAAGACGCGTGCGGTGAGGTCGGAATCCGGTAGTTTTCTCTCGGTCGGTTTGGCCCGTTCGTACGCTCTACGTCGGCGTTCGGCAATGTTCGGCTCGTGCCGTCGTTGTCGACCCGCCACACAGCCCCCTTCCAAGTTTTGAAATCTGTTTTTCAAAACTGACGCTGTATCACCCTCCTGCCGCTACGCGTTGTGTATGCCGGTTGTTCTGTTGGTGTTTCCGTTTCTGCTGGACTGGCTCGTTCTTCCGCTGTCTGGAACGCCGGCTTGCACCTGTCCAGCGAAACCTTTTTATGTTCGCCATCCACGTCCAGTGTTACCGTCTTTTCCGCCCTGGTGATGACCTTGTAGGGCCCCTTGTAGTTCGGCATCAGGGGTTTGTACACTCTGTCGTCCCTCAGAAACAAGTGTGTGGCTCTCTTTAGTTCCGGGTGGATGAAAACGTTACCTTTATTGTGGTGCTCGACTGGCCTTGGTTTGACGTTTTGCATGAAATTTACCAGTTGCCTAGTGTAGGAGTCCGGGTCAATGTAGTCGTTCGTCTGCTCCAGGATGTCTGCTGGTAACTTTAGTTTGCACCCATACAGCATCTCTGCTACTGAGTGCTCTGCATTCGTGCGCAGTGTGGCCCTCAGTCCGAGTAGTATGGTGCTGATCGATTTTGTCCACGGAACAGGGTGGTGAGCTTTAATGGCCGTCTTCAGCGTTCTATGAAATCGCTCGATCATGCCATTACTTTGTGGATGGTAAGGCGTCGTGTTGGAGTGTGCTATGCCTGATCTGGAACAAAACAAGTTAAAGTCCGTAGACATGAATTGCCTACCCTGATCAGTTATAATTTTCTCCGGTACGCCGTATCTCGCAATCCAGTTGTCCCAGATGGCTCTGATGATTGTGTGGGTCTGGATATCTGCGATAGGGATTACTTCCGCCCATCGAGTGTATCGGTCGATACATGTGAGGCAGTACCTCAGTCCCTCTGATGGTGGAAAAGGTCCGATGAGGTCGACATGGACCACGCAGAATTTCTGTCTCGGCATGTCGATCTTGATGATCGGTGTCCTCATGTGTTTGTTGACTTTGCTCTTCTGACAGGGTATGCAGGCCTTCGTCCAAGCTGCGCAGTCTGCTTTCATATTTTTCCAGACGCCTCTTTGACTGATGGTCTTGGTCGTGGCGTCGGCTCCTGCATGGTTGAGGTTATGCACTTGGTTGAAGAAAGATCTCTGTAGCGTTTTTGGGATGTACGGTCGCATGTTGCCTTTGTTGAGATCGAAGACGATTTCTTGTCCCTGCATGTTGGTTTTGATCAGGTTCAGAGCAGTGTTCTTGTCGTCCAAGAGTGCGAGTAGTTCGTTGTCCTGCCTTTGTTCTTTATGGATCTTTTCGAACGATATGTTTGCCTCTTGTTCGATCATGTCGATTCTTGATAAGGTATCGGCGACGACGTTGTCTTCTCCTTTTATGTATTTGATGTCCGTGCTGAACTGTGAGATGTAGTCTAGATATCTGAGTTGTCTGGGGCTTTCTTTGTCGTGACTTTTCCTTCTAAACACGAATTGTAGTGGTTTATGGTCCGTGTATATACAGAATTCTCTGCCCTCCAGATAATGTTGAAAGTACCTTACAGTCTCAAAAATGGCTAGTAGTTCCCTGTCGTACGTACTATATGAACACTGAGCCTTGTTCAACTTTTTTGAGAAGAAACTTATCGGTTTGTAGTTGATGCCGTCTGTGGTTTGTTGTAGCACGCCTCCGATTGCGTAATCTGAGGCGTCTGTCCACACTGACATCTTGCTGCTTTCCTCTGGGTAGCTAAGCTTAGTGGCGTTGATCAGCGAGTTCTTGACCTCTTCGAAATCGTGTGTAGTGACTTCGTTCCACTCTACTTTTCTGTTGTCATTCTTTTTTGCTCCCTTGAGGTAATCGTGTAGTCGTATCAATTTGTGTGCTGCTCGTGGTATGAATCTTCGGTAGAAGTTTCCCATGGCCAAGAATCTTCTCAACTGCTTAATGGTTTCTGGCTTGTTGAGGTTCGTGATGGCTTCCACTTTTGTTGGCGAGGGTCCGATGCCTTCAGCCGAAATTTCATAACCAAGAAATAACAGTGTTTTCTTGGCAAACTCGCATTTAGATGGGTTTACCACCATTCCATGATCTTGAAGTCGCTGGAACAAAGCTTTTAAGTGTTCCACATGTGTTTCTTCGTCTGGTGAAGCGATCAATATATCGTCGATATATGCGTGTACTCCTTCTAGACCTCTTGTGACTTCGTTGATGTGACGTTGGAATGTTTGTGCAGCGCATGATAGTCCGAATGGCATTCTTACAAATTCAAATAACCCGAATGGTGTGGTTATAGCTGTCTTTTTAATGTCAGTTTCATTAATTGGAATTTGGTGATATGCTCGTTGTAAGTCAATTTTGGAAAAAATTTTACAGTTAAATAAGTCATTGCATATATCGTGGATATGTGGCAAGGAATAACGATCAGGTACCGTCTGTGCGTTTAAGCTACGGTAATCGCCACAAGGGCGATAAGTACCATCGCTCTTCTTCACCATATGCAATGGAGAGGCCCACTCACTCTTGGAGGGTCTACAAATACCTTGAGCCACCATGTGATCGAACTCTTGCTTCGCCTGCCTCAGTAGTTCTGGGGACAGCCGACGAGTCTTACACATAACGGGTTTGCCACGGGTATCTATATGGTGGATTGTGTTGTGTTTATCCAGCCCTGCGTATGGTTTATTGATATCTACTAGTTGTGGATACTTCAATATGAGTGAGTGGTAAATGTTGGTTTTGTCTGTTAATGATATGGAACATGTTATGTTGTTGTTTGTGGAGATGTCAAATGCTCTGACTATCTTGCCGTTTGTATTGTCTACTAACCGTTTGTTCCTAACATCTACTAACAGGTGGAAGTGGTGGAGAAAATCTGCTCCTATAATAGGGCGTGTCGTATCCGCTATTATAAACTTCCATGTAAACATTTGTTTACATCCCAGATTCAGTGTTACCGTGGTAACTCCGAAATTCTGGATCGTAGTCCCGTTCGCTGCATAGAGAATTAGCTTAGACTTTTCTCCATGGCGTTTGTGTAAAGATCTAGGAATTAATGATATTTCCGATCCGGAGTCAACGAGGTATGACACACCGGTATCACGATCTTTAACAAAGAGACGTGTTGTGTTGGTTGAATCAGCCGCCTCCGCTATGATTCGACCATCTAGTTTTTTGAAGCTAGATGCGGTTTAAATTCACATGGTGTGACGCATTTCTTAGCTTGATCGCCAAATTTTGTGTGGAAGTAACAAAGAATAGTTTTCTTGTTATTTCCGTTGGCCCTATAGCTTGTTTTGTTGAAATTGTTGTTGTATTTGTTGTTATTGAAATTGTTACTGCTGTTACTTGTTGTGTGTTTGAATCTATTGTTATTGTTGTTGTGACTATGCTGTTTGTTGATTGTGTGAAATAAACTCTCTACCTTATGGGTTAGAGCTTGTACGGACTGTTCTAAACTACAAATGTTATTTTTATTGTTGGTACCTACTACCGCTACATTATCCTGTGTGTACACCTGTATTAGGCGATCTGCTATCGTCGCTTGCCTATCCCAGTCATCTTCGCTTATGGCTAAATGCGCTTGGATCGTCTTGGGCAGTTGTTGTATCCACAAGTATTGCAACGTCGTTTCGTCTATTTGTAAACCTATTGCTAGCGTCCGCATCTCTCTAAGTAGGCTGGATGGGTTTCGATCCCCAAGCTGTAAGGAAGAAAACAGTTTTTCTCTCCTTCTGTCCTGTGGACAGCCCATGCGTTGGATTATAGCTTCCTTCAGCCTCGTATATTTTGCTCGGTTCGGTTCCATGAGTAAAATATCTGAAACTTGTTCTATGTGCGTTTGTTCAAGTTTTGACACTAAGTGACTATAACGTGCGTCTTCTGAAACTATGTTTGCCAACTCGAATTGTGCTTCTATCTGTTTAAACCAAAGTTCGATGTTGTTCACCCATAGCTGTGGTAGTTTAACGCTAATCCTATCCGTGTGGAACATGTTGTTTGCTGTGTTGATATTTGTCAAGTCAGTGTTGTCCTTGTTAGCCATTGTTTACAGTTTAAAAATATTCGTTTTTAAAAAAAAATTCAGAAAAATGTATGTAATAATGATTACAGTATAAGTTAAAATATTGAAATAAAAGTATTCAATAATGAGTGTAGTTGTATTAAAAAGTTAAGTTTAAATTATTAGATTTAAATTTAAATTTAAATTTAAATTTCAAACAAAAATATTTATTTTTTAAATGTCAGAGTCACTATTTGTTATGTATGTACTGTGCAAGTTATAGAAACGAAAATTAAAAACAGAAAATTTAAATAATTATTTTACCATACGGCGGAACACATTTTCCAACTATTAGGTATTTGTATTCTCCAAGCCTGAGTGGTCCCCTCAATATTAATATTCCTTTTGATTGTCCGTTGTACAATATCTCAAGTTTAAAAATGTTTATGGTAAAACTTCAAATCTGTAACACATAATAACATGCATAGCCTAGGTTAAAAATATAAACATATATAGTACAGTCACACAATATAATGTATATAGAAAAAAAGTATGGATACTAATGTCCACGTACTAAGTTAAACATTCGTCGGCTTAGCCGCCCGAATATCTGTTTGTTTGATAGTTTCAAGTTGTTTACAAAAATAAAATTTTACAAATTGCAAGTATTGTGAACGACTGCGCCAGCTGAAAAATATTTCCGATAGATTTCGCTGGTAAAAAAAAACTTACTCCCGCAGTGCGTTCACAAGGAGAAAACTTTCGGATGCCTACGTCACGCTTGTCTCGCCATATAATATTTGTCAAAAATAATTATGTACCGGATTTTTGAAAAAAAAAAAAAAAAAAAAACAAATTTAAGAACTATAAATAACAATTATTTTCCGGTACCCTGTAAGTACCTCTACTCAATCTGGCACCCTATGTAAATGTTCGTGTGAATTGTTTGTGTGTTCGACTCAAGAAAAATAAAAAAAATAAAATTTATATGTGTTGTAGGAATGTATTACTCGGCGTGCGATTTTTGGTGAGCGAGTCGCTCGAACGTATTATATTATGTTTGTTTATAATAATTTTAGTTAAATTATGAATCACCTGTTTGAATTAATCCCGGCCGAGTAATATTGTTAAGAAATTAATCACAGTTTAATCAATTCACTAGTTACATTAATTACATTTACATTAGTTACATTTACATTGAAGATTGTTACCGACAGAAAAATTCACTCGATTCGCTCGGTCTTTGAAAAATCTAATTCTATTATATATTATAATTATTATAATATAATTCTATTATACTAAATTAATTAACCTTACAATAAGTTAACCTTGAAATAGATTAACCTTGATTAATTACAAATAAATTAAAAGTGCAATCAAATTAAAAATGAAATTTTAAATTTTTCATGTACCGACCGAAAAAAAGTAATTGTTGTACAATTTTGTCAAGCGAAGATATTTCTGTCTGAAATTTTGCGCAATTTTTATGGAATTTGAATGGGGTCACCGTGATTGATTGTTTAATGTTGTGTTTTCGTGTTCAAACGTCGGGGTATACCACTTTTAGTCGTGTTGTTACCACCTTTATGTAGGCACCTAGTTGGTGGCCTAATTTTGTGATGTACAAAGTTATGTGGGTGCACAGAATGAGAGCAAGTAAAACAGGGTACTTACGTTTTACACAAAGATTTATTCACGAAACTAAACTACTGAAGCTAACACATTGAAAGAAGGATTCTAATAACTATATTAGGCAAAATAAAATGAAGTTGGTAAATCTAAATTGGCGGTAATTTTGTGCCTCGAAGACGCGTGCGGTGAGGTCGGAATCCGGTAGTTTTCTCTAAGCCGGTTTGGCCCGTTCGTACGCTCTACGTCGGCGTTCGGCAATGTTCGGCTCGTGCCGTCGTTGTCGACCCGCCACAAGTTTATTTCGATATGTAACAATAAAATAATCGGCTTGTGTATTCATATAACGATTATATAATCTCTTCTAAATACTTAACGTGACAGTTTTAAAGTTGTAAGAAAAGAAATATTGTGGAAAGTAAATGTGCGTTTTTTATATGTTACGTATGATGAAAAGTTAGTTATAAATTCTTTGCTACAGTTATAACTAGGAGTGATATTCGTGACTGCAATTGAATCAGTCATTTGAGAAACCCCATAAGTCAAGTTTTAGGCGGATATGACTTTTAAAATTCTGTTACGTTTTCTTGAAATGCACGTCAATTCGTTAAGAAACTTCGTAATTCTGTTTATTTCACACAAACTGAGCATGGTTGACTCGGCCAGTCAATAGAGAAATCACTAAGGTCACTGAATTATGTTTTTACTTTACTGAACGAATTCATAGCGTGTGACAGTTGACTTTTTTACTGGTTTTGTGTCTTTGATCTGGTTTTTGCTGAGTTTTAATTAGTCTTCTGCTAAAACAAATTATTAATATAGTTTCAGATACTAATGACAATATAAAAACATCTAGTAGACGTAAAAAGCTCGAGAGTTAGTTTGTTTAAAGAAAAATTGCCCACATTTACCTATTTATGTCAGAAAAACCCAAAAGCGGAGGGTTTTGCTATAAATTATGTTGAAAATCTTCAATTGCCCTAATTCTAGTGCAAGCATTATTTTACTTGCGGCAGCTGAGTCAGTGTGCTCTGCACTCACACCCTTAAACACAGATCACAACACAATCGTACTGCTGCATTTTATGTTTATTATAAAGGAATTAGTAAAAAAGAACCTAATGCTGTCATTCTTTCATTTGAGACTATATGACAAACAAGGCATCATTAAAATTTATAAAATATTTTTAAAAATTCTGATGCAATTGAAGCGCAAAACAAAACCATACTTAGTTTTAATTTTACTATGCTCCACACAAGCATTTTTGATATTCTTACCACTAACAAAGAAAAAATGATGAAATAAATTCTTTTTGGGTATTTTAATAAAATAATAAACGAAAATATTAGTTTTGATTTTCTGAAATAGTATTCATTACAGAAACAACATAAATCAAGTGTTCATCGATCAGCATAGAACATGAACCATGGCCTTAATTCTCCAATGACCCGACCCGTCTTTGTCGTATCGTCAACTTAAGACAAGATCTGAACTTTTTTGGTTTGTGTTTACAACGATTTAAACAAGCACTCAATCCAGTCCAGATCTTGTCCCGATGTCTCTTGTGATTGTAAATGCTTAAGTTTTTCAATATTTTTAACTATTATTTTAAGTATAAATGAACAAAGTTTTTAATAAATAAATGTTTTATTCAAAAACTTATAATTTTTTTGTGTGATTTTTGAAAAGTGTAGACTGACTGACTTAAGAGGTTTTTCAAATTACCGATTCAATTATATTAGTCATACTGCAGAGAATTTATTTAATCTAGTAATTTTGTGACCTGCAGATACTAATTTGTGTATTGTACAGAACATGCAAAAACACAGAAGGTCAAACACGCAACTCCTACTTAACTATTTGAATTTCAAATTTTAATATTACGTAATCGTTTCCGGTCCTCTGCTATCCACTTTCACCCGAGTAGAGGGGAAATATTCAAATCATTCTAATACCGAGAATAATTATTAATGCTATCAATTTTAGACATGCTCAATAATCCTATAGGTGAACGTTTGCTGTGTATCTAGTAGTGAACGCACGTAAATTGTCATTGGCAAAACATGTGTGATTCTGAATGATCATTATATGGACACTGATGTATCATTAAATAGAGATGATGCGTCGTAGAAAAATACGTTCTAATTATGTTCTAAAAACGAGCGTTGCGTGTCATGCCGCATCAAAATTGCGCATCAAACGCGCAGTAGAGTAAAACATACTAATTGTATATTTATTTATACAAATGCATATATTACAAAAAATAAATAACGTATTCCTAACTGTATGAGGCCAAGAGCCCTGTGTTGAGTTGGGATACAACATAATAAAGAGTGGAAGGATGTATATTATTAAACAGTACTAAAAATAAAAATTATAACACAAACTCATATTATAATAAACATCTGGACCACACCCTAAAAAGTATATAAATCTATACAATATTTCGCAGCAGTCTCCTGCAATGTCTTCTTTCTTTAGACAAAATCCATACATGTACACTTCTGAAAATGCCTTATATTTTGGAAAACTTAATATGTTCATCCAGGGGTGCAATTATGAATCTTCTCTATCCCCTAGAAAGTGGTTAATTTGGGGATATTTATTTTTTCCATGCGGCTAATTTTTGCTTCATATATAGCCTCACTTATGATTAAACGTCAAAAAATATGAATATATAGAATCAAACATGATGATTTTTATTTAGAACATTATTGCGACCTTAAACGTTACCCAAAACACTTTATTAAGTTGAATTGACCAATCCGTATAAATTTTATTTCCGTTTTTGATGCAGTTTCATACTCCATTTGATGTTTAATCATCAGTGTGGCCATTAGATAAAGCAAAATGTCGTCGCATTAAAAAAATACCATAATTCAAATAAATCATTCTCTAGAGGGTAGAAAAAGTTCATAATTGCACCATAGGACGTTGAACACTCTTGGGGCCACAAAAGAGAAGTTTATCTAAGAAAAAGTCGTACTTGTTTTTGGTATTGGTATACTAAAAACACGTACGACTTTTTCTTTTTTTTTCTTTAAGACAGGTTTAAACTGGCGTTGAACGTGAATTCAAAGCTGTGTATTTATTTTTTATTTATATTTATATATACGCTCAATGGACATTTTTAAGGACATATTGAATCATAGAAAATTATTATAAAGGAAAGTAGAAAGACACAATGGTATATAGTAGACTTGGTGGGAGTGGAAGCGGGAGAGAGGTGTTTATAATTGAATTTCATTCAATGATCGTATGAAAGAAGACAACTTGTTATCAAAGAAATCAAGACTGGTATGTTTGTTGCCAGGCCTAAGAATTCTGGGCATAGGAGAATAAAAACCATAGTTAGTTCTATGGTTATCGGTATGAAAGGGTAAGTTTTGTCTGAGGTTTCTAGTTGGGATATTTAATTTTGTTGAGCTCAGTAGTTCAGGCGCATCAGAGAGTGAGTTGAGAATTTAAAAATAGGACTAGAAGGTCGGATCTGTTTTGACGGCGTTAAAGAGAAGATATATATCGCGTGCTTTTACCCTCCTTAACATTCTGCACTTTATTGAATGGAACACAAGCACTCACGTCGTTAAACTATTTGGCACCAATCTTCCCATTCAGGACACCTCACTATTTATCGAATTTGCAATATCGAAATCTCGTTTCGTTTCGTTCAGTGCTGCAGGACAACGTTTATTTGGTATTTTTAAACACATATTACAATTACTCAGTTACCCACTAAGTCTAAGATTTTTCGGTGGGACACATTTTTTTTTAAACAGGTTTATTTTACACTCTTTTATATTATACATATTTATTTATTACATTTTAACAGACACCCTAAAGTATTTAGCAGATTTTTCTTCAGTTCTTTTATTTTCAGTTGAAGATTTTTCATGTTAATGATGGTTTGCGGGAGATCATTGAACAACTTTGGAAAAACGCAATTTAATATTTGCTATCCGAAATAATTTGTTATTCAAGGAACGACAAGGGAACCCTTAGTTTTTTATCTAGTGTTGTAAGTATGAGTAACTATTTTTTTATTTTCTGGATCAACAAAGTGATCTACAATCAATTTGTGGTCACAAAGTTGTTTTACCGACAGCATATTACAGAATTTAAAATAAACACCTTCGCACATATGTATGTTTCGCTTCACTGATCATGCTATTCAGTACAATCCCCTTTAACAGCCTTATCTGAATATCATAAATTTTACCCAGATGAGACTGAAAGGTGTGACCCTAGACACGCACTCCGTAAGATATAATCGATTCAATGAGCGAGGTGTACATATATATATGTATCTTTACGTTTTGAAAGGTAGTATGCTTTTAGTTTCATAAATTAATTTTGGCCAGTACCTTAATCTGTCGCAGATTCCATCAATATGAACACCCCAACTAAATTTAAAATCAATAATTAATCCTAAATATTTATGATTATTTACAACATCTGTAATAGGACAATAATATTTATCTGATTCTATATTTAAATTTGAATGAAGGCAATAATTGATCGTAAAAGCTGTTTTTTTTATTTCAAATTTACGTCAAGTCATATATAGTGAGGATACATAAACAATATTTGTTTTTTTTTAAATTTATAACTAAACCATAGTCATGCGCCCATTTAAAAACATATTTTATTTTTTTGGTTGGTATGACTCTGTCAGTTGTCATTTGACATGCATTATAAGTGTATTTTTTGCATTTTTTGGGATCAATAATAAATCGAATAAATGTTTCAATTTTCTCTAGATACGGTGAGTATTGCTATTTTATTACACGTTTTCATTGTTACATGCCTGTTTAATTGAACTAAAACTATAATTATTGTTAAAAAAACGTTTTATGTTATGACATTATTGATTATTTATTTTGTTCTGAAATGAGAACACTAAAACCATCACGAAAATTAAAAAAACACCTTATTGAAAAAATACACTTTTGAACAGTTTTTAGGAAAGCTCTTGATATTACGTGTTTAAATCATGATTGCAGACGTTAAACCATCATTAACAGATTGAGACGCAGAAAGATCTTTCTAGTATCAGCGTCCCTGGAAAAACAGGAAATTTCGGCTGGGCTTAGTTGATTTATTTATTTCAACGTTAATTTATACCGTCCATGCGCCTGGGCTATGTAATCATCTCATATCCCTTATCAAATGTCATTTTTCCTTTTTCCTTTCTTTTCCAAATCAAAACTGCTATCGAACTGATTTATTGTAAAAGATTTCGCATTTAGCTCTTAAAATACTGTGGTAAATAATTCCTTTGCGTGCATGGAACATCGTGTTACCACAAACAAAATACGGAATATTCTAAAGTTCAGATATACGAAAAAAAACATGGAGTGAAAACTGTTATATAATTCCATTTTTTTATTTATAAAAATAAACATATAATTTAGCCGAGTTATAGCCAAATAAAATAAAAATCATAAAAACCCCGGTCATCTTCTCTTCGCTCTTCCTAGTATAGTGTAGATATTTAGTCAATTTTTACTTCTTAAAAAAATATTTTTATCAATATTTTGTTCTATCAAGAAGTTATTAATAAACCAACAATATGTTCATATACCACTGATTTTCTCAAATTGAACGGTTTGGGTAGGTAGGAAAAAATTTCCTTAAGGCAATATTCCCACCCTTGTGCGTATGTATGTAAACTGTATATGTATCTAAAGTGTTTAAATAAATTGATCTTACATGCGTGTGTGCATCACCCATCACTGCCAATAACCGACTGAATATTTTTTTTCACAAACACCGCCTACAGAATACCGTCCCTGTCTTTCTTGTTATGAGTTCAATATTTGTACTCTCTCATACATATTTTCCCCGTATTGACGTCATATTCATTCTTCGCGTGGCAAGAATAAATATGTTTTGTCTCAATATCCAGCATAGTTTTACAAATTTTACTTTTTAAATCTGGTGTAAACATGTCCATTTGAAGATTACAAAAAACAAAACTTATCATTTTTTTATAAGAGTTATATCAAATCTTGTATCGTATGTAGACTAGTGTGACAAAAAATAAAAACATCTTTTATTTTATTAGTTGGGAGGAATTGCCAGTTAAAAAGTTGCTCACCAATGTGCAAAAAATATTGTTCGAAAAGTTTTAGTTAAAAAATAATGTTACTATGTATGCGTGATCTTTTTTCACTTATTATTTACAATCTAACGTTGAGGATGTAAAAATATGCCATTTGATATTTTTTTAAAGAAATATTTTCTTCCTTATGATTTACTAAAACATATAGCGCCCTTGCGGTGAAAATGGACAGCGCCGTAAATAAAGGATCCAAAAACAACAACAACAAACCATTACGCCATTTCCCCGTAGGGGTAGGCAGAGAGGATAGAACACCATATCATTATGTCTTTGCATGCAGACCTCGCCTCCTCTACATTCACACAACTTCTCATGCACGCACGCCGATTATTCCTACTCTTGACATGTCCATCTTCAAGTATTTGATGGACTTGATCGTGCCATATCTTTCTCAGTCTTCTTCGTTTTCCACATCCATCAACATTCGCATCGTAGATCCTTTTAGCCGTTCTTTCGTTGTCCATTCGCTCTACATGTCTAAACCAACGCAGCACCCCTTTCTTGATTCTGTCGATAATGCAAGTCTCAGCCTTACATAGTTCATTTGTGCACCTATCATATATCGTTTTACCACACATTCGCTTGAAGGATCGCATTCCGACAGCATTTAACTCTCAAAATAAAGAATCCAAAATTATACTTTTTTTTTAATGCAATGGATATAATGCTTTTTGTTATATGCCTTTTTTTTATTTTGAATTTTTTGACGAAGAATTAATATTTAAATATATTGCAACAGAGAGGGAAAACATTTTTGAGAAAGGAACATGGGAGTCTAGGCAGTTACAGGGCTTATGACCTGCATTGGCTGGTTAGTGTAGACACTTTACACTCTGTGTAACATTCACCATTCTGCCCATGTTTAAACATTGACTTTACCTCAACTCTTCCATCTTTTTACTTTTTTTATGTAAAAGAGCTGAAACCTTTATTATGCGTGTAAGATTCATTCTGCTGAACCAAATCACCTACAAGGCAACGCCTAAAAGCAATTTCCCAATTTTTATACTTCTTCTTTTACCGGGTAGTTAATTCAACAATGTTTGAGTAAATCCAAATGCTTGCAAACTGGCTGGATTTCCTCCCTAGGGGAGTTAGTTGAGGAAAAGTGGATGTTTAAACATCGGCAGAGTGGTGAATGTCACACAGTGTGTAGTGGCCACTTAAACCAGCCAATGACAGGTCATATTCCCTTCTCAAAAATGTTTTCCCTCTCTGTTGCAAAAAATTTAAATATAAATAACTCCCTGGGGAGGAAATCCAGCCAGTCTGCAAGCATTTGGACATACTCCAACATACCCGTCAGAACAGCTGTTTCAATACATGAAGGTGCTGGATATGAGACAACTGTACCTAAAAGAAGCACTTACACACTTCTGGTCAAACAATACGGAGAGGTCTCAGAAAAATTTCCGTACGAGGTTTTCCCAGAGCATCAATATGTCATACCCAAAACCCGTACGACTTTTTCTCAGAGACATCTCTCATTTGTCGCACCTAGAGTGTTCAATATTTTAGACGAACGTATGAAGCTCTCAAGGACAAAAAATATTTTCAAATAAAGGAGTTAAGGACTGGATTTTCCTTAGTGGGAGGGATTTGAGTGGGAAACTCCTTGATGATTTTCCGAATGCTTTACTGTTTACCATATTGATGGGCCATTTATATATATGTATTTTTAAAATATTTTTTATAATTATTTTTAATGTTTCTAATCCTATATTTGTGGTGATATACTCATGTGTCTGTGTCATATAATTGCTCGTCCCATCTCAACACAAGACTTTTAGTCCTATGGTGTAAGGACTTATTATCTCAAATAATGTACAATAAACTTATGTATGTAAATAAATAAATATATAAATAAAAAATTGTTGAAGAATTAATATTTTAATTTTCGCTTTTCTAATTATTTTTTCTAAAACGTGTTAAAAATGGCGATAAAACTATATGAAAGTCCGCGTGATGCCGTTGACAACTACCCAGCTGTTATTGCTATTGTATATTTTATACGAGAATGTTCTTGGGGACGAAAAAACAAAAGCGATCATATCGCGAGGAAAATTTACCGACCGAAGCGGAGCAGCGACAAACTTTCGGATTTATGGAAATGGTCTCTCGCTGTAGATTGTATGTACCAGGAGTACAGAAAACGTACTCGGTAAACTTCATGTTCCTCTGTGACAAATGTACGCGAGGGTTAAACTCACCTAGCCCCCAGTTCTTTGGGAACATTTTACTCAAATAAGATTAATGTCGTGTCCATAGTTTCAACATTATTGTTTTAGAATGTCCGTGTTCCGGCGTGTGACGAATACAGTTCTATGAGTGAATTTTTTTGTTTTATTTTTTTTATTTTTTTTTTAATGTTATTTTTTTATTATTAATAAAACATATAATCCAAAAAATTCATATTATACTCCCAGGAGTTATTAGAAACTCATTTGGGACCGTACATAAGAAAAAACATTTTTTTGACAATACATAATATCATACAAATTAATACATCCGAAATGAAAAGAAAACGTTATTGTATAAGAAACATAAAACACCATCTTATATAAACTACATTAATAATTATCACTATCAAAAAGATTTAAGTAATATTTTTTAATTACGACATTTCTGGATTTTTTTTTCAGTTTTATGTGTCTTAGCTCATCAGGCAGTTTATTATATTCGGAATGGCTAATATTTTCCAAGGACTAACTGCCAAATTTGTTGAGCGAAACTAAGACACATGAAGATTCCCTGAAAAACGCGTATTGTAATTATGAATGTTATGACCAAATGTGTATTTTAAATTTGAGAGAGCAGAAAAGTTGATGATATTTAAAATAGTATTGGTTATGTCATGTAGTGGAATTACCTTGAAAGGAAGTGTCTTTGTTTGTCGGTAGATATATTTAAGAAGGTAAACATGAACAAAAAATATATAAAAGGAAAAATAATAAAACCTACTAAAACGCAAAACCAGCTTTTCAGCAGGTTTCTTATTTTTCCTGTACAAAGAAAAACGTTAAAAAAATTATATAATTTTAAATAGTCATATACACATTATAAAGAACTAAAAGCATACGTATTTTTACACATAATTTATTTACAAAAAATTAAATAGATGATTGCTAAAAAATAAATAATAATTTAATCAAAACCCTTGGCGAGTGTTTTTGACCGGATAGTAACGCAAATTTAAATAGCCAAAATGGCGTAAACATAAATCTTGAGTATCATACTATATAAATACTACTAATTTGTAATTTCATTCTGTAATTTTCCCTAAAGTTCGTGAATTAGTCAAACAAGGTATTCTTTGGGCGTAACTACTGGCATATCATCATCATCATTCCCTTTCCGCACCTGATGATGCATAGGGCACTGTATTGGTACACCAATCGCAGCATATCTCGATCAAATTTGTTACATAAAGGTAAGGTCAGTCTTACGATTCAGGTACCAGTACAAGGACTATGAAATATTCTTGTGTGAAAATACCCTTTTAAATCAATATTTCATATCAACCATGTCGAGAATCGAATCCGAGACCTCTTGTGTGGTAGGCAAACACGCTGACCATTACACCATATGGCCGACATTTAAATATTTTAAAAATTAGAAAGGTTTAGGAAAAAAAATCAGTTTACTACAAATAAACTATTATTTATATATGTTATACGTGGACACAAATAACCATACCTAAATATGGATGAAAACGCTTAAAAATGCCTTAGCTGTAGGCACAATTCCTACAAGAATGTAAACTTCATATTTTTTCCTTTATGCTAAAGCTAAGAATATAAAGACCAATATAAAGATAATCAAACAAAAAAATGCATTTGTTCTGTCATTTACTCAATTATTATTTATTAATTTTGCTGTCCGGAATTTTCATATTAATTGGTATGGAGCAAACCGAGTGAATAACTATTTGCTGTCGAATTTAAACTCAGTATTAAAAATTTACTCAGAGGGAAGCGTCGGAGCCGGACAGACATCGAATCGATTGAGGTTTTGTTGATAAATCTACCTACAAGAGACGTGTTTTTGTTCTCGCTAGTCTACTGCGTCTTTTTAAATCTAGTTTCTTAAGTTGAGATTGTTTAATTGGTCAATTTTTTAAGTTTTCGATTTTATTTTATTTTTTTGATATTTTATTTTCGTGCTTCATTTTTCATTGTGATTGATATATATTTGTTTTTTTTTTATGCACTCCAATGAGGAAGTTCAATATCTTTTTTTTCTTTCTAAATATTTGTTAATAGACTATTGAACTAAGCCAAAAAATGATAAATTATTTTTATACATCGTATTATCAGTGCTATGATCTTTTAACGTTTTGTATTTCTGAAATCGTCAGAGGTTCTTCTCTGACAATTCTTCCGATTGGTTCGTTCAAGGTAAGCAAACCGGATATCCTTCACAGCTCTCACATAATTTGTTGGTTCATATAGATTAGTGACGTCTTTCAAAGTAGTGCGTTTTTATAAAAATATTTTTTTTTTTTTTTCGTACATTTTCAAGAAGCTTTGCCTTTCAATTTAATGCTCTAATTTTTACTGCGCGCAAGAAAACATTTTGGTAACCAATTTCCCGTAGGTCTGAAGTTCTTTATTATGGCGGTGAATTACATTACAGAACACCCAGGCTTGAGGAAAATAACATTTAATTTGGTTCTCACCGGGAATCGACCTGGATACTTTTGTGCTTTAAGCGTCGAGAGTAGAGATAAAGGAAAATGTTACAAAAATGTATGTGATTATAAATGCTTCTATTTCTTTTTAAAAACAAAAAAATAATATTCTACCATGGTCACGTTCTTTTTCAATTTATTATCTTTAAATCATTCTAACAAATTTTAGTTCAATACTTAGTTTTTATTGAGATCCCAGATACCTAAGTTTAGTCTAAATTTGAAATGGCGTAATCTGCCGGTCTAAAAGTAATTGTATTTTAGTTATATTTTAAGTATACTTTTTAATAGAAATACCTATGAAAAATATTGTTCTATCCTAATTAATAATTTTACAATTTTTATTATTGCGAGATTTGAAAAAAAACATTCGTTTTAAAATGGCAAAATCGTATGATTTCCTAATTTTGCGTTCGTTTTACCAGACTACAGCTTTAACCACTAAACCACGGAGGCTAATTTATATTATAATATATATTATTGACTTCAGAGCCGTTGTTTCTGTACCCAGAGAAGTTACTAAAAAAAATTTTTTCCTTGCAATTTTGCACTAGCGCTCATTTTAAAATGATTTATTTTTAGTATTGTAAGTAAATGATTTTAATTTTTTTTTTGCTGAATCTGAAAACCAATACGGGGTTTTGTGCACCATTGGGTTTTGATAAGGGTTATATAAAGAACTTTATGCCCTGCTGTGACAAATATACGCCAGGATTAACCTTACTTCGCGTTTACTTTTAAAGGACCATTTTACTCAAATAAGATTAATGGCTTTAAAATTTTTCGGCGGAACGTTCTCGTTTATTTAGGCAACAAAATAACATTTCTGGAAAATCCTTTGGTTATAATAGGCTGAAAATTTGGGTTATTCAAAGTCTCGATTGTATAATTTAATTGAAATGGTACTGTGTTGTAATATAACGAATTCGCCAGAATATAAGAAAGATTATAAAACAATAAACAAAGCAGAAATAAAAACACTGCACCTTCGCAATGTTAATCTAAAAATTATCTTAGGTACTTTTGAAACAATTGTTTCACATTAAACAATGTTTTGTTATGAAATTGTATTTTGAATTTTTGTTGTGAAGTGATTCATCTGATCGAATTACTTCACATAGTAGGCAACGCCTGAAAACAATTATTATCAAATTTTTAAACTTCTTAGACCTGGAAAAGACTTTATTAAGACAAACTCAAAATGAAATGAAATAAATCATTTTACAAATTGTTTAAGATTCGCAATAAAATTATAATCCAATATAAATTTTTAAGGACTGTAAAAACGAGATATAATTGATTACGCTTGCTTTCTCCATACATTTTCTCTATGATGGGCTAACACGCATGGGAATGTAATATTCCAACCAAAATAATATTCACAATAGAAAAATGCCTCACGTGAATATGCAAGTCAACTATAAGCAGAATGGTAAATGTTTAAGTGTGTTTAATGGTTACTCAACAATCCATAGAATTTTTCCTGAGTGTAGCTATACAGTCAAAATTACTGTATTATCTTGAGTATATTTAAATATTTGAGAAAAATACTGAATTCTTTTGATTTTTACTAAATTTCGAAAATCCTAAAAAACTATGTTGGCAACAATATTTTGAGTTTGTCGAAATTTTTGAAGACAAGGACTGGATTCAACTCCCTGGGGAGCTGTTTATATAAACAT
Organism: Micrasema longulum; assembly: GCF_059751315.1. Classification (NCBI taxonomy): domain Eukaryota; kingdom Metazoa; phylum Arthropoda; class Insecta; order Trichoptera; family Brachycentridae; genus Micrasema; species Micrasema longulum. The sequence goes on from NW_028277744.1 coordinate 587,462, forward strand.
ATTACAACAGTGTGTATGGTGGCCACTTAAACCAGCAATTGACAGGTCATAAGCGCTGTAGATGCCTAGACGTATATATTACCTTCTCCTTAATTTTCTTCATCTCTGTCGTAATATGTTCATATAAATAGCTCCCCAGCGATTTGAATCCAGTCCTTGTCTACAAAAATTTGATACTTCAAAATATTGTTGATAAATCCACCTGGTCCATGAAGAAGTATAGAAATTGAAAAAATAACATTTTCAGGCGTTGCCTAGTATGTAGGTGAAATAATTCAATTAGATGAATCTCACCCGCATAAATAAAGGTGTCAGCTCTTTAACTTTACAAACATCAACAGATGAAAGAATTGAAGGAATATAGATATTTAAATATATGCAGAATGGTGAATGTTACACAGAGTGTAAAGTGGCCACTTAAACCAGCCATTGACTGATCATAAGCCCTGTAGACGCCTAGACTTCTATATTACCTTCTCTTAAATGTTCTTCATCTCTGTTGTAATATGTTAAACTATGGTAGATTGCACAAGTGGTTAAACTTGAAGTTATGCCTTTGTTTTTGCGAAGAAATGTTAGTTTACTGGAAAGCGCGGCTGCGCCTGTGTGTGAAACTGCTCTTGTATAATGAGTGAGTGTTTTTTGTCTCTATTATTACCGAGGTTCAGATATACATATTTTCTTTAAGAGGCGCAAATAATTCCGTATTTTCTCGTAGGTGACTTCTGTTCGATCAAAGTTATTTCCTTCTTCTCTGTTGAAAAAACGGTTTTCTGTAATAATGATTGGAGAGGTTGGTGTAACATTTCGTTAAAAGGTGAGTGTTTTAAAAAACGCGGTGGGATTTTGGGATTTTAACTTTATTTTGCATTAACATACTGTAGTGTTAGTAACGCGATGAAACTTTTGCTTTGTTAGGTTTGCAGATAAATTTATAGTGAAAATAAAATTAATGTTTTCCTGTAAACTGTTTCTGGTGCATAACAACGATAAAAGTGCAATCTCTTCCTGAAATACTTTAATTCTATTTATTCATCACCAACCACAGCTTCAATTACATTCATAGAAGAAGAAAATACCACAGATCAATGGGCTTCTGATAATATAGGTTCTATAATTTTAAACAAGGTAGAAGTTTTTAAATATTTAATTAAGCTCGATGTAAACAAAGGTGCAGGCAGCGATGGGATTCCACCTTTATTCGTTGTACGCTGTGCGCAATCTCTAGTGACTCCGCTGACTTTACTTTTTAACAGATCACTTAAAGAAGGAATTTTCCCTCAAAAGTTTAAGGAAGCACTTGTCATTCCAATACATAAGTCGGGAGCAAAAAATTTAGCTAAAAACTATCGCCCAATATCAATTTTGTCGGTATTTAGTAAACTTCTTGAAAAAATAATATACGATCGCATATATCCCCTTATTTTAAAATATATTCCAAATCAACAGCACGGTTTTCTAAAACAACGGTCCGTTTTATCAAATCTTACAATTTTCACAGACTTTGCTATGCAAAACTTGCGTAGTAACAATCAGACAGATGTCATATACACCGACTATTCCAAAGCATTTGACAGGGTAAATCATCAAATTTTAATTAATAAATTACGGTGCATGGGTATCCATGGGGATTTACTCAAATGGTTTACATCATACCTAGAAAAAAGGTTACAGAGTGTAACAATTGAAGGCTATAATTCACACTTTGTAACTATACCTTCTGGTGTACCACAGGGTTCTCACCTGGGCCCTCTACTATTTAACGCATATACATATGATATAAACAAATGCTTTAAATATTGTAAATTCATATCCTTTGCTGATGACATGAAAGTTTACGCCTGCATTAAATCTCACACTGACTGTGCAAAAATGCAAGAAGATCTCGACAGACTTTTTCAGTATTGTAATCAAAATTTACTGGAATTAAATATTAGTAAATGTCATTCATTTTGTATTTCGCGCAAACAAACAACAATCAGCTTTCCTTACTCTTTTAATAATACCCCGATCTCTATAACAGATAGTCAAATTCGCGACTTAGGTGTTATTATTGACTCAAAACTAATGTTTAATATTCATATTGAATCAGTCCTAAAAAAAGCATATAAAATGGTTGGACTTATTATGCGAGTATCAAAACCTTTTAAACATGCGGAGACATATGAAAAACTCTACAAAACATTTGTTCGTCCCCAGGTAGAATACTGTACTCCTATTTGGTCACCTTACTATAATGTAAGTATTAATAGACTAGAAAGGGTCCAACAAAAATTTTTTAAGCAGGTCGACTACCGGTTAAACATTAACCTTTCTAATCATGCTGAAAGTATGCAGTACCATGGAATAAACTCTCTTAAAAATCGAAGAATAATGTTGGACCAGTTATTTTTATTCAAATTAATTAATAACAAAATTGATTCTCCTAACCTACTAGAAAGACTTCCATTCCGTGTGCCATCTAGACCGACAAGACAAAATCTTTTGTTTTACACTGAAAACGCGTCAACAAACTATTTTAAACAATCTACAATACCTAGAATATGCGACCAGTATAACAATATATTTACCGAGGCTGATATTTTTTGTGACAATGTATGTAAATTTAGGTCAAAAATTATTGAAATTTTGAGAGAAGCAGACATTTAACATTATTATTATATAAATATTTTTTCATTTCGTTACTTTTACATTTATTATATTGAACATAATTTAAATTATTGTATTAAGTGTAAACATTTTTTTTGGTGTGTGCATGAGTTTCTTACTCTAATATACAAAGAAATTGGCAATATATGTGTACATACTGTTTGTTTACCTAGTAAAATAAAAATTAAAAATAAAAAAGTGCATATGAGATATTAATAATGGCGTATAAGTCGCTTCCTATCATTGCTTACAATGGTGTTTTTTTTTCCTTCATATGATATATTGTATTTTTAAATGTTTATTTCAAAATAATATAAAAAGTTATAACTAACTAACTAACTAACCATCACGCCATTTCCCCGGAGGGGTAGGCAGAGAGGATAGAACGCCACACCACTCTGTCCTGGCACACTTCCTTTGCTTCCTTCACATTCATACACCTTCTCATGCACGCACGTCGATTATTCCGACTTTTCACATGACCACTTTCAAGAATTTGTTGTACTTGATCATGCCATGTCTTTCTCGGCCTTCCTCGACTTCTACAACCAGACACATTCGCATCATAAATCTTTTTAGCCGTTCTTTCATCATTCATTCGCTCCACATGACCGAACCATCGCAAAAGACCTTTCTTAATTTTGTCGATAATGCTTAACTCAGCCTTGCATTCTGCTCTAATTTCGACATTAGGGCACCTATCATACATTGTTTTTCCGCACATTCGCCTGAGGGATCGCATTTCAACAGCATTCAGTCTACTTTCGTCCCTTTTTTTCCAACTCCATGCTTCGCTTCCATACATTAGGGTTGGTACCAGAACTCCATTATGAACTGCTAATTTAGCCTCTTGCGATAGACACTTATTTGCTACGACAGACTTTAAGGCACCATTAACTCTGTTACCCGCACTAACCCTCCTTTCAATATCCTTGTCCATATTTCCATCTCTAGTAAACATACTACCCAGATATACAAATTCTTCGACCTGTTTCAAACTATCTCCATTTACTACAATCTTACATTCAGTCATAGTTACATTTCTTTCAAAGACCATGACGTTCGACTTTTGCACATTCATTAGCAAATCACTCTCCTTGCACACTTCGTAAACCTTTGTAACCAAGGATTGCAGTTCCTCTTCGCTGTCAGCTAGGAGGACTGCGTCATCGGCGTACAGAAGGCAACTGACAGTTAGATTACTCATTTTCGCTCCCACATCCATACTTTTCAATTCTTTCATACATTTATCCATGTATATGTTGAATAACCACGGTGACATTACACATCCCTGTTTGACTCCTTTAGGGATGTCAAACCAGGAGGTTAATGACCCCTTTACCCTTACACACGCTACACTATCTTTGTACAAAGAAGCAATAGCGCGGACAAGGTTGTCACTCACTCCATACTCCGATAGAACCATCCATAATTTTTTCCTATCAACTCGATCAAATGCTTTTTGCAAATCAACAAAAGCGCAAAAAAGCTTCTGGTTTTTCGCCAAAAACTTTTCTGTCATATTGCGTAATGCAAATATTTGATCCATACATCCTCTACCATTCATAAATCCACTCTGTACATCCCATACTTTCTCCTTGGTCACGTTTCTTACTCTTTCTATCAGTATTCTTCCATACATTTTGCCGACAGCGCTCAGAAGACTGATAGCTCTGTAATTCCCACACTCCACCTTAGAACCCTTTCCCTTGTATAACGGCATAGCAACTGCCCTTCTCCAATCAGGTGGAGTCCTTTCCTCCTTGAGACACAAGTTAAAAAGTTTATGTAGCCATGTGAGAATTAATTTGCCACCCGACTTAATAAACTCTGCTGCAATACAGTCATACCCTTGCGCTTTACCATTCCGCATACATTTGACAACACTGATAATTTCTTTCATACTAATCTGACTTACCTCATCATTTGCGTTCAAACACACCTCGGATAATGTCGATACATCGGCACCGCCCGAGTTACCAGTGTGCGATTCATAAACTTCCTCAAAGTATTCCTTCCATCTCTCTTTTATTCCACTCTCATTAGTCACCATTTTTCCATCCTTATCTTTAACAACTGTCATGCCTCCGCTTTCACTGCTACTCCTGGAGTTTTTCACAGCTTTCCAGAAAACTTTAATGTTTTCATGGAAATTGTGTGTCATTTTCATTCCTTCTTCATCCTTCAATTTTTTCTTCCGTTCACATACACCCTGCTTAACCTTTTTATTACTTTCACCATACACGCGTTTAGCCGATTCATATTCAATTGTATTCTTTTTTACAGCAAGCAAATTTATCCACGCATCCTTCTTTTCTTTAACGAGTTTTTTGACTTCGTCGTCCCACCACGCATCACCTTTCTTTCTCCCTAGCGTTGTCACACCGCACACTTCTTTCGCCGCCTCGCACATACTTATTTTCAAACACTCCCACATATCGTTTATACCCATACATTCTACATCTTTTTCGTTCAGTCTGTGACTCACAGATCTTTCAAAATTATCTTTTATGTCAGCATTTTGCAGTTTTTCAACTTTGACTCTAGAGGGAGCCTGCACTTTGTTTGTTTGGGACCGCCATCCCTTAAACAGAATCACCCTTGAGACCACTAAAAAATGGTCTGATTCCATCTCGGACCCTCTGTACACACGTGTGTCGACAGTTACAGGCTTCAATCTAGAGTCAATGATGACATAATCGATAATCGACCTTTCATTTCCTCTCTCCCATGTGTATTGGTGGATTCCTTTATGCTCGAAAAATGTATTCGATACAAAAAGGTTCCATTCCAGGCATACCTCTAGCAGTCTTTTCCCATTGTCATTCACTCTTGCATCCCCAAACATACCTAGAGCTGACTCCAGCCCATCTCTCCTTGTTCCCACCCAACCATTAAGATCTCCAGCCAAAACTATACTTTCGTTATCTTTTTTCCCATTCATCACATTCATTAGACTCGTCCAAAACTCGTCCTTCTCAGATTCACAGTCGGAGTTGACAGGAGCGTATCCTATGATAACAAGCAATCTTGTCAGTCCGACCTTAAATCTGACAAACATGAGTCTCTCACTTACAAATTCATATTCATTCATGCCCTCTATCATTCTTGGCGATAGAAACGCAGCAACACCCCGGCAAGCTCTGTCCGTCTCAGGGAGACCGGACCAGAGAACCAGAGTATCACCGTGCTCCATCGAACCACTCCCTTTCTTCCAAGTCTCAGAGACACACAATAAATCTATACATTTATTCTCCATTATATCACACAGTTCATTCATCTTATCAGTCATACGTCCTCTTACATTCCAAGTGGCAATTCTACATTCCTGAGAATTCCTCCTCTTTGCGCCCCCCCGAGAGAAGCGACCTGATGGGTTGCGAGCCTCATCGCGGTCAGCTAGCGGCATTCTCCCATAGCTAGCGGCATTCTCCCAAAGTTATTCTTTTTAGAAAACGTTACACTTACAAAAAAAAGAAAAACCCGAATTAAAATTAAACCACAAAAATAGTTCATAAAAAACCAACAATGTTTGAGTATGTCCAAATGCTTGCAGACTGGCTGAATTTCCTCCCTAGGGAGTTATTCATATTTAAATTTATTTCAACAGAGAGGAAAAACATTTTTGAGAAAGGAATATGAAAGTCTAGGCATTTACAGGGCTTATGACCTGTCATTGGCTGGTTTAAGTGGCCACTTTACACACTGTAACATTAACCATTTTGTCAACAGATGGAAGAGTTGAGGAAATGTGGATGTTCAAACAGGTCATAAGCCCTGTAAATGCCTAGACTTTCATATTCCTTTCTCAAAAATGCTGTCTCTCTCTGTTGAAATCAATTTAAAGATAAAAAACTAACTAACTTGATCTCATAATTATCATATTGAGATTTATAAAGGAGTGGTAATTTTACACAACCAGACGGGTGAAAGATCTACGCAAAACTGATGCCCTGGAGTTTTTTTTTAAAACTAATTACTTAAAATTGACCAAAACTATTAAAAAATGACAAAATATGTCCTGACGGTAAAGAATTACATTTAATGCATTGTCGTATAAGAGATATGTGAGTTATTTTACTGCTGGACAAACTTGAATCGTCACGGAGCAACGTGGTCTTATGATCGTTTTTTTACTGTTATAATAAATAAACAAGTAGTACTCACAGATATATTAAATACGTAATACTTAATTAAAATAGTAAATTTTCTTATTTTACAATATTTTTATTTGAAAACAGTCGATACCTAACCCTTTGTGATTTGAATTGCAGATTATGATTTTTTAATAAATATATATTTATACATATATTTATTCATAAACTAAGTTTAATGAACATGTTACATATTATATCCTTCATAAAAGCCATTTCGATTCCGAAATGGGACTGAAAGTTGAATTATTATAGTGCATAGTTATATTATGTTTTATTTTAATATTTTTTTAAATATTAATCAATTAATAATGTACATATGTAAAAAAAAAACTGTTTACTTATGACAGACCAAATAACTACTGGACTGATTTACCCACGGTTTTTGGGAAATTATAAACTTAAGGGGGGATGTGTATAATTCTTTATATCTTCAATTTGTTGAGTAGAAAAGAAAATTAGAAGCATAAATGTTTAATTAATCATTCACCGTGGCTGAATTCGACGAAATTGCAGGTACTAAAACTTTGGGAGGAAGTTGTTTTTTCGTACATAAAAAGGTTTATATTTGAATGTTCAATGATTACAAAAAAAAATCTGCAGAAATATGAAAAAGTAGGAAACATTTTCAAACATAGAGAAAAGTTTTAGAATTTCATTGCAAGAATAAAAAAGATTTCAGACTCTTTTTATAACCATCAAGTTTAGAACCAAATATATCAGCCTTATCGGAGTTATCTCGGGTGTGGGAATCTCGCAGATAATAGCCGCTCGAGTATAGTCGGGCGTGGTTCTTAAGTGGTTAAATTTTATAATGTATTTATATCATTGTGTCTTTTGCTTAATATGTATAACACGACTTTACGGCACCGTTTGTAGAGGATTTTTTAGTACAGCAATTAAAAAATATACTTAATGGTTTCCTAAAATTCTTATTTCATTATTCACACACTAAAATCTAGATTTCCAGTATCGAAATTCGAGTTCAAGGGAGGGAATCTTTTTATTCAAATATTTGAAATGTTTTTTTTCCTCTAGTGGCAGACTGTTGGCGCTCCGTTTCTACTTCCGGTCATATTTCTCCATGAGCACGATTTCAGAGAAATAAACAGTTTAGCATTATGCATCCTGAATAGTAATGGCTAAAATGAGAGCAATAAAATCGTTCTTGAAATGCTTATTCCGTGACCTAAATGTGTACCGTGCAGTGGACATCACGCCACACAAACTATTAACCCAGCTTTTATAAATTTGATACACAAATGTCGTTACGCTCTATCGAACTTCAATATTATTGATTGGCTTTTGTAAATGAGAACCTGAAATAAATCAATACAGCTGTTATACAGAATCAAAACCTTTCTGCGCTGTTTGTAATTAAATGTAACAAAGGAATCCGTTGCTAATGACCTATAATAAATATACAAGTTATTCCCATATTAGCTACATCTAAAATATAGTAAATATTGCATTATTCATGATTTGGAAAAAAAGCGATAGCGAATCAATTTTCAATCAACGCCATTTGCAACGGTAAGAAGTTATAAAAGGTTGCAGTAAATTATTTGGTCCCAGCTGGGCGACATTGTAATGGTGGGTTATCACAACTTTAATGATCAAATTTATAAGATATAGAAGAATAATGAAGATAACCAAATAAAGCACCTACAAAAAAATTACCATTCACCAGTTTCGCTCAATCGGCAAGAACATGAGAATTCTCCAAAATAAAAAGATTATTTTGTTTTAATTTAATTTTATGAATTGCATCAAAAACATTGTATTAAAAAAAACTTTAAAACGTTCTATGTAACTCGTAACTGTAGAATTGACACAAGCTGGCAGCTCACAAAACTTTATTAAAGTATTTTTATTTTAAAGGAATGAATAAAATGTTTTTTTTGGTTTGGTAAGAATTTTCAATCCTTTTAAAAAACCATATACATTAAAAACGTTATACAACCCTTTTGTACGCAAAAATTTGGTGTTTGCATCCGTTGTGTGGAGTCCACAATACATAACAAACGTAGAAATAATTTTAAATGTTCAACGAAAAATTTTTAAATACCTAGTTTATAAAAACAATACAACGCTTTGTACCTACAGCCAATCAGCCAAAAAAAATGTTTTTTTACCCTTGAAAATAGACGCACTGTATCTGAATTATGCTATTTACATAAATTATTAAATAATAAAGTAGACTCTTTTAACATACTAAGCAAAATTAATCTCAATGTCCCCTTTCGCGTGACAAGAAATAAGTATTCATTCTATCTGCCAGTCTGTAGCACCCACTATGCACAACACTCTTTCCTCTATCGTTCTTGCTATAACTATAATGCTTTTTTTCATCTATTGATATATTTTACATGCCCCTTAATTTATTTTAAAATAAATTAAGACTCATTATTTTTGGCTGAGATACGATCCCACTTACTATTTAATGATGCTCACACTTACACACACCTGAGCACTTACTCCCATACTAATATAGATAAACACACATCTACACTTACTCTCATACGAAAACACTTAAACACACCCTTTTGTTGTAACACCATTTAATAATATTGATGATTCTTATTTAGAAACTTCGCCGGTCTATCTTTAAAATTAAAAAAAAATAATTATTATGTCATTGTCGACTGTTTGTTTCTTTGAAATAAATGAATAACAGGCGCCGTGGCGCAGTTGGTTAGACGGCCAACTGTAAAACTGGCGTCGCGGGTTTGATTCCCGCCAGTTGCAAGAAAAAAATCCAAGAAACAGATTTTTTTCTCAATTGGTCTGGGTGCTGTAGTGTATTTTTCGTTATCTCCTTCCATGTCCCCTCTATTCCACCTGCTGACAAGCCTCTTAATAGAGGCTTAGCGGGTTATTTCTTTTAAGAATTAAAAAAAAATAAGTAAAAGAAAAACTGAACAGTGGGTGTCGATGAGTATAGAAGAGGGGGTTATTGTGTTTATGGTGAGAAGGGATAAGGGAGGGGGTAAATGCGTTTAAGGGAGGGGGTAATTGCGTTTTAGGTTTTTACGTCGTTTTATTGAATTCGTGATTAAATTATTAATTTATAAAGTTTTTTTACATCGTTTTCCAGTTCGCACCAAACTGTGTATGTGTATGGCGCTGCCTAAGTACTTTAATCGTAATCATTCTTGATATTAATGAAGGCAATATGATCAGTCTCACGCTTTAAACAACAATTTAGGGAAACACTGCAGTAGAAAACCACACACCATACAAATATTTCACGTAATTCCTGTCGGTAATCGAACCTGGGATGACATAGTTGGTAAACGCGCTAACTAAGCGGACTAATTTCCACTCGATCAAATGCTATTTTCAGGATTTCAATATTTAAAGATGGTTTTGCCAAGGTAGGCGTTGATTCATCTATCTTGGGTCGCCGTTCTATTTCACACTTCATATCCTTTATTCCACTAGGGCACAGGTTATTTTCCACAATTTGTATTATCCAAATTACCGTATGGCATAACAAAATTACTTAAGCTTTGCAAATATTATTAAAATTGATTTTTTTTAATGCGTGGGTACATTGAATGAATTGTTTCGTTTTCGTAATTAGTTTTAACTATACATACTTTTTTATAAAACTTTTCGTCTTATAAATGTCGAAACATATCAAATAATAATCGCAAAAGTAATAGTGACGGGGCACAATTTGGTTTTGTGGAAATGATTACAAAAGCAAATCGTTCAGATTAATATTAATAATAAATAAGAAAGTGTGTTTGTCTGCTTGTTTGTTTTTTACGTCACAACGGAGAGACCGATCCACTTAATTAGCATAGAAATAGCCCGAGCGCTTACAAGTCGCATAAGCTACTTTTCATCCCGAAAAAAATTACTCCCTCGGGGATGTTCTTAGCGGAAAAATGAATTAATATTACAACAGAATAACGAAGCTACGCTGCCATAGACCAACGAATCATCGTATTTTTTTGCTCAGCGATAGTTGGAGGGCCGACAATCGATATAGGATGTCATATTTAATCAAAAACTATAAATAACCAAATAAACAATAGGTATTTCTATAAGTCCACTCCTGTTTAGTTTTAAAAGTCGTATCTCACTTTACAATCCATACCATCTCACAATACAATTCTCATCTTTACGAGAAAAACATTACAAAAAGACTTGATTTATTAACTCTATATGTTTCGATATATATATTCGATAATATTTAGTAATCACTGTTAATATACAATAGAATAAAATTCATTAGTTAAGTATACCTTCATAAAGAAACTTATTAACTCCATATTATTATGTATCAATAATGTAATATTTAGTAATCACTCTAAAAATAAAATAGGATAGAATTCATTAATTAAATATACCTTGATAAAGACTTTTGTGTAGCTTCGAAACCGGTCGGTGGAAAAAAAAAAAAATGAGTTGTTAAATACAAAGTTTTTTTATATTATCTTATTTTAAATAAAAAAGACTTAGGCCCGGTTGTTTGATCGATAGTAATAGTAAAATATCTGTAGTAATAGTTGAAAATTGACCAAATGGGTTGTTTCATCTATGGTAACTAACGGTGGATAGTAAAAATCTTTAACCATTAGTTAAAAATTTAACCCGCCAATGTTAGCGAGTAAAACGATCTACTATAGTAGAATAATCAAGATGGCGTCATTTTTTGTCATTTATCGGCGTCGTTATTTGCTCACGTCTATCAGTATTGCTTTTATTTGCGAATACGGAATAGATTACGCTTATTATGATAAATATAAATCGGAGGGTTCTTTCAATGATGAATTTTTTTACCAATTGTCAAGAAAGCGAAAACATTTTGAAAACGATTTGGCAGTATTATTCCACCAAACCTAGGACGGACAATTTTTTGGCAGTCAAATCTTTTCTTCTTTTTGAAAATAATTCAGTCAAAGTTTTAAATATTTTTCGGGGTAATTTTATAAATTATAAATAATGGCATAAACAAACAATATAATAAATATTATATTATTATATACCTAAATTATAACTCTGTTGGATTGACAGTATTTTAGTTGTCAATTAGTTTTTCTTATCATTCTTGTTTTAAAATAAGGTATTATATTATTGTTTTTGGAATTCGGTTTTTGATAAATATAATTGTTTAATCTTATTATAATTATAAAATTCTGTTTACCTATATTATTTTGTTGCGTTTACCCATGCCATGTTGTCACGTGGTTTAAAATGTTCGCTGTTTTGACGTTTGCAAAGTCACATTCCACAGTGTAACCATGTGTAAAAAAAGTAAAGTATTATATTCAATTTTTGAGCTTTGAAATCGAAAAACCAGTTGTTACATTTAAACAAATGTCTCAAGTAAAAATGATGGTGAAATAAGGCACTGATAGTAGAACGATAGTAAAGCCGAAATCGTTTGTAAATTAAACCATAGTAAAACCCCACTTTGACTAACGATCAAACAACCGGGCCTTAGTGAAATAGCGTTCCATTTTCTCTGCTTACCTTTGTAGGGAAATGGCGTGATAGTTTGTTTGCTTGTAAAAAAAATACTCGGCTCAGCCGAAATACTATTCGCTCCTTTTGTTCAATACAAAAATCAAAAGGGTAAAAATATTCCATCAGAAAATAGACAAAGAATATCGATTCTTGTACCCCGGAAGCGGACGCGGACGGTGTAAAATAAATATACCCCAACGTCATGTAATGGGGCGGTAATTGAAATGGTTTCTGTTTCAATCTACAGCGCGTTGGCGTTGGTTGCAGCGTTTTGGCAACTTGCCCACTCCAATTACGTGTACCTAGAAACAATACGAGTGCAACCTTCAGAACTTTTAAAATGCAATATTCGAGAACCAAAAACCGATTGCATTTTTCCCGAATTTCTGATTTACGTAAAACTTTTATAGTGGTTAGTGGGGATTTAAAATTGTTAATTGTTCGGTGAAATTACATAACATAAAAAGTGCTTAAATGGGCTAGTGCCAACTCTAATGTATGGGAGCGAAGTATGAAATTGGAAAAATGGTGATGAAAATAGGTTAGATGCTATCAAAATGTAATCCCTCAGGCGAATACGAGGTAAAACGATGTATGATGGGTGCACAGATGTCGAGATCCGTGAGCTGTGTTGGCTGGTTGAAGGCTGAGACATGCATTATCGACAGAATCAAGAAAGGAATAGTGCGTTAGTTTAATGGACGCAGAAAACGAGGAAGACCGTGAAAGACACGGCACGATCAAGTCCATCAATAACTTGAAGATTTTTTTTTTTTTTTGAAAAAAGAAATATTTGCGTTCTTATGATTTAGCCAAATATTTAATTTTGAGGGCCATTTTCGACGAGTTGTAATTAACTGACCATCAAAAAATGGAATCAAGTTGGGGCAGAGTGGGATTCGAACCACAGACCTTTGGTCCGTGAGTCCGAGACACTAGCCACAGGACCACAACCCGAATTCAAGATGGACATGTCAAGAGTAGGAATAATCGGCGTGCGTGCATGAGAAGATGTATGAACGTAGAGAAAGCGAGGTCTGTATGCAAAGACAGAGTGATATGGTGTTCTATCTCTCTGCCTACCCTTACGGGGAAACGGCGTGATGGTTTGTTTGTTAAATGTGTTTTTTCTATCAAAAAAAAGGAAATGATTTTATGATTGACTTAAATATTTAGAGGCCATTTTAAACGAGTTGTAAATGACTTACTATTAGAAAATGAGAATCAAATCGGGGTAGTGTGAATATTACAAATGAATATTTTTTTAAACAATTTAATACAAAAATTTACACTATCGTTTATTACATTACATAAAGGAAAAAGACCGTCGTTATTTAACCGTCAGCCGGGTTTTGACGTAATCTTGTCATTCAACTAGCAACCAAAATACCTGATTGTGTCTTAAAAGCGTGTAAAAACTATTTAGATAAATGTAAAACACAAAATCCACAAAAACGAATACTGTTCGTAAACATTCAAATACAAACTATTTTTATAAACAAATAGCATCCGCCCCAATATGTATATGCAATCTCGCCAAAAGCAGCTCTGTAGGTCGATGAATGAAACATTTACGCTTTTAACTTTTTCCTATAGATTGAATTGAAGATTTAAGGGCTACAAAAATGCCCATGACAAAGTTCATCATTTAAAAAAAAACACACGTTTTTTAGTCTATCGAGGACACATATCCAAACATGGCGTTTTATATACAATATAATAAAAAAATATTTTTTTACAATTAATTTATAATGTATAAAGATTAAGTTGTTCTAATTTTGTTTATAACTGTCTTTTATATTGGCATAGGCTTACAATCTTAAACACTAAAAATCTCTGTCTTAAAACAGACTGAGCCATGTTAGATGGAGATTAACTTAACAACAGGACACTTTAATGATATTAAAATGCTCTAGTGTTATATAGATTCCGTGGTAATAAATATGTTTATATGTACAATAAATTGATGAATAAATATTTAATTCGATTCATAAGAATCCATTTTACAATTGTGTATGTGCAAAAATTTGGCTTATTGGCACATGAATACAATTTTCGGCTTCAGTAAACACGTAAGAAGGCTTTCTATCTTCAAGGTACTCCCAGTGGAGAGTCACGGCCGTTTAGTCAGGTTCTCGGAGTCATCTGGCCAGGAGCCAAGTGGCCTCTCTGTGGAGATGTTTGATGTCCAAAACATTCCAAATAAAATTCAGAATTCCATACAATCGCGTGTCTTGTAATCTTCCGAGTTAACAAAAAAGGAAAAGACGTTAGTCACACGAGTAGACTAAGTTTCAAATGGCAATTTCAACACATAAGTATGATGTTTCCAGTCTTATCTTAGTAAATTGCGTTTTTCTATATTAATATTCAAGTACCTCAGTAAAATTTGTGGTGCAAACAATAATATCGCGCTGGAAAGGGAAAATTTACCGAGTGACATGTAGCAGCTTTACAGTAGAGCAAATAAAAGATTTCATTTTTAACAAATAAAAAACTCATACTCGTATTATTTTGGCGCGATTCCTATCTTACATAATTAGTGTATATTTATTATTGATAGTAGATTGCTGTTTGGGTCTCACATAAATTCTATTGTTGAAAAAGCTTGGGCTTGGCTTCATTTTAGGAATTTCCAAACCCTTTAAAAAACCAAATACATTAAAAACTTTATTCAACACTTTGTACGCAGTAACTTGCAGTTTGCATTCGTTGTTTGGAGCCCACAATATACAACAAACATTGAAAGGATTGAGAATGTTCAACGAAAATTTTTAAAATACCTAGATTATAAAAACAATAAAACGCTTTGCACTTACAGCCAATCTGCTAAACAAATAGGATTTTTTGCTCTTGAAAATAGACGCACTATATCTAAATTATGCTATTTATATAAGTGATTTAATAAAAAAGTAGAATCTTTTAACCTATTCCCCAAAATTAATCTAAATGTCCCCTTTTGCGTGAAATAAGTATTTATTCCATCTGCCAGTCTGTAGCACTAACTATGCACAACTCTCTTTCCTCTATCGTTCTTGCTCAAACTATAATGATTTTTTTCTTCATTTATTTATGTATTTAACATGCCATTAGTTTATTTTTAAATAAATTCAGACTCATTTTTTTCATAATGATGCTCACACTTACACACACCTCAACACTTACTCCCATACTAATATACATAAACACACGTCTACATTTACTCTCATACAAATACACATAAACACACCCTTTTGTTTAACACCATTTAATAATATGTATGATTCTTATTTAGAAACTTCGCTGGTCTGTCTTTAAACCGTTTTTTAAATGTTTAAATTATATCATTGTCGACTGTTCGTTTCTGTAAAATAAATAAATAATTTAAATAAAAATTTCCGAATTAAAAATTATTAAATAAAATACTAGATTCGTTATTAATTATTAACTCTTCTGTTAAGTTGATACATATCGCTTAGTAACTTTTTCCTTCCCAGCGTCGATATTTTGTTTTTTTCCGTTGATATTTTTTTTAAATCTACCTACTATACAGGTTTTTCGTTAGTGTTGTTTTCTTAAGTTACTTACTTTAGTTGTTGGTGTGTTCTTTTGCCGACTGTAGAATCATCTGACATTTACCACTAAATCTTTTTTTTCTCTCTTATGATTATTTTTTAATGAAGGACTAGCATTGATATAATATTATTTTTATTACACATTTTGCTTGGTTTATTTTTGATTTTTTTATTTTTTACATATGGATCAAAACTAAAAAGTAAATTACATCTTTTATTTTGTTAATTAGTTGAAGATATTGCATTTATCTATAAGCCCGCCATATTATCAATCAAATAAGCTGTTATAAAATTTTAAGGTAATTTCAAGCGTTGCCTTGTTGGTGAAATAATTAAGTCAAATGAATCTCACTCCAATCAATACAGATTTCGGATCTTTTTCTTTACAGAAGTCAACAGATAGAAGAAATGAGAAAAGGGGCATCTTTTAAGACAGCCAGAATGATGAATATTACACAGTGTGTAAAATGTCATATCAAATCAACCAATGACAGGTTATAAGTCCTGTAAATGCCTAGACTTCCATATTCCTTGTCATAAATGTTTTCCTTCTCTGCTGTAATAAATTTTAATCCAAATTCTTCATTTTTGTATTAAAAATTCAAATATTAAAAACGTTTAATCCATACCATTTGAACCGTCGCTTTTTCAGATGAATACGTAAAAAACAATGGATACCAAACTGCCTTTTTTGATAGATGAAATCCTCCATTCAAATTATTCAAAGTCGAGATGTCAAAATGATCATTTGCACTACGTCAACATTGGGTTTTACCTCAATCATGAAATTTAGTGACATTATTCGGAATTCGTCGCTCTAATTTATTGAATGCAGTTGTGACTCATCAATATTATTTTTATTACACATTTTGCTTGGTTTATTTTTGATTTTTTTATTTTTTACATATGGATCAAAACTAAAAAGTAAATTACATCTTTTATTTTGTTAATTAGTTGAAGATATTGCATTTATCTATAAGCCCGCCATATTATCAATCAAATAAGCTGTTATAAAATTTTAAGGTAATTTCAAGCGTTGCCTTGTTGGTGAAATAATTAAGTCAAATGAATCTCACTCCAATCAATACAGATTTCGGATCTTTTTCTTTACAGAAGTCAACAGATAGAAGAAATGAGAAAAGGGGCATCTTTTAAGACAGCCAGAATGATGAATATTACACAGTGTGTAAAATGTCATATCAAATCAACCAATGACAGGTTATAAGTCCTGTAAATGCCTAGACTTCCATATTCCTTGTCATAAATGTTTTCCTTCTCTGCTGTAATAAATTTTAATCCAAATTCTTCATTTTTGTATTAAAAATTCAAATATTAAAAACGTTTAATCCATACCATTTGAACCGTCGCTTTTTCAGATGAATACGTAAAAAACAATGGATACCAAACTGCCTTTTTTGATAGATGAAATCCTCCATTCAAATTATTCAAAGTCGAGATGTCAAAATGATCATTTGCACTACGTCAACATTGGGTTTTACCTCAATCATGAAATTTAGTGACATTATTCGGAATTCGTCGCTCTAATTTATTGAATGCAGTTGTGACTCATTCAAACACTTTCCATGTCCACTGCAGTCTTCCAATTAGACCAATTATTATCAATTTGTCAGAGCAGAGTTTAACTTCAACCCGAGTTGTCCAGATTGCAGCCGGATTACAGCTAATCCCTTGATAGCAGTTAAGCCATGGAATATTTGAACAAACATAATTTATTGAACAACTTTATCGTGTCGACCTTAATCGTTAAAAAATATTATTGTTTGATTTTATATATCGTTTCCAATGTGTAATTGGTACTTTCATCTCTGACGTTCTGAGAAGTTATTTGGTTTTTCTTTTTTTTTTTCTTTTTTTTTTTTTTATTATATTGAAAACATATTATACATAATTATATACAATATTCCCAAGGAGTTTTTTTAAAAAAAAACTCATTTAGGGACATACAGATAATAATTTTTTTAGAGACGTTTTTAAATTTTAAACTATAATATTATTTAACAAAAGCAGAAAAATTAAAATTATGATATACTACAAAATTAAAAAGGGGATGAAAAACACTTGAAAATAACAGAATAAACAGAATACTAGGCATGGAAATAAATTCAAAATAAATGTTTACACTATGCAATCTGGGAAAGAAAATTGAAAAAGTTTAAAAATTACATGAATGTATATATACATACCGAACTAGTACAAAATAAAATCATTTTTTTTAATTAACAAAATATGCGCACACCCAAGTATTTTTTTTAGTTTTTCTATTTGGTTTTTCTTCTTGGTTTTTCGTATTTTTTATTTTTTTTCTATCTATTCTCGCCTCTATTGTATACAGTATACACCATGATTGGTCTGACACACGTTTTGTATATCCGAATTATGTTTCCAATAATCATGTGTTCATTGTACTATACGACATTTCTTAGGCATCCAGATGTTTACTAACTGAGATGGATATGTTCTCATCATCACTATGGCTGCATCATATGCATGGTATGTGATGTTAATGACCTTATCTCCCTTAGTAGATTCACTACTTTTTTTATTCTTAAAAGCGTTTTTTAAATATATTTATTCTGCTTGTGTAAGAAATGGTTTTTAGCGTATATATTGTTGTGCTATATTTAGTTATAAAGGTGCTAAACTTGCTTTGTTTTTTTGTTGTTCTCAATATATGTTATTTTTTTAATGTTAATATTATTTATGCTCCGAATTGATTTGTTGTAACTCCTAGGAATGTAATTCAACGTAATTTATTTGTAAAATACTTTGTGTTATATGATTGATAAATAAACAAAAAAATATGCGTAATTGAGGATACTATTTGAAATTTTTTATTATTACCAGTAACATCTGTTGAAAGAATCATGATTTTGTAAAGAAATTATTGAAATAATTTATTTAATTTTGGATATTGTCAACATAGCAATATTCGAGTAGAAGTTGCCATGTTTGCAACAAACCCGATAATTTAAAAGTCAGATTATCACAAATAAAGCCGTATTTTAACTTATAATGTTTTAAATATTGTAAACGATTTTTTCCTAAAAAAAGTTTCAATTCATATCTCAATTTAAGATTTCGGATTTAGCTGGGTTTTCAAGGTACCCTCAAGTATATTCTCCCTATTATATAATATTTTTATTTTATTTTGTATATTTTTGTATTTTAATCTTGAAATTGGGCACACATAAACATATTCCTATGTGTGCTCTAATAATAACAATGTACATACATTTCATTTATAAGTTGTAATATTTAAATCACTATATTTTTTCAATTTTGACCATCACCCCTCTTTTTTCACCCAGTGGTGGAAAGGGCACTGTATTATAAAATCAAATGCAGCCTATTTCAATAATCTCTAACGGGAAGGTAAGGTGACCAGTCTTGGCATCAAGTTCCAGTCCAGAAACAATGAAATATAACATTTTTTAAAAACCTTTAAAATCAATATTTTACGTTCACGCTGCTAGATATCGAAATAATGGTAGACGAACGCGTCAACCATTACACAACGAGGCGAACTTATCTCCGTTAAATTTCTTTATTGAGATTTTTTACCTGAGAGGACTCGTCGAGTTGAAAACACGAGTCAACGTTCTGGTTATATTTCACTCACAGCACTTTTTTTTTTTATCCACCTCGGCCCCGATTTCAATGGGCAGTTAACAGAGTTATTTTCGGCTGTGTATAAAGAAAAACCGATATTTCTGTACTAAAATAAGTATATTTGCATAAACATTTAAAGTATCTTCGTCTGTAACGTATAATTAAACATTTCGAGAAGAAAAAAATAAATGCTTCCCATACAGAAAACTTAATTTTGTTTTGTAGATAAAATTGGAGATAAATGTTAACTTCCCATTGGAATCGGAGCCCTGGGCTGCGATTATGAAATGCCTTCTTCATCGGTATATATTGCGACGGTATAAACTAATATTTATTGATAATAAATATTAGTTTATACCGCCATAAACTGATATTTATGTATTATTATGAAAATAAAACTTTGTTATCAGTGTTACACAATTTTATTCTTTTACAAGAACACAACTATAGTTTCGGGAGAGCACTCCTCCCATCGACGGGTGATATAAAACTGTGTAACACTGATAACAAAGTTTTATTTTCATAATAATTTATAATGAAGTGTTACGAAGTGAATGCCGATTCAATTAAAAATATGATATTTATGTACTTAAGTGTGTATATTTGTATAAAAATTCAAAGTATCTTCGTCGGTAACCGGTTATTGAACACGTTCAAAAAAAAAAGTTATAAATCGGGTTGTAGTCCCGTGGCTAGTGTTGCGGACTCACGGATCAGAGGTCCGAGGTTCGAACCCCACTCTACCCCAACTTGATTTCCATTTTCTAATAGTGAGTTATTTACAACTCGTTGAAAATGGCCACCAAAATGGAAATATTTGGGTAAATTATAAGAACGCCATATATGTATTTCTTTTTCTTTAAAAAGAAAACAAATAATTTTTTTAAATAGAAAATTTCATGTTACTTTGTAGATTAAATTTAAGATAAATTTTAAGTTTCCATTAAAATACGTACCCTGGCCACAGAGGACTCCTTTTAAAAATAATTTAAGGAATGAAAAAAAACGTTTCGCATCAATTAAAATTATTTAGTTGAAATTTCACCCATTTCCTTTTCGTACTCAATGGTGCTGCTTAGGGCATTGCATTGGTACGCCAACTGCTGCGTATCCTGATCATTTTTGTTACATAAAGGTAAGATGATCAATCTTATGCTTTCCTGTCAGTCCAGGGACTATGAAATGTTCTAGTGTAAAAACACATTTTGAAATAAATATTTCATCTCAACCATCGTCGGGAATTGAACCCAAAACCTCTTAAATGCCAGGCAAACGCGATGACCATTAAATAAACCTTGAGGGGGTCTGTGTCTTGATATGTCGACTTAAATTGAAATATTTTATTTTTGTTATTTTAACGTATATGCATAATTTTTGTGTTTTTTATCTTTTAGTTTGTTTTTTTATTTTAATTTGTATGCAAAATTGGCAGTTCGAAACGGAGTCCTTGTCCCGACCCTGATGTATGGGAGCGAAGTATAGACTTGGAAAAACGGGGATGAAAGTAAGCTGAATGCAGTCAAAATGCGATCTCTCAGTCGAATGTGTGGTAAAACTATGTACGATAGATGCACAAATGTAGAGATCCGTACATTATGTAAGGCTGAGATAAGCACTATCGACAAAATTAAGAAAGGAGCTCTGCGCTGGTTTGGACATGTAGAACGAATGGACAGCGATAGAACGGAGAAGAATATTTACAATGCGAATGTTGATGGATGCAGAAATAGAGGAAGACCGAGAAAGACATGGCATGACCAAATCTAACAAATACTTAAAGATTGACATGTCAAAAGTCGGAATAATCGGCGCGCGTGCATGAGAAGATGTATGAATGTAGAGGAAGCGAGATCTGGATGCAAATATAAAGTGTTGTGGCGTTCTATCCTCTCTGCCTACCCTTACAGAGAAACAGAGCATGCATGTTATATAGAAGAAATTTGTTTTTCATGAAATTTTCGTTTATAATTATACAATTTTACAATTTAAAAAAAATATCAAATGTTATATTTTTTACTAAAACTAAAATCCCACCAAGCCACTTTCTGTAGCTTGTTGGTGGAGATTATAATTATACTAAATTATTAATTATTATTAACATTTATAAAAACAATGAATAACAAATAACTGCCGGAAAGATCAGAACATACATACATGTATATAGTACAAGTAATAATATAGAAATTTATTTCTTTCTTTTTTTTAGTTTCTTAGTCAAAGTACGCGTTTATCACACCGACACAATATTTGGGAGCTTTTAGAACGCTATATTGTAGAATTAACAAACGTTGTGCTGAATTAAAAAGAAAGCGATTTGCATTTGTGACAGGCAAAATTAAAAACACGTGCGCGTATATCGCACCCGCCGTCCTGAGTGCCACAAGTCTTTTTCCCCTATTCGGAGACAAAGCTCGAAGCAAGGAAAGTACATTCTACTGTCCTCAATTTCACACGTTTTCTCGTTGTGTATATGAAGTGTGATTTTTTTATGTATTCACATTTATGTATTTTTCATTCCAGTACTTTTGGACTATAAATATTAAAAAACAATATTTTGAGTTTGTCCAAATTTTTGTAGACAAGGACTGGATTCATCTCCCTGGGAAGCTGTTTATATTAACTTATTACAACAGAGATGAAGAACATTTAAGAGAAGGTAATATAGAAGTCAAGGCATCTACAGGGAACACAGCTGACAGAGAGGCTCCCAGGACTCCCTGTCACAGCTATAAATATTTCTGTAAATAATCACATTTTGAACAAGTGAAATCGAACAAGTTACCTTAAGAATATGGGGCAAACGTGTCAACTACTCCACTACAAGACGGACTTATCTTTTTTCGATTGTCTTATTTAGAACTTTTAATAAAAGTCGAAAATTCTTGTTCTATTTTTCAAACAGAATCGCATTCTTTTTCCGCCATGACACATACTTTGTGCGCAGTGTATTTCATTCAAAATACTATAAAATGTCAAACTTGATTGAAATCACTATCTTTTTGACTTGTGGCACTCTTGACGCGGAGGTGCGATATCTCATCAGTCACTCTCACCCCCGAGAACGGATTAACTCGGAATTGGGGTTGGGTTGGAGGTTACTACGGGAAGGTCTCTAGGTCGGGCCAGGGGGTGAGTGTATAGGACCTCACTACGGGAAGGGCGCGTCCATTGGCTGCTGACTATGAATAACCGTAGATCAAGGATCGTTCATTACAGATTACAAGATCATCCTTTATCACTCACTCGAGTCAGTTTGCCTTCGCCAAAAACGTCGTAAAAATCAATAATTAAAAATAGCATATTATCTGATTCTCATAACAGTTCAATTCTTTGAATAAAGTTAGTATGAAGTTAGACTGGGAAAATATAAAATCGAAACAATGTCTCCTTAATTGAGTTTTCTGGTTAATTATTTATTTTTTATTTGTGTTTTTAAACATATCCACTTATTGAATTTTATGAGAGAAGACTTAACATTTTATGTTTAAAAATATCTTAGTACCTTCAAATAATTTCTATCAAGGTAAAGTTTGATCGTTTCCACTGTGGCATCCAAAGGTATTTATTCATTTACGAGCGTTTTAAGTCCATTTAACAATGGTAAATACATTTCTTTATAATATAATCGGGTTGTGGTCCTATGGCTAGTATCTCGGACTCACGGACCGAAGGTTCGTGGTTCAATTCTCACTCTACCCCAACTTGATTCCCATTTTCTAATAGTGAGTTATTTACAACTCGTTGAAAATAGCGTCAAAATTAAATATTTGGGTAAATCATAAGAACGGAAATATTTATTTAAAAAAAAAAATAATAATAAACAGATAGCATTGAAATAAAATACATCTTAAATTTAAGCAAGGACATGTTAGTAAAAATATTTCCAAGGACAATAATAAAATAATAATTACTACCTCAGGACAAGATCTGGAATATCTTAGTGATAATTTAAATCTAGAAAGACTTGCTTCAAAAAAGTCCAGATCTTGTCTCGAGTTAACAATCGGGACATTGGTGGATACAAGCCATAGTTTGTGATGTGCTGATCAAGGAGCAGCACATTACTATTTCGAAACCGGCGGATCAGAACATCGAATGCCACTTATTCCAGGAACAATGGTACATCAATTTTTTTATTTATACTTTGACATTGTTGATTTTCTTTTTTTTAGACATAATAATGTTCTCTCACTGGGGTCCCGTGCCGAGGGAAACATTTTACAAAATGTGTAACATGCCTTAAATAAGCTATTTAACAAAGTAAACATAATAATAACAATAAAACGTAATTAATCCAATTAACCTAATTATCATTAACATAATAAACAATATAAACTAAAATATGCATAAAAACATAACTAATTTATATAGACCGATAGAACAAATTTCATAAACTGTACACACATTTGACCTATTTGGCTTGATCCATTCATCGATCCGTGTGCAACCCACCTCCACTGTCCATTTCTTAGTAGCAATTTTATATTAGGGGTTTTCGGGAGCAGGATTCTCCTACTACTTTGACATGAATCTCTTTCATGAGTTTTTTTTTTTTATAAAATGTACGTATGGAATATATGTTTGTAATGTATATGTAATATTTAAATAAATGAATTGAATTGAATAGAATTGAATTTATATGTAAATTTGTTGCGACAACGGGAAAAAAATTTTGAGAGGGGAATATGAAAGTCTCGGCATTTACAGGGCTACTGACATTTGATTGGCTGGTTAGACGTTTCAGGTTGAGTACATGTAAATAATTTTAAAAGTTATTTAATTTACAAGCGAAATAATTAATATCCTAATTTTAATTAACGAATATGAACATTCCGTGTAGTCTTGCCTGGAAACCATAATTAGTCTTATGATGACCAAGAAACATTATTTCTTATACGTGGGAGAACAGTATTTGTCAAATATACAGTAAGTAATTTTCTTCAAGCATTTATACTGAACAGACTCAATGTATGAATAGCATAACATATAAAGGAGATCATATTACAAAGACGTATTATTCATTTATTTTTAAGAAACAAACAGTCGACAGTGATACAGTAATATTAAAAAAAATACAGTTTAAAAACAGACCAGCAAAGTTTCTAAATAAGAATCATAAATATATTATTCAATTGTGTTACAACAAAAGGGTGTGTTTATGTGTATTTGTATGAGAGTAAGTGTAGAGGTGTGTTTATGTGTATTAGTGTGGGAGTAAGTGTTCAGGTGTGTGTAAGTGTGAGCATCATTAAATAATAAGTGGGATCGTATCACAGCCAGAAATAAGGTGTCTTAATTTATTTTTAAATAAATTAAGGGGCATGTATATAGATGAAATAAAGCATTATAGTTAGAGCAAGAACGATAGAGGAAAGAGTGTTGTGCATAGTTAGTGCTACAGACTGGCAGATGGAACAAATATTTATTTCTTGTCACGCGAAAGGGGACATTGAGATTAATTTTGGAGAGTAGGTTAAAAGAGTCTACTTTATTATTTAATAATTTACGTAAATAGCATAATTCAGATACAGTGCGTCTATTTTCAAGGGTAAAAAATCCATTTTGTTCGTCAGATTGACTGTAAGTACAAAGCGTTTTACATATTACAAGAATAGGACGAACAAACGAGTAAACAAAACATTAAGGCATTTTTAAAGTTGATAACATATTACAATATGTAAGTTTGTCAAAATGTTTGTAGACAAAAGACTGGATTTCCCCACCTCGGGAGTCATTAAGATAAACAAATTACAACGGGGATGGAGAAAACCTTAAAAAAGGGAGTATGGAAGTCTAGACATTTACAGGGCTTATGACCTGTCATTGGCTGGATTAAGAGGACACTTTACACATTGTGTAACATCCACCATTTTGCCTATGTTTGAACATCCATATTTCTTAAAATTTTCCAGTTTTATTTTTTATTTTATGTTATTCAGAAAACATACAGTCATACATAATAAGTATTAAATACAACATTTTTTTAGCATAAAAAGACCAATTAATTTTCATTAATTATGCAAAAGACATAAACATTAAATGTGACAAAAAAATAAATAAATAAGAATTTCAAGTGAGAAAATAATAATTGTTAACATTTGCGTTTTCTATGGAGGTTATCGTTGGTAATAAATAAAAATACCGAATGCACACTCCGAGCATTCAGTATTATTCAGTTGTTGATTTTAGTGAAGTTAATGAGATGAACCCTTTATTGTTGTAAATAGATTAATCTGACTGAATTATTTCTCATACTAGGCAACAGCTGAAAACAATTTTCCAATTTTTAAACATCTTCTTGGACCAGTTGGTTTTAACCAACCAATGACAGGTCATAAGCCCTGTAAATGCCTAGACTTCCATATTCCCTTCTTTAAGGTATTCTCCATCCCTGTTATTATTTGTTAATCTTAATGACTCCCGAGGTGGTGAAATCCAGTCTTTTGTCTACAAATATTTGGACAAACTCAAATATTGTAAAGAATCTAATTATTTGACCGATTTGAACGATTTTTTAAGAACTATAAGATTTTTCTAGTGCTGTGGGTGTTTTCCGCAAAATAAGAAATGTCGTTTTTGTGATCGACACTATTTTCAAAAGGTTTCCACCCGTATTGTAATTTGTTAATCAATATATATATTCTCAAAATCAGCCAAGAATTCAAGTGATTTCTTAAGAGGAAAGGTGGTCTGATTTTTCTTCATTCTGACGTTATTCCCATATTTTCTCTCTGGATTTTGGCACTAGAGTGGTGATTTTTTATACCTCCCAAATATTTACTATTGGCGTGTTTTCATTGTTTCGTTTTTTGATAAATTCTTTCTTTTCAAAAAAAAAAAATTTGATTTGTAATTTGAAATTCCCGCAAAAACTGTCAATCCATTGGCCACGCCCCTAATACATCACGATTCATTTTATTTTGTTCCTGACCATTCAAATTTGTTAAGAACATTGTTACAAATCTTGACGTCACATCTATCATGGCCAAACATGCCGTGTTTTTTTGAGACGTATTTTTTCAATTTCTTTTTTGTATTTATATATGAAAACATTTCTTCATAATATCCATATTTATATTAAAAATACAATTAATTATTCGAAATACATTTCGTATATTTTTATCGGTATTCGTTGAATGTGATATTTGCTTATTGTATTTTTCGCATATTATCGGGGAGGCATTTGCGAGAGAGTACACAAAAAACAATGTACAAATACCTTTTCATCAAAATTTCTAGACACAACCTCTTATCCTTTTATTGATAAAATCAATGTATTTTTGAAAATTATGTTTGTTGTCAAGAATCACCCCGATTTGTTTATTCTGTAAATACCTTGACTTCCTTTTATAAAAAAGTTCTCTTTCTCTGTTACAATATACTTTATTTAAAAAAGTTTAAATCAGTAAAACATTATAAATCCAACAGTACTTTATTAGTTTCCGTGTGAATTTTAATAAAAAACAAAATTTCAAAATCTGCTTACATACAGTTCCATCAATAAATAATTACATAAATATGTTTTAACTTTTTATGTATGTACTTGTAATTTTAACAGTGTTATAAAAAGCGTTAAACATAATATTATATTTTATGTTTCTAATCATTTTACGCTTCAAAGGTTGTTATTACACATAGAAAGGCTTTGCTACGCTTTCAGATCAAATGCAGTTTAGCGAAAACTTTCAGTTTCAGTAAATCACCCCGAGCTTATTTCATATAAAAAGCCCCTGAATTTCATGAACAAAGAAAGCTCGAGAAAGAGAATTGGCGATAGAGCGGAAAAGAATAAAAGGCTACAATCTTTCAGTTGAATTAATCGGTTAATCAAGTACTGTGAATTCGTACGCATTTTCAGAAATGTTTTTCCTCTTTGCTTTGTTTTTTATATCCCGATATCATAACAATAATATTTGGACATTAACGTTATAGTTTATTTTTATTTTAAGCGTTCGTATGCTTGATGTTAGTTAATTATTTTTTTGACCATTTTGATTTTACAATAGTCGTACAAACCCACACAAAACGTTAAAATTAGGCTGAATTGATTTTAAATATTTATTTTTATTTATTTAGTGCCTGCTTTCGGGTTAAAATTCTGCAAAACGAAAAAAGTGGAAACTGTTCGTTCTTATAGTGAACTGGTTAATGCGTTTGCATGCCATTAAATAAATAAAATTAAAATTTAATAGACGGTATAAATATCGCTCTGTCAGTATTGAAATTGACACTTAAAATACATTATGTAACTTATAAAATACATTATGTAGCTAATAATAAATATTTAATAATATATAATATTTTCAAAATCCACCTTCCCGTCCTTATTCTCTCTTCATACATTCCTGTCTTAATCTCCCCTCATTTACTACAAGCGTATTTCTGTTTTTTTCTCTTTTATTTTTCTCGCCTCTATTACATACACCATGATTGGTCTGACACTAATTTTGAATATCCGAATCTTGCTTCCAATCCGCATTAGTTTATCGTGCCATATAATATTTTTTAGGCAACCAGAGGTTGTCAAGGCTTTACTCGTTTTTTTTCTCACTTCGGAATATAGGAAGCTGTGACTCGAGATTTAAAGCGTAAATATAAAAAAAATATTTAAACTTTTTGTCTTACTAACTGAATACTCGTATGTTATAATCAATAGGAATTGTCACTGCCACTATGGTTGTATCGTCTGACTTTATCTTCCTTGGACCTAGATTTACCATTTCCTCTATTGAAAGAGTTTTTGTAAGAAAAGTTTTTTGGCCTATATATTGTTGCAGCATATTTTTTTTAAATTTAATTTTTTTGTTTTTTTACAATATATGCAAGAGGTAAAACAGAGTATTTAAAAAAATCAGCATAATTACATAGCAATGAAATACATATACATAGTAAAAATACTAAACAAAAAATCCCACAAAGGCATGGCCTGTTCGTGGGTATACAAGAAAATGTTAATGAAGTTTTGCTCCTATAATAAATATTGGACAGTTATAATATTTTTGTATAACATTAGAAAGAGAAAATAAAATATTCTGTAAAAGATTAAATTGTATTTTTTTTATAGTAAGGAAAAAAAAAATCAAAAAAGAAACATAAAAATATTTCTTATTATTTAAGGGCAACACAATGTACAATGGAAAAAAGAGCTCATATCTTTTGTTTGAATCCAGGATAGTGCGTGTTTTTCAAAAGAAGGAACATTTTGAAAGTTAATGAAATATTATCAGTAAAAAAATAAATAGTTATAAACATGTTAAACTTTCTTTGTTTCTTTGTTGTTCTTAATAGGTGCTTTAAATAAAAACACATTTACGCTCCGATTCGAGTTGTAGCATAATAACTTCTGGGAATATAATTCATGTGTATTATACATTATTTAATACCTTGCATTATATGATTTACAAACGAAAATAATAAAATATTATTTTAAGTTCGATTTTCATACGCGTCGGTAAGAATAAAACATTTATTTAACGCAACGTGCATCTGAAAAAAAAACACTAAATAATAGTAATTGAATATAACATATGACAGCATGATTTAATTTTGGTCTATTGATTTTTATAAAATTTAAAAAAAAAAATTTAACACTTTTTACAAAAAATATTTATAGATTGGCGGGTTAATTGCCAAATGGAAATCTCTTCAAACAAACCAATAAAATAAAAGGTTTCACTACGTTTGCAATATACTTAACATAAAAATAATTCTGACTATCTAATAAGATAAATATTTTACCAGAGATTACTGAATGATACCTTAAGAAATATGGAAGTCTCGGAAAGCTTATCACCTGCCTGGCATGACTAGTTACTCTACACCTTGTCTAACGTTTACCATTCTTCTTGTTTTAAGTTTTTTTAATTTTTTTAAAAGTTTTACATAAAGAAAGTCAAGTCCGAACGTGTTTACACTTTATAATCAGAATTTAATATAAATGTTACGTTTGTTGATAGTATATACTAATATTTACGATATAAAAGCATTTAATACATGCACAGGAAACTTTTTTGGTAACAAACTCCAGGTTCGGTGGTTTTCTCTGACTTTGGAATATAAAATATAGTTAGTTATTTAAAATATTCTAAAATATATCTAAATAACGAAAGAAAGATGTTTGGAGTATTGTTTCTGGAGTAAGTTTAGAAATAAAAATTCCTGGCACCTCCAATTCAAATGTTATTTTTTTGGTCAGTCACATCCTAACTTCTACATTTATAGTTTAAATATTTATTATTTCACGTTTTACATAAAACTTTTTTTTTAAATATGAATACCTCACTGGGCACAACCCGTGTCAATGCATTTTTTTACATGATTTAATATATTATACTTCTATAAGTATTGTCTAAAAAATATATACAAAATACATATAAAATATTACATATTCACATTTAAATCCACACAGAAATTTATACATGTATAATAGTAAGAGAGAGAAAAAAAAAGAAAGAAAAAGAAAACAACATTATATTATTAGTACAGCTCACACATTTAACTACTGTGCAGACTCTAGGTTAAGTAACAAGCTACTGTCAGCTCCCGGTGGCCCAACATCCGCACAAATGCCAAATATACGAGTATATGACATATATTCATAGATACACTGTGTGAATACAAATACAAAACACGAAAATCATAAATAATTATATATTAACAAGTTTACTGCTTTGGTGGGGTGACCATCTCAAGACAGTTCTCGGGACCCAAATCAAGTACGCATTTTTTTACAAATAGTTCAAATTGCTTATGATTTTTATCTGCTTTTGTGGCAAATGGTATTTTGTTATATGTCCGTGGTCCAAGGTATATTTGACTCCTTTGACCAAATGATGTTGAATTTTAGGTGCCATGTATAGCTGTTTTTTTTTTAAGACGCGTTTCATTGCTAGTATTGTAAATTTTATTTCCACCGTGTTTATGAGTGTGAACGAGAAGTGCCTTAGCATACAGTTGCCTGACGTTCAGACGTGACACCTACTCGTTCAAACACCTCAGCTGTAGGTGTCCTGATAGGGACCCCGAGTAGATCCTTGAGAACACACTATTATGAACACTGTTTTAATTTAAGTAATATATTTATATTGTTTATATTATTCGTTTGAGTTTCTTATTTTACACCACTGCACTGGTACTGTGAATCGAATAGTTTAATCCATTTCATACTAATATTTAACGACTTCAGAATAGATGTCTAATGTTTATTTTTGGTCTTGGGAAATGGTCTTAGGAAATCTCTCACAGGAAATATGACCACATTTCTAATTATCGTAGGCAACTATTTAATGTTATTATTTTCCATGTAAAATTATTGTGAATTGTTTGCAAATGTAATAGTATATAGGATTCATCTTTTACGTGAAAACTTTACATGTTTCGCGGAATACATTACAATATACATTTTATTGATAAAATGTTAAGCTTGGTTAGGTTCTGTGCTATTCTGTTGGATGCAATTTTAATACGATTTGTATCATTCTAGTACAGCTGTGTGCAGTGCAGCTAGAGGCGCATCAAGTTGCACTATTGTGAACACAGACAAACCAAATCAGCTGTGAATTAGGCCAACCCTAAGCTGGGAGGGTAGAGAGAATTATAAATGATTTAATCTTATAATCCACTGCGGGATATATCTCCAATTACAAAATTGTGCTTCCAAAGTAGGTTTACCTGCATAAACATAAAATATACGTCGCCGCTCTCAGACCACATAGCTCTTAACATTTTGTTTTAGATTATCTTTATCTATTTAATTTTTCTATACGTGTGATGTCACTGAACTCCTTCTAAACGGCTTAACCGATTTACATGCTGTTTTCAGCGAAGTTTAGATTTTTGCATTGCGCGTGTTCGTAAGTATTCAAAATTTCAATCGAATCTGTAAAATTCTTTTTTTCGTCGACCTACCAGGGTTGCATTCGACGAGAATGCATTTAGAAAAAAAAATTGAAGGATGTTGTTTTTCTGTGTTTAAAAAATGTTTGGTTTTGAATGTTTACAAACAACATTCGCTTTTTATGGATTCCAATCAGATTATTTCCTTACATTCCTTATAATTTCTTCCCATTTATTTATTTTTACTGGATTTTCGGTAATACTAATATAATATTAAATTAATTTTTGAAAATCGCATTCATGAATAAAGTGCACCCCTGTTGGTGAGAAGAGCCGAGTTTGACATTTTCAAAAATAATTCCATATTAGAAAACTAATTGTTTTATGTTTTGAAATTCAACCATAAACAAGTACCTAGGTACCTACTTAAATACAAAATTTGAATTCTTTTTTAGTTTTGGAATGCAATCATAAACATGTACCTGGGTACCTACTTATCTATTTTTAAAAAATCCAAGCTAATAGCCGGCTAGCCAACGTTCGGGCAGGACAACGTCTGTCGGGTCTGCTAGTGTATGTATATATCACAGTTTGCCCATCACATACCGCATCTGACGAAATAAATTTCCTTGGCGGTGCCCTCGTATGCGAAAAAATTTCTCGTTGCCGAACGAGAAAAGCTGCTGGAAGGAACTCTCTTTAATCTAGTAGCTTTAGCATATTTGCGCTGAAAGAAGGTATTTCAGAAGTACAATAGTATGCACTTCATTGGTTTCAGAAAAGAGGGAAGTGAATTCTTGACTGACGAGCATTGAATTGATTGGACAGTGATTGGTAAGTGCTGGTTTCTTCCGTCTCCGACAGATCAAATCTGTACGGAGAAATATTTCTATAGACGCAACTAAAGCTCTTGTAAATGCTTATGTCGTTTTAATCGTTTCACAGTCCAAACCCAGCTTGTTTCCTATTTCATAAATTTCATTTTTATTTTTAAAAAATATTTTGTATCAACCTTTGATCTGAGAAGTACTCTCCCAAAACTGTTCTTCAAAACTACATGACATAATACGGACAGGCAGTTGGTTAGATGGCCAACTATGAAACAGCCATCGCCCGGTTAGATTCCCAACAATTGCTAAAAAAAATTAAGAAATTTTCTCCATCAATTATTTATTTATTTCAAAGAAACAAACAGTTGACAATGATATAATAACATTTTTTTAAATACGGTTTAAATACAGACCAGCGAAATTTCTAAATAAGAATCATACATATTATTAAATTGTGTTACAACAAAAGGGTTTGTGTATGTGTATTTGTATGAGAGTAAGTGTAGATGTGTGTTTATGTGTATTAGTGTGGGAGTAAGTGTTCAGGTGTGTGTAAGTGTGAGCATCATTAAATAGTAAGTGGGATCGTATCGCAGCCAGAAATAAGGTGTCTTAATTTATTTTTAAATAAATTAAGGGGCATGTATATAGATGAAATAAAGCATTATAGTTACAGCAAGAACGGTAGAGGAAAGAGTGTTGTGCATAGTTAGTGCTACAGACTGGCAGATGGAATAAATACTTATTTCTTGTCACGCGATCAATTTTGGAGAGTAGGTTGAAAGAGTCCACTTTATTATTATATAATTAATGTAAATAGCATAATTTAGATACAGTGCATCTATTTTCAAGGGTAAAAAATTCATCGGTCAATCCATCAAAAATTGGTCTAAGTATTAGATAAATAAGAGTATTTTTCAAAACTTTCTTTCATATTCTCTCATTCCGTCTTTTTTAAAGTTTTTTTTTTAAATTGACTTAAACTAACTTTTAGATTTCCTAAAGTTTTATTAAATCTTTTTAATATTTACTTCGCGGTCAAATATTTCAATAAATGTTAGTCAACCCTCGTGTTCTGAATATAAATTTAGTACAGCTTTTGAGCTTTTTCTCTTTGAATTTAGTTTTAAATAGCTTGAAAACAATCATGCATTTTTCCGTTGTTTTTTAAACTTTTTGTATAAAAAAAGTGGTACAAATTTGTACCGTCCAATGCTAATATAAAAAGTTTTTACTAAAAAAAATCCCGCATAATAATCAAACTACAAAAATACTTGATAAAAAACAACTTACTTACTATCATGGTTATAATATTGAGGCTTGTAAATATATAGTAATTTTACACAGCCCAACTGGTGAAAACTCTATGTAATAGTGATCCCCGGGAGTCATTTTTTAGAACTAACTACTACAAAATGTCAAAATATCAACCGTCAGTGATACATCAAATGCACCATCTTATTAAGAGCTATATGAGTTATTTTAAACATTGGCAGTGCATTTTTTTACATGTTGTCAACTTATATATTATTAAGTTCAATAATATTATAATAATATGATAGATCTGACGTGATAAACGAGCAGTAGTATGACAGCCCACGCATCGGAACTAGAAACGATAAATACGCCCAACATAATACGCACGTTATAGTAAACTAAATTTGTACTAATATCATGTCATTACGCATGTTCAATGTGACATTTCAAACGAACTTCAAATCTGCGCATGCGTTGGCAATGCCCGGAATATATATATATTATCTTCTCCCTCTAACACACAATTCATCGGTATGAAGCATTGTCTGTCTCGCTCAAATGACGATTTTAGGAGATATAATATAGTTTTTACAAATTCAGGGTAAAAGATTGGGCAAAACAAAATATGCACTGGGACGATTGCGCATGCGTAGACAAGATGAGAAAATCGTCCGCTAGATTCGATTTTGCTAGATCTTTTGGCGCTAGTATTAAATATTATGATGTTTACGTGTATAATATTTTTTTTTTTTTTTAAAGGAATAACCCGCTAAGCCTCTATATTGAGGCTTGTCAGCAGGTGGGATAGAGGGAATATGGAAGAAGGTAATGAAAAATACACCACAATACCCAGACCAATTGAGAAAAAAAATTTTCTTGGATTTTTTTCTTGCAACTGGCGGGAATCGAACCCGCGACGCCAGTTTCACAGATAGCCGTCTAACCAACTGCGCCACGGCGCCTGTCCTATTGCAACGAATCCCTGTTTCTTTCTACCTACTTATAACTTATTTTAACTATCAATAAAATTACTAATTTATTTCCACAAATGTTTACTTGGCAGTGCACTGCACTTATGCACATACTAAGGAACCGCCTCTGATCTGTATAAAACCACTTACCAATTTCTCTATGTCCACTGGTTTTGAGACGTACCTGTCTCTTCATCGGTACATTAATTACACTTACATTCAAATCCCACTATGCACCTTCACCATAGTCAAATAGGCATATTATAAAAGAGATGGAGATAATTTTTATTCGTATAAAATCTCTTTCGAGAAAAAACCCTTTGACAATACGCAAAAGTGATTATGGTAATAATTTCCATTATGTTTCTATTTTCGCGAAGTCTTCATTTCATCTGGAACAAAAGACAGCCCCTACAAGTTGATTTATTTGTTTTCTGTCAACTTTTCGACAAAACAGTCAAAATTAATCACGGTTGTAAAAAACGTAACAACATAATTTTTCAATGCGAATTTAAGTTCGTTTCGTGACAATGCCATGTAATTTGTTATCTTGAAAATGTTTTGACATTTTCCTCAATATTTCTATCGAATGACGCAACCCTTAAAATTATAACCACAGTTAATATAATAAAATGCCAACTAGTCACTGTCGTTTAATAAATAGAAAAAGACACGTTACTCCTATACTATCTATGTACATATAAGATATAGCAAATATTGCGTTGCTCTCCACAATTGGAAATAAAGCGAGATAGGATAACTTCGGGTAATTAAACAACGAGGTAATTTCAAAATCAGCATTTTTGTATTACCCGTTAAAAAACAAATATTTGTATCTTCATCCATGAATTCTACAAATAGACTAGTGATTCATTCTAATAATATTATGATGATGAAAATTTATCATTTATCTATTTGTTGGATATGCATGAGTATTAAATAACTCATTTTTCGTGGGTAGCTCACAAATGATGATTTCGAAAATACATAGTTGTAATATCACTATTCTCATTCAATAATTCAAGTTAGAGGAGATAAACAAATTTCCTTAATCTTACTGAGTTATAATTAAACAGAGATGATGCTTCATAGAACGGTAGGTTCAAATTATGTTCTAAAAATGAGCGTTTCCGCATCATGCCGCGTCAACATCGCCGTGCAAAATGCGAAGTGAAGTAAAAAAAAGTTTTTAAAAATGGATTTTATTTTAATCAATACCACCTGGTCGAGGTATAGAAGTGAACTCCCCCTAAAGTTGTGCGGCTTGGAGTATGCAGATGATGCAGTTCTTTTTGAAAAGTCTGTTAGTGATTTTTAGGAAATTGTTGACAAACTGCAGAAAAACTCAACTCGTCTGGGTCTTAATATTAATACAAAAAAGACAGATTATGTGCAAGAAATCCTGTCCTGACCCTGATCAGCCTCTCTGTAATAATGGATACTTGGATGTTCACATAACTGAGGATGTAAGCATGCACAGAGAGCTCGCAACCCGCCGTGAAATTGCTGGAGCAACTTTTAACATGTTGCGTGTTGTCTGGAACTCTAGTCTATACTCGGTCAAAACGAATTGCTGATTATTCAACTCTTGTATAATGCCAGTACTCCTATATGGGTGCGAATCTTGGCACCTTACCAAAGCTCAAAATACCAAACTTCTGAGTTTTGAGAGTAAGTGCTTGAGAAGAATATTAGGTATAAGGTGGTTCGATTTTATAACTAACATTGAAGTCCGAGAACGGACGCAGCAGCCTCCTATAACGAGCGTCTTGAGGATGCGATGGTGGACCTGGCTTGGATACGTGCTGCGCATGCCTCAGGAAAACGAAAACCCGAGTTGCCTCTTCTTTAAACCTGCCGACTCACGCCGTCCTGAAAGGCCGTCGATGACGATCTTTAGACTTTATTCGGTGGAATTAAGGGGCGTTGGATTGACGTGGGAAGAGGCAAAAATGCTGGCTGGCAATAGGGTCTCCCGGAGGCAACTGGTGATGTCCACATGCTCCACTTAGGATCGGATGTGGAAAAGAAGAAGAAGTAAAAAAGACAAACTGCATATGCCAGTTAACTGTGAATTCAAAGATGTATGTCGCCCTTTTACGCTGCTCCACATTTACTGACAAAATGACATAAACAGACTATAAAGACAGCAAAATAAAATATCAAAGTAAGTATGCAACCTACCTTATCTAACAGCAACTAAAGAGCTTGGTCTGCTATATACAGGGTCCTAGCAAAGAATGACAACAAGAATCCTCCAATGTATCTTAAAAATGGAGACACAGTTTTCAAAACTGCTGAAGACTCTGTGCAGGGTCATTTGGAACATTTTTTTCCAGACGATGACGCCGCCTCAGAATTAGTGCTGCACTTTAAAATAAAAAATGAAGCTCAACTTTCATCGATTGAACCAGACGACCCACTATTTACCAAACAAGAAATAGTTGATATACTACGGAATATGAGCCCCAAAAAAGCACCGGCCAATGACTACTTTACATTAGATATATGCACTAAGGTCACAGAACTATTTGAAAATGAAGTTTTAGAAATGTACAACGCATGTTTACGACTTCATTGCTTTCCTATCTGTTGGAAATTCTCTAATGTTATTGCTATACCAAAACCTGGCAAAGTCGAGAAAAACGATGTTAAATCATATAGACCTATTGGGCTCATTCCAGTTTTTGGGAAGGTTTTAAAGAAACTTATGATTGAAAGAATTTCTTGGCATCTTAATAAAAAGCCAAGCCCAAAACAATATGACTTCACACCCCAGAAGTCTACTGAAGACGCCTTAAACGCAGCCATCAGCTCTATAAATGAAGGAAAAAATAACCGCCAAATCGTCATAGCTGTCTCATTGGACATCCATGGAGCCTTTGATCATGCTTGGTGGCCATTCATAATATGTCAACTACGTCAAAAAAACTGCCCTAAAAATATTTTGGAACTAGTTATCGACTATCTCGAAAATAGAGAGGTCAAAATAACACACGCAGATATAACTGAACACAAAAAGACTTCACAAGGATGTATTCAAGGTTCAGTTTGTGGTCCAAGCTTTCGTAATATAATTTTGGATGATCTTTTACAAATAGATTTTGGAAATGGAATTGACATACAAGCGTTTGCTGATGATGTTTTTCTGTCAGTCAGAGCTCAACTTATGTCTGAAGCCGAAGAAAGAACAAACTGTGTCCTTTCGACTATAGCTGATTGGGGAAATAGGTTAAACTTAACTTCTCAGAGGAAAAAACAAAAGCGATTTTAGTAACCAAAAGAAAAAAAACTCTTCCTAATTTATTCATGAACGGTGTAAAGCTAGCTCTTGCTGACTCTATTAAGGTATTAGGTGTAACTATAGACAAGCATCTTAACTGGTCACTTCATGTGGATAACGTCTGCAAGAAGGCTGCCAATCTTTCTGGAATGCTTGTGAGAGCGGCAAAACCAACACGGGGGTGCTCTCCTGCGGTAATGCAGCAAATATATTATGGTGCTATTGAACCTCTTGTTACATATGCAGCCAGCTTATGGGGTGAAGCGGTAAAAAAGAAATGCAATAAGAAAAAACTTGACAGCTTACAAAGACAATTTGCCATAAGATCTTGTAGAGGATACAGAACCATTTCACTCATCTCTGCTCAAGCTCTAACAGGGTTTACACCGTTAGACCTTAAAATTCAAGAAAGGAAGGACATTTATAATGTCAAGAAATTTGGTAAGTTGTATCCCATTCCAGATGATCGCAAGTATCAAGGAACTGCAAACTATTTCGATTTACCTCACCCGTGCGAAATAATTCCCGAAAGTATTCTAATACTTAAAGATATACCTCCTTATTCTCCCAATGAAATTAGAATCTTTACGGATGGTAGCCTGCTCGACGGCAAAGTGGGAGCGGCATTTGTTCCTTTTGAGAGTGATAAAGAATTACCAGGCAGAACATTTAAATTAGATAATTTCTGCTCAGTTTTCCAGGCTGAACTACTCGCAATACGAGAAGCTCTCGAATGGTTATTAAAAAAACCACCAGAGAGATGGGTTATTGCAAAAATATTATCAGATTGTCGTTCGGGCGTTCAAGCTATAACGGATACTCGGTCGGTAAATCCATTCATTGTAGATATTCAGAGTAAAATTAAGTATCTAAAAATAAGAGGAATGAACATTGAAATATGCTGGATAAGAGGACATGCTGGTATCGTAGAGAATGAGAGAGCAGATGAACGAGCAAGAGCCGCAACTTGTAAAAAAACGGCACCTTTCTTCTCAGAATTTCCTCTTAGCTTTGCTAAACGCTGTATAAAACAAAATACGCAGCAGCGTTGGGAGGATCATTACCGCGCTTTTTTAAAAACTAAAATGTTTTTCCCAGCGCTGGCTGATGCAGCAAACTTCCGTCATCATCACCAAAGTACTTTTGAAACGACCCAAATTTTTACCGGTCACGAAGCTATGAGAAGTTATCTATATAAGTTTAAATTAAGGAATGATGACTATTGTCCATGCGATGATATTTCTTCACAGAGTATCGAACATCTGTTATTTCAGAGTCCATTTTTCAGTTTGCAACGCCATAATCTTGAAGCAGAATGCAGGAAAGATGGAATATCCTTAACAGATATCCACACTGTAGTTAAAAGTAGTTATCACGCGCTATTGTTCTTGAACTTTGCAACAATGGTGATTAGACTCATAAAGGTAATAAACCAAAATCAGTGATCGAACATCCCATTTCAACAAAAACGATTTTTTCTGAGTACTTTAGCCTTGTATATGACACGTAAGGCTACTAAATACAGGAGTCTAAAGATATGTTTTTAAAAAAATAAAAAAATACAGCAACTAAAGAACATTTTAAACAAACTAAACAATTTAATGTAACTGAACTCTTTAAACTAGAACCCTTACAATATATTAAAAAATTAGCCACTAATGTAATAGTAGACGAAGAATTGAAAATTGAAAAAAACTGTAGTAAACATGAACAGAATACGAGTTTTAAAACGTTGTATAAAATATCATACACAACGTTTTAAAACGAGAAAAGGACAATCGAGACTAATAAACCATGGACTGAAATTATACAATAAACTACCAGACAAAACTAAAGAAATGACTCAGACAACCTTTACAAAAGATGTTTAAAATATTATTACTAACAGTAAAATGTGAATTTAAAAGTAAAAATATTTTGTTAAATGTATGTAACCCGTTAGGGTTTATCCATGAAAAATTGTAATTTGAAAAAATATATATATACGTTCTGAAGCCTCAGTTGCATGGAACACAAGAAGGGTGCTTAGACTGCTTCGTGCCGTATCTAGTGTATACATGTATATCGATGCGTATGGAGAATTCCAAGAAATATCAATTTAATCATTAAACTTTTCTGCTCACACAAATTTAAAACTTACATTTAATCATGAAATTCACAACTATAATACACGACATGCAAAAAATCTTCACATTTCTAAATTTTGTTCCACGAAGTTCGGCAAAAGGTCTCTGGAATACATTGGTCGTATACAATTTAATAAACTGCCTGATGACCTTAAAAATGAAATGTCGAGTGGTAAATCTCAAAGACCAGAAATGAAGACCTATTTCTTGAATCTTTTTGAAAGTGATAGTTTTTAGCTCAGTTTCTGTGAATAGTCTATATATTGTGTTTTAGGTTTAAATGTTTTTCTTTTCTTTTTTTAATATTAAGTTCACAGAATGTTTCAATGTTTTTATTTTCTTTTTTAATATTAATTTCACAGAATGTTTAAATGTTTTTCTTTTCTTTTTTAATATTAAGTTCACAGATTGTTTGAATGTTTTTATTTTCTTCTTTAATATTAAGTTCAAAGATTGTTTAAATGTTTTCTTTCCTTTTTTAATATTAAGTTCATAGATTGTTAAAATTTGTTAAAATTTTTATTGTTTAAATGTATACTATGTATTGTTACAAGAAATGTACTATTTTTTTTATGTACCATCCCAAATGAGTTTTCTCGTACAACTCCTGGGAATATAATATCATGATATTCATGTCTTATATGTTTTATTAATAAATAAAAAATAAAAAAAAACTATTTGGTACCAATCTTCCCATTAAGGACACATCTTACACATTTAAATCATCATTATTCATCATTATTAATTATTTAAACCATCTTTCCCTGTAAAGTCTAACCCTGCCTTAAAAGCAATTACCTCCTCTTGTATCCCTACCTCACCATAAACAAAATTACCATTTCCTCTATACTTATCGGCACCCACTGTTCACTGTTTCTTTTACGCGTGTATATTTAATTATTATATAACCCCGAAAAGGGCAACGTGAGTTGCCGAAACTAGTATGTTGTGACAATCAATAAGTGGTTCATAAAACAAAGTAATTTGATTTATTCCTTTAAAATACCGACAATATGTTCATAAATCACTGATTTTTTCAAATTGAATATTATCTTTAATGTTAAAAAAGTAATACATAAATTGTAAAAGAACAAATAAATATTTATTTTAACATTTTACAACAGAGATAAAGAACATTTAATAGAAGGTAATATTTAAGTCTAGGCATCTACAGGGCTGTCAATGGCTGGTTTAAGTGGCCACTTTACACACTGTGTAACATTCACCATTCTGCCTATATTTAAACATCTATATTCGTTCAATTATTTCATCTGTTGATGTTTGTGAAGTCAAAGAGCTGAAACCTTTATTTATGCGGGTGAGATTAATCTAATTGAATTATTTCACCTACATACTACTAAACTGTATATGTTTATAGAGTGTTTAAATAAACTAATACAAGCTAGTAGCTATCAAAATCTTTAAAATACAACTAATAATCTGCTTATTCCAAGAATTAGATTGTATTTACGAATAAATTGAGATATCTGTTTTGTTTCTCACAGTTACAGAACGATTAAAGCTTATTTTTATCACACACGACGGCATT
Organism: Micrasema longulum; assembly: GCF_059751315.1. Lineage (NCBI taxonomy): Eukaryota > Metazoa > Arthropoda > Insecta > Trichoptera > Brachycentridae > Micrasema > Micrasema longulum. The sequence continues at coordinate 628,781 of NW_028277744.1, forward strand.
TTTCTTCGTAGCAACAATCCAAACATGATAAAAGTCCGTTAGAGAATAAAGGTACTGAATTTAATTACTCACGAATTCTAATGGCATTTTTAGTTCTTGAAAGGTATCTAATAACATGTCATTGCGACTATTTATATATTTTGACCAGTAATATTTTTACCGTTTTTAGTTAAATTATATAACAGAGAAAAAAACAGGA